>NC_091282.1:1090436578-1090741068 GCF_032444005.1 Ranitomeya imitator | reverse complement strand
TGGGGGCAAAACATTGATGACGGATGGGAATTCATGAACCACAAAGGGTACAAACATCCGGGGGTGAACTGCTGGGGGAAAACTTTTGGGGCGAAACATTGATGATGGAAAGGAATTCATGAACCACAAGGGTACAAACATCTGGGGGCGAATTGCCAGGGGCAAAATATTGATGATGGATTGGAATTCATGAACCACAAGGGTACAAACATCCAGGGGCGCACTGCTGGAAGCGAAACATCCGGGGGCCAAATGCTGGGGAAACATTGATGACGGACGAGAATTCATGAACCACAAGGGTGCAAACATCTGGGGCGAGCTGCCGGGGGCGAAACATCCAGGGGTAAACTGCCAGGGGCAAAACATCCAGGGGCCAAATGCTGGGGACAAAATGTGCGGGGGCGAAATGTACCCAGGGGCGAACTGCTGGGGGTGAAATGTGCGGGGACGAAACATCCTGGGGGCCAAATGGTGGAGACGAAATGTGCGGGGGCGAAATGTACCCAGGGATGAACTGCTGGGGGCGAACTGCTGGGGGCGAACGGCTGGGGGTGAACTGCTGGGGGTGAACTGCTGGGGGCAAACTGCTGGGGGCGAAATGTGCAGGGGCAAAACATCCTGGGGGCCAAAGGCTGGAGACAAAATGTGCAGGGGCGAAATGTAACCAGGGGCGAACTGCTGGGGCAAACTGCTGGGGCGAACTGCTGGGGGCAAAACATCCTAGAACCGTTTATGACAGTTTGAGCTGACACATGGATGTTAGTGGATGTCATTTTGCAGAACTCTGCCACTGCTCCTCCTGTTTCTCCTTGCACCAAGGAGCAGGTAGCATTCCTACTGCTTGGTTGTTGCCCTCCTATGACCCCCTATGTCTTCTGGTGTACTGGCCTGTCTTCTGATATCTGCTCCATGCTCTGCACACTGTGCTGACAGACACAGCTACCCTTCTTGCCACAGCTCGCATTGATGTGCCATCAAGGATGAGCTGCACTACCTGAGAAATGTATGTGGGTTGTAGACACTGTTTCATGCTGTATAGTACCTCTAGAGGTTAGAGCATTGACAGAATGCAAAAGTGACAAAAACAACAGTCAAAAAGGAGGAGAACAGAGAAATGGTCTGTGGTCACCCCCTGTAGAACCATGCCCTTATAGCAGGAGAAATTGATTCAGAATCAGTGTTGCTTCATATGTTAACAGCTTGATTTCACAGAAGTGTGACTGACTTACATTTTTGGTTAGCCGGCCACTCCTGGGAAGGTCCACCACTTGTTTTCGCCATCTGTGGATAATCGCTCTCACTGTGGTTTGCTGGAGTCCCAAAACTTGAGAAATGGCTTTATAACTTTTTCCAGAGTGATAGATCTCAATTACTTTGTTTCTTATTTGTTCCAGAATTTCTTTGAATCGTGGCATGATGTATAGCTTTTGAGGAACTTTTGGCCTACTTCACTTTGTCAGGCAGGTCCTATTTAAGTGATTTCTTGATTGAGAACAGGTATGGCAGTAATCATGCTTGGGTGTGGCTAGGGAATTTGAAGTCAGCTTCAAAAAAACGTGATAAACCCCAGTTAATGTTTAGGCAATTGCCTTTTTATACAGGGCCCTCTAGGCTTATTTTCCCCATAATAATAATAAAGACTTTCATTTAAAAACTGCATTTTGCGTTTACTAGTGTTATCTCTGTCTAATAGTTACATTTGATTGGCAATCTGAAACACTTAAGTGTGACAAACATGCAAAAGATTAGGAAAACAGGAAGGGAACACACACTTTTTCACAAAACTGAATATACAATGCTCAAAAAAATAAAGGGAACACTTAAACAACAGAATCTAACTCTAATCTAAGTAAATCAAACTTCTGTGAAATCAAACTGTCCACTTAGAAAGCAACACTGATTGACAATCAATTTCACATGCTATTGTGCAAATGGAATAGACAACAGATGTAAATTATTGGCAATTATCAAGACACCCTCAATAAAGCAGTGGTTCTGCAGGTGGGGACCACAGACCACATCTCAGTACCATTGCTTTCTGGCTGATGTTTTGGTCACTTTTGAATGTTGGTTGTGGTTTCACACTCGTGGTAGCATGTGACGGTCTCTACAACCCACCCAAGTGTCTCAGGTAGTGCAACTCATCCAGGATGGCACATCAATGTGAGCCGTGGCAAGAAGGTTTGCTGTGTCTGTCAACGTAGTGTCCAGAGGCTGGAGGCGCTACCAGGAGACAGGCCAGTTCACCAGGGGACATGGAAGGGGCCGTAAAAGGGCGACAACCCAGCTGCAGGACCGCTACCTCCGCCTTTGTGCAAGGAGGAACAGGAGGAGCACTGCCAGAGCCCTGCAACATGACCTCCAGCAGGCCACAAATGTGCATGTGTCTGCACAAACAGTTAGAAGTTGACTCCATGAGGATGGTCTGAGGGCCCAACATCCACAGATGGGGGTTGTGCTCACAGCCCAAAACCGTGCAGGACGCTTGGCATTTGCCACAGAACACCAGGATTGGCAAAATCGCCACTGACGCCCTGTGCTCTTCACAAATGAAAGAAGGTTCACACTGAGCACATGTGACAGATGTGACAGAGTCTGGAGATGTCGTGGATCGTGACCTGCTGCCTGCAACATCCTTCAGCATGACCGGGTTGGCAGTGGGTCAGTAATGGTGTTTGGTGGCATTTCTTTAGAGGGCCACACAGCCCTCCATGTGGTCGCCAGAGGTAGCCTGACTGCCATTGGGTACCGAGATGAGATCCTCAGACCCCTTGTGAGACCATATGCTGGTGCGGTTGGCCCTGGGTTCCTCCTATTGAAGGACAATGCCAGACCTCATGTAGCTGGAGTGTGTCAGCAGTTCCTGCAAGATGAAGGCATTGAAGCTATAGACTGGCACGCCCATTCCCCAGACCTGAATCTGATTGAACACATCTGGGACTTCATGTCTCGCTCCATCCACCAACGTCAAGTTGCACCACAGACTGTCCACGAGTTGGCGGATGCTTTAGTCCAGGTCTGGGATGAGATCCTTCAGTAAACCACCCGCCGCCTCATCAGGAGCATGCCCAGGCATTGTACAGTATGGAGGTTATACAGGCACGTGGAGGCCACATACAATACTGAGCATCTTTTTCTTGTCATGAGGCATTTCCACTGAAGTTGGATCAGCCTGTAACTTGATTTTCCACTTTGAACACATTCCACTATGCAATGAATCAAAATTTGCAACTTGAATATTACATTCAGAGATATTTGGATGTGGTATTTTATTCTTCCCTTTATTTTTTTGAGCAGTGTATATATCTTTCTTTATATACATACTATATATATATATATGTATATATATATATGTACATATATATATATATATATATATATACATATACATAAACATGCTGTTTTTCAGTTTGTATACTGTACTACTTGTTGTAGTGTTTATATTCCCTTATCCAGTGATGCCCAGTTCATATAACCATGTATAAATACAGCTGCATAATCATGATATGATCCTGCTAAATCAGCATGAACATTTTCTAAATTTCTAGGAGTGAAACTTTTCTATGGTACTGTATATATAACTTTTAAGATTATCTTTGTTTTTGATTTAAAGGGATTGTCTGGTCTAAAATGAAACAATGAGCTTATATTGTACAGAAAATAAAAACGATTTGATGAGTGGATAGCATGTAACAGTCAAAATGTGAATTATGTGCAGTGTATCAGTTTCCAAAGACAATCTCTGGCTATTAAAAGGGTTTTCCGGTCTAAAATGAAAAGTCTGCAGTCACTCTGTGTGCCTGCAGACTTTTAATCCCACCAGTGCAGGTACTGTGTCAGGTACGGCGGTGATGAATGCGATATGCATACTCCCGGCAGAAGCCGTCTAGTGTCCTTTCATTTTAGACCAGACAACCCCTTTAATAGAGAGCCGTAACATGAATTCATAAGGCATAAAGGGGCACCATAACACAGCTTTTTAGAACTGGGAGGTTGTTTAGAGAAGTGCAATAATATCGCTGTGTATGGATCAGCATAGAATTAATAGGTTCCTTTCACACTTCCGTTTTTACAATCTGCACAGGTTCCGCAAGATGTTGAAATGACAGATCCTGTGCAGATTTTAAAAATACGGGTGCACTGGGACCGTTTTTCTGATGGACCCGTCAAGGCTATGTGCACCTTCTGTGTATGCGAAAATGCATACAAATCAAAACCCAGGTAAAAAATTATAAAAAAAATAAAAAAATCGCAGTATTCTCACCTTCCGGCATCCCGCACAGCATTACCGATGCTCGCGATGCTCCCGGCAGCTAGAATTCCCAGTAATGCGTGCAATGACCTCTGATGATGTGCGGTCTCGCGAGACCGCAACGTCATCGGGTCATTTTGCAATACATCCATGGGATCGCCAGCTGACGGAAGGATCACGAACATCGGTAATGCTGAAGGGACGCCGGAAGGTGAGAATATTGCAATTTTTTTTTAATTTTTAACAATATATCTTGTTACTATTGATTCTGCATAGGCAGCATCAATAGTAAAAAGAGAGAGAGCGAGAGAGAATTTCCCTGACTGGAAATTCTTCCACACATGCTCAGTATCAAATGACGGGACCCGTCGCTGGATTCCTGCTTTTGACAGTCAGTGACGGATCCTGCGCCCGTAGGCTTCCATTATAGCCAATGACGGGCAGCACAGGATCCGTCACTGAGCGATTTTCTGACGTGCAGAAAAAACGTTCCTCTGAACCTTTCCTCCGCCCGACAGACAGCAATTTTCCGACGGATCCAGTGCACGACGGATGAAACGGATGGCCATCCATCACAATCCATCGCTAATACAAGTCTATGGGAAAAAACAGGATCCAGCATAAAAATTTGCTGGATTCTGCTTTTTCAAAAATTGATGGATTTCGACGGGAGCTAAAAGACGGAAGTGTGAAAGAGGCCTAAGGAAAGATGTGCCTATATATAGTTAGGAGCAGTAGCATCAGACATATTAATTAAGCCGGATATAGTGACTTATATTTTCAATGTTGAAAGGACTTTAATATATTATTGTATTTTGGGGCAGCTGCATGTCGTTCATCTTGTAAGCACAGTATCATAATAAAAAAAGAGGAACATATGTTTACAGCCCTTATGATTGAATGCAGGTACAGATTTATTAAAAATAACAAGCAAGATTCTAGACAAATTTCATATTGTTGCTAATTATGTTCAAATAGATGGACAGAGAAAATGTATGAAAAAAAGTATAAAAAGGCAAAGCTAGCAGATGCAAATAGCATGTAATAAACTATAACATATCACAACATAAATAAATTCAAAATAAAAATAACAATGAACTTTAACGAACAACAGATGGAGAAAGCTGATAAAAAAAGCAATTTACTGAACTGAAGATCTTCAGGTAATAAATGCATTGCAGTGAAATAGGTTAGAAGGGTTGTCCTCTACTGGACCATCTCAACTTAATCACTTCAGAAGCCCATTAAAAAAGAAACAGTATGTACTCAATTCCTGCAGTGACGCCATTCCAGAGCCTTGATTTGCTGTGTTACGTGACAGCTGCAGCAAATGACCAGCCGCTCGTCAGCTGAAGGCTTAAGCCCAGTAGGGGGCAGAGGGGGCCGTCGCCCCGGGCCCTGTGTTAAATATTAATTATTCTTATTTTTATTCTGTACTGAGCACATTGCTTCTTGCTGACACTATCAAAAGCTATTTCTGTGTATGTAGCTCAGAGTATAAGTTAACTCCATATACAGAAGACATGTGATCTGTAGAAACCATATAAATAACGTCTCTAAGGAGGGTGGGGGCTTTTTGTCACGTGGGACGGTCACCTCCCTTCCTTCACCATCATTCTCCATGGACATGAGACAAGACACGAGGAACAACAGCTGTTAGCTACTCCATGCCATGATGACTTCAGACTTTCACACAGACAGATGACTTCTACCATTCAGGACCCTGGAAAGATGAGTAACAGGAGAAGCGCTGATATTTACACATGGACACTCTGTTTGTAATTGTTTCATCTACCTTTTATGTTTTTGCTGCGATGGTGGATAACTCAATAAACCACTATACTTTCGTCAGAATATCATGACATTTTTCTTTTAAGAATAACGCACCTGGTTAAGTCTTGATTAGATATTTTTGCGCAATAACGATTTTTAACATTTGGCCTAGCCAGCCAGTTTTGATTTTTTGTGCTATTTTTGCGTGAATTTCCTTCTTCTTGCACACGGGGGAAGACAGAAGAGTTCCGCTAGATTGTGCAAGTATTCAGGAATTCCACTTCAAAACTTCAAGTCACAAAGAACTCATACAAGAACCTACGAATTACGAAGACTTTAACAGGTGTCAGACGGATTGACAGCAAGCACTGGTAGTGCTGAAGATAGATGTGCTAAAAATAGCCGTGCTGAAGTCCGGAGCCCAGCGTTGTAAAAGCAAAGGGATTACAAGCTGAGATTTCAAGGTAAGACAAATGGATTTGATAAATTCATATGCTAAATCAAGTCAGATAGAATTTGTAAGTTTGTACGGATCTAGCTTAGAAATATTTTGGTCTAATTTATTTGCAGAATGCAGAATAGCGAATTCGAATTTGAATTTAGATTCTAAGCTAATGTCTAAGAAAAAAGAAAAAGAGCAACTTAAAAATATCTTACATATGGTTTATGTATTTAACGAGTTTGTGACAGAGAAGTCCAAAAAAGACAGTGTAGAAAGAATTTCTAAGGAAACGAATGATGTTCCCAAGATTGACTGTAATGAGAAGAGTGAGAAAGATGTGACGCACGTATCTGTAATGACGATGACCACCCAAAGTGACATTGACTTTGTGACACAAGATGAAAAACAAGATGGAGGAAGTGAAGGAGACATGACAATTGACAAAGATGATCTACGAGGGACAGATGTACAAGGGCCACTAAAAATAGACGACTCAGAGGCCCAACTCCAACTTAAATCTAGGAAAATCCTGCTAAAATTATGCAAAACCATTCCTGCATATGATGACAAAATCCATGTGTGCAGAAATTCAGAGATATTTGAAAGTTTTGCTGATAAGTTTGATTTGACTAATCAGGAGAAAAATAATTTGTTTAAAATTTGGCTGCCAGTAACTTTTATGAGAAGATATTCATTAGAAATGCAGAATGAGGAGTATGAAAATATGACTGATGTAGAAAGATTAAGAATTTTGATTTTCTGTGGATTGAAAGAAAATTATCCAGATCTTGATATTCTTCTAAAATTGAAGATTGGCCAGGAAGAATGTACGTTTACTTTTATGGCCATTTTTGAAAGGATTTATAAATTGGTTTGTACGAATTTGAATCAACAATCCATGATAAATTGTTTTGTAAACAAATTTAAATTCTTAAATCCTGTATCTCGTATAATTGCTACACAGAAAAATTCTTTATACGAATGCGCCCAATCCCTTGATTTTTCTAGAAAACACGAGAATCTTGAAAGGAAAACACATTTTACTAAGTTTTTGAAACCAGTCAGAATTCAATCTTATCAAAAGCCAAAATCAAAATCTTCAAATCTGATCCAAAATCAAATCTATGAAGTACGAAGAAAATTACATATTTGTTACAAACCGTATGAAAAGATTCAGGAGTCTATTAAAGAAATTTCTCTGAAAGATTTAAAATCTGAAGGGTCAGATCTGTCTCTAAAGATGGCGGAAACTGACAGACGGAAGCAGGTGAGTATCCCAGGGGGAGCTCAGCTGAACACTCCATTATCACAGCAGCTCTTCAAAGAGTCCATAGGGTTAAAACTGACCTTACTAAATACAGCATTTCAGATAATCGACAGAGAGTTACATTTTGGGATAGGAATTGGCTAAATATGTAATTATATTATATGATGAGTTATACAATGTATTATTTATTAATATGTAATTATTTTATTCAATATAATTCTGCAGTTATATATATTAATATAGTATACAGTAAATACTGTAGCATATTTGTATAAATAGAGATTATATTAACTGTATTTTTATATATATAGTGAAATAATTAAAATTTACTCCAGTAAAAAATATTTAGAATTACAATTAAATACATTTATTAAATATATACATATGTATAAGATATTTAAATTATTTTGTTTTGAAATAAATATGAAATTAACCTTTATCTTTCATTTCCCTTAGAATTTTACTTTCAAAGCGAGGATTGAACAAAAAATACCTGTTTCATGAATTTATGTCTTATTCACACAGGAAGTTATATTAACTGCATGATTTTTATATATTTAACACTTAAAAATAAATAATATATCTAACAACCTAAAAATGTGTGTACTACATGTAAATTTTCTTTCTGTAATAATCTAAAACGTGTTTTTTTTTCCTCCCACTGCATGGTGTGACATATGTGAGTTAAGGAATATCATATAGCCTTGTTTTTTAATTTTAGGAATTTTCCTCAGCCTTACATTCAAAGGGTCTTAGTTACAGGCTTGTACCGAAATAGCGTTAGAACATTCAACTCAAGTTTCTTGTAAATGAGTCCAGTCCTTTCTATAGTTTAAAACATACTGATACTGTTAAATAATATTTGGGGAATATTCAAAGGAATATTAGAATACTAAATTTAATAGATTACAATGCGCATTGATTGATAATTAGAATACAATATTTTGGGTTAATATACATGTTTTTTATTCTTTGTATGTGAAATGTATTGTGAACGTCTATGTGAGTCACATGTGACAGGTGAGAGAACATATGAGCAGCTGCTGAGTGAATTTGACATAAGTGTGTAATGTAAGAGTGACCAGAGCGTGGTATGTGGAATGTGGAATGTGTATGCACAGTTTGACTGAGGCCTCATGATTTATGGTATGTCAGAAAAAAAACCCAACAACTGTGTGTTTAAAAAAAAATAATAATAATAGGATTCAGTTAAATTATTAGAATATTAAGATATATTTAAATATTATTATGCAACATATATTTCTTTGGTGATTATTATTTAATAAGTACAATAATACATCAATATGATTTTTCTAGAAAACCTACATTTAGAATAATTTTTCCAAATTATAATTTTTTTCATATTCAGTGTTTTTTTTATAGTTACATAGATGAGTATACATCTTCAAACAAATATATGGCACAAGTTGATATGACAGTTATAAAAATAATGATTTTTCACTTGGGTTTTTGCAAATTAATTTTTTCATAAAATAATATTTTTTGATATTAAGGGGGAAATGTGTTTTTGATCTTGATCACATCATCACATTTCATCAATACCTCTTCTTCACACATTTTAATAAAGAAGAAACATTATTAAGGTATTATTGGATATAATAACATTAAATATTATAAATGTCATTTTTTTTTCCTCAATTAAGGGTATTATATGCAAAGTTGCATAATTTCAATATTTTGGTAATCCAAGATTATGACAACATCTACATGAGGAAAATATTAAGGGAGTGTGTTACTGAAACATAATCTCAGCATTTGTCATCAACATATAAAGGCCTTATTTTTATTTTTATTTTTTATTCTCATTTTTATTT
This sequence comes from Ranitomeya imitator, assembly GCF_032444005.1. NCBI lineage: Eukaryota > Metazoa > Chordata > Amphibia > Anura > Dendrobatidae > Ranitomeya > Ranitomeya imitator. The sequence continues at coordinate 1,090,731,499 of NC_091282.1, read as the reverse complement.
TTCATTTTTTTTCCACTTTTCTTTCAATTTTTATTTTTCATTCTTATTTTTCATCAAGGAAAAATCTATATTTCATAAAGTAATGTCTAATACAAGAATATTGCTTGATCAAATATAGTGATCATATGGTTTCATTATATAAGAAATGTTTCAATTCTGAGTTAAATACAACAATTCATTCATTCATTCATTTATTTATTCATATATATATATTCTTATTTTGGTTCATGACTATACATATTTACATATTATTGGTTTACTGAACATAAATTAATAAAGTTTTAATACTAAATATCAGCACTTGTTACATAAAAGACATACTGACTTCTATGGGTTCAAAAAGAAATTACACCTATGACATAAGAATGTCCAATCACATGAAGAATATGGTTAATAATATACTATCATTTATTATTATTATTATTATTTTATTTTCCAAATATAAATTCCATTTTAATATCATTTAATAATTATATGGATATTATTGATTGCTATGGTACGCTGTGATGTTATAAGTTAGGGAAAAGAACCAGATTTGGTATAGAATAGGGAATGAAGACTTCAATCAAGATACCGGAGATACGTTAATAAAGACTTTACATTTTTCTAAATTCAATTGATTCTTAAAAGTTGCAAGAAGAAAAGCCGTTATCCAGAAGTTCCACAAGGTAACAATGCTATGATTTCTGAGAAATAATAGACTGTGTCAAATACAATTCATGTCACTACTGACAACAACTACAGCATCCATCACTGACAACTGAGTACAGTATCAAAGATGAACTGTGTTATTACGTTCCAGTGGTTTCCTATCACCTATAAGACTTCCATGAAAGCTGGTGAACACTCAGGTAATTGTCAGGTAATAACCCTGACATGTGTCCTGTGCACTAAGGACTGGTTATGGTGCTATGTTTGGCAAGGAAGAGTCAATGTAACCCTTGCTGTGCTGACCAAAGACGTCACACCTGTCCCAAGACCAGTGCGGACGATATGAGGATTCCAGATGATTTCCAAGGCGAGCCAATGTAAGTCCAGGTCTCTAAAGGTGACACTGCACAGATATTAAAGCGACATTTCATCTATGGACTTTGTTTTCTTATCAACATTTGAATTTATGGACTTTGACACATGACACACGGTCTCTACATATCTACATGTTATCATCTATTTCAAAAAACTTATATTAAAGATTGTTTAAAAGAACCAAGAAGACATCAATATGAAGATCAGATGACATCACACCTGAGATGCTTCAAGTAGATATAGGGAAGTATAATATATATTTTATATGAATATTAGTCACGGCTTACCATAACATGAATTACCATAACATGAATTACCATAACATGAAGTTACATATCATTATATTATTGAGAACATATAACAATATTATTATTAATAATATTATTTATTACATCATTTTGCCAAAGAAGAAAGTAGATTTTATTAATATTTTAATTTGAGGGTTCCAATCAATGTCTGTCACCCTCAAAAGGGGGAATTGTTAAATATTAATTATTCTTATTTTTATTCTGTACTGAGCACATTGCTTCTTGCTGACACTATCAAAAGCTATTTCTGTGTATGTAGCTCAGAGTATAAGTTAACTCCATATACAGAAGACATGTGATCTGTAGAAACCATATAAATAACGTCTCTAAGGAGGGTGGGGGCTTTTTGTCACGTGGGACGGTCACCTCCCTTCCTTCACCATCATTCTCCATGGACATAAGACAAGACACGAGGAACAACAGCTGTTAGCTACTCCATGCCATGATGACTTCAGACTTTCACACAGACAGATGACTTCTACCATTCAGGACCCTGGAAAGATGAGTAACAGGAGAAGCGCTGATATTTACACATGGACACTCTGTTTGTAATTGTTTCATCTACCTTTTATGTTTTTGCTGCGATGGTGGATAACTCAATAAACCACTATACTTTCGTCAGAATATCATGACATTTTTCTTTTAAGAATAACGCACCTGGTTAAGTCTTGATTAGATATTTTTGCGCAATAACGATTTTTAACACCCTGTCACATGAAGGGGCCCACTGGGAGCCAGGGCAGGGCCACTTCTGTGAGGAGGCAGAACACCGCATAGGAGCAGAGCAGTATAATGTCTGCTCCCTTCTGATGTCTGCACGCTGCTAGCACAGTGGCCGGCTGCAGTCTCCTCCCCCCTGCAGTGAATGGTTTCGCCTGTCAGTGTCTGACCTGATCCTGAAGATTTTCCTGGCTGCAGTTTCTTCACTCTGTGCACGCTGGGTCCTAGTGCCCACCTTTCATTTCACTCACTTCCTGGTCCTGCCTGCAGTCCAAACTTTCTCAGTAAGTGGGGATGGAACTTATTAGATTTAACAAATTCAGGTATGTCACTGTGAGACCGTTGGGGTATTGTGGGGGCTGAAAGTGAGTGAGGGGGACAGGGTACTGGGGGGTGATTGTGAGACCATGGGGGTATTGTGGGGGATGGGAGTCAGGGCACTGGGGGGTGAATGTGAGACCATTTGGGTGTTGTGAGGGCAGAAGGTGGGTGAGGTGGAACAGGGCACTGAGGGGTGGATGTGAGATGATGGGGGTATTGGGGCTGAAGTGGGGGAGGGGGGACAGGTCACTGGGGGCTGAATATTATAATGTTTTGTTATGATATTATATGTGCTCCATCACATGTAATATTTGCTGTCTGGGGAGGCTGGAGATGGGGGGGGGGTTTGATACGTACCACCTGGGTCTTTTATGACTATTAGTATAAGGAGCCCGCATACAGTAACCAAGAGCTGCATCACATTTACAGCACCACTCCAGCGTTATTTTATTTAATTGCTGGAGCGGTGCTGAAAATCCAAGTCCCTGCCCTCTGTCTGATACTCACCTTCTGACGTTTTTCATCTGGTTTTGTCTCCGCTCGGCTCCGTCTCCTGCAGTTTGTGACCTGTCCGCTGCTCCAGTGTTTCATGGAGCAGCGCAGAGGTCACTAATCAATGAGTGTCTATGGGAGCCTCGTCCTGGCCCCTTTCTCACGCTCAGGTTATGTGCACACGTTGCGGATTGGCCGCTGAAGTTTCGCAGCAGTCTTCCGTCTGGTTTACAGTGCCATGTAAACCTATGGAAAACCAAATCCGCAGTGCACATGGTGCGGAAAATACCGCGCGGAAACGCTGCGTTGTATTTTCCGTAGCATGTCAATTCTTTGTGTAGATTCCGTAGCGTTTTACACCTGCTACTGTATAGGAATCCGCAGGTGGTAAAACGTGGGTGAAATCTGCACAAAAAACACAGGAAATCCATGGTAATTCCGCACACAAATCCGCAACAAGTGCACATAGCCTCATAGTCTTACATTGAGCGCTTATGACATAGCTTCTAACTTCTGGCCAGTCAGAAGCTGTGCTCACAAGTTTGAGCAGCGGCACTGCAGCAGTGCCACAAAAAATAGTGAATACGCTGGAGGATGAGTAAATGACCGGGACATCCAAATCACGACAGGAGGCTGTGAATCCATCACACTGTGCATAAGGGAGCTGCGGGCCCATCATACTGTGTATACGGGAGCTGCGGGCCCATCACACTGTGTATACGGGAGCTGTGGGTCCATCACACTATGTATACGGGAGCTGCGGGCTCATCATACTGTGTATACGGGAGCTGTGGGCCCATCACACTGTGTATAAGGCAGCTGTGGGCCCATCATACTGTGTATAAGGAAGCTGCGGGCTGTGGGCCCATCATACTGTGTATATGGGAGCTGCGGGCCCATCACACTGTGTATAAGGGAGCTGCAGGCCAATCATACTGTGTATACGGGAGCTGCGGGCCCATCATACTGTGTATAAGGAAGCTGCGGGCCCATCATACTGTGTATAAGGGAGATGTGAGTCCATCATACTGTGTATAAGGAAGCTGCGGGCCCATCATACTGTGTATAAGGGAGCTGTGGGCCCATCATACTGTGTATATGGGAGCTGCGGGCCCATCACACTGTGTATAAGGGAGCTGCAGGCCAATCATACTGTGTATACGGGAGCTGCGGGCCCATCATACTGTGTATAAGGAAGCTGTGGGACATCATACTGTGTATAAGGGAGCTGTGGGCCCATCATACTGTGTATATGGGAGCTGCGGGCCCATCACACTGTGTATAAGGGAGCTGCAGGCCAATCATACTGTGTATACGGGAGCTGCGGGTCCATCATACTGTGTATAAGGGAGCTGCGGGCCCATCATACTGTGTATATGGGAGCTGCGGGCCCATCACACTGTGTATACAGGAGCTGCGGGTCCATCATACTGTGTATAAGGGAGCTGTGAGTCCATCATACTGTGTATAAGGGAGCTGCGGGCCCATCATACTGTGTATAAGGGAGTTGTGAGTCCATCATACTGTGTATAAGGGAGCTGTGCACACATCATACTGTGTATATGGGAGCTGCTGGCCCATCATACTGTGTATAAGGGAGCTGCTGGCCCATCATTATACTATGTAGAAGGAAGCTGTGGGCCCATTATACTGTGTATAGGGAACTGTGGGGGACATCATACTATGTATAGGGAACTGTGAAGGCATATTGTGCATATGTGAGCTGTTGGCCCATTACACTATATAGGGGAGCTCTGGGGGGCATTATACTTTCTATGGTGGAGTTCTGTCAGCATTATACTGTGTTTAAGGGAGCATTGGGCTCATACTATGTATAGGGGAGCAGTGGGATCATACTGTGTAAAGGGGAGCAGTGGGAACATCATACGGTGTATCGGGGAGTTATAGAATCATCATACTGTGTATAGGGGAGCTGTGGGGGCCTTATACTGTGTATATGGAAGCTTTAAGCTCACCATACTGTGTATAATGGAGCAGTACATGGGGGAACTTAGGCGACATTATTAAATGTTAAGTGGGCACTTATGCATCATTGTTATAGGGGCACTCAGAGTATTGTGACCGTCAAAGTTGCATATCGACTCAATATGGCGGTAATGTCAATGTTCGTTTTTGTATATAGATTTATTTTCAATAACAGCGCGGTCATATTCTGAGGTTCCACAATATTCACAATTAGAGTGTGCAACCATAGCTGTAATCAGGGTTAGCTCACTCAGATGTTTCACCCCCCCTAAGTTGAAACCCTAGCTACGCCTCTGCTTAAGCCTTTACTATTTCATCAAAGCAAACATCAATCCTGATGGAAGGTTGATGGGCTGCAGCCGGCAAGTGACATAAGTGATGTAATTCTCCGAAACAGCAGAGCTGGCATCGCTAGAATGGCGCTGTTGTAGAAGGTGAGTAAGCACAGTTTTTAGTTTGTATGGGGACCTGAATTAATTAAGCTGGAATTCTCCAACAAAGGAAAAACACTTTAAGGAAAAGATTAATCAAGGAAAGAGATTAAATCATACATCTGCATGTATTTCAGAATTACGGTACAGCACATTTAATCTTATTTTTATTTAACCAATAAAGGGAACCTGTTGCATCAAAATTTGCTATTTACCTGCAGTTATAGGGTTAATCTGCCTTATTGTCGCTGCGGCTACAGGGAGAAACCGTTTTTTACGTACCGGTAATAGGATTTTACAGCGTCCACGACAGCACCCACAACGAGAGAGGGGATCCGCCCACCTTCCGGACAGGAACCTACAGGTTTAAAAGGGGCGGTCCCCCTCGCCCTCCAGTTTGTGTTCCAGAGTACAAGGGATACCGCCAATGCATCAGTACATGACAATATTATCTTAAACACTATTAAATACCACCACCTCTATAGAGTGATCTCTAAGGCACACCTTCCAACAGAGTGCAGGAATAAGTAACTAAATACGGGGGGGAATGTATGGGTGCTGTCGTAGACTCTGTAAAATCCTATTACCGGTACGTAAAAACCGGTTTTCCTATCGCCACGACAGCACCCACAACGAGAGACTTTCAAAGACTATTTAACTGGGAGGGACCACAGCACTAAGTACTGAACGGCCAAACTGTAAGCTGGAATTAGCAGATAGATCAAGGCGATAGTGCTTATAAAAGGTGGAAGGTGATGACCAAGTTGCCGCCTTACATATCATTTCAATGGGGACATCTGCCTTCTCCGCCCAGGATGATGCCATGGCCCGAGTGGAGTGCGCCCTGATGCCTTCTGGTGGTGTTACTCCCCTGGCAGAGTAGGCAAGACATATCGCTTCTCTAATCCATCTAGTGATAGAGTTCGTGACACCAGAACCCTTTTTCTGATTCTGGAAAGAAATAAACAGAGCCCTACTCTGTCTCCAGCTTTGTGTCCTATCCAGGTATTCTAATATCGCCCTCTTTACATCTAGGGTATGATATTTTTTCTCCTCTTCTGAACCTGGATTTTCATAGAAAGATGGTAAATAAATCTCCTGACTTCTATGAAATTTAGTTGCTACTTTTGGTAAATATGCAGGATCAGGCTTTAAGACAATCTTATCCTGGAGAATTATTAGATAGGGAGGATCTACTGATAACGCGTGTATATCACTGACCCTCCTGGCAGACGTTAATGCTAAAAGTAGAGCTGTCTTTAAAGTTAAATTTTTTATCGAAATAGAGTCTAATGGCTCAAAAGGAGGTTCGGTCAACGCCTCAAGCACCAAATTTAGATCCCAAGGGGGTATTCTTACAATATGGATTGGGTTAGAACGCTGACATGCCTTAATAAATCTAGCAACCCATCTATTACCAGCTATATCACTGTTATATAGAGCTCCCAAGGCTGAAACATGAACTCTTAGAGTGTTGACTGCTAAACCCAATTCCCAACCTTTCTGAAGGAATTCTAAAATAGCTGAAATCGGAGCCTTATGTCCTAATGGTTGCTGATAAAACATAAAGAATTTTTTCCAAATTTTTGTGTAGATCTTTGTAGTGACCTCCTTCCTACTTTTCAATAAGGTAGCTATTAAAGCATTAGAGAACCCCCTCTCCTTCAGAAGCTCCCTCTCAAGTTCCAAGCCATTAAGTGAAGAGTCTCCAAATTTGGATGATGAAATGGACCTTGAGAGAGGAGTTCCGGAACCACTGGCAACACCCAGGGATCGGACACAGACATTGTCCTGAGGAGAGAGAACCAAGGCCTCCTGACCAGAAGGGGGCGATTAAGATCACTCTGGCTCTTTCCTCCCGGATTTTCCTGAGAACTATCGGAATCAGACACATTGGGGGAAAGGCATATGCCAGCTGGAAGTCCCAACGGACACGCAGGGAATCCACTATAAATGGTTGGTCTGCTATCTGTAAAGATGCGAACCTTCTGACCTTCCTGTTCTTCCTCGTAGCAAACAGATCTATTGTCGGCAACCCCCACAGATTGACTATCTGATCGAATATCTGTTGGTTTAGGGACCACTCTCCCTGACGAAGGGAATGGCGACAGAGGTAGTCCGCCTCTATATTGAGTTCCCCTTTTATATGAACTGCCGACAGGGATTGTAAGTGTTTCTCGGCCAGAGACAATATCTGTGCTGTAGTGGTCATCAGGGATCGAGACCTTGTCCCCCCCTGATGATTGATGTAGGCTACCACAGTCATATTGTCTGTTTGTATCTGTACATGTGAATTCCTCAGGGATGGTAATAAGCAAAGAAGAGCCTGTTTGACTGCAGCAAGCTCTCTTAGATTTGAGGAATTCTGGGACTCTTGAATCGACCATCGCCCTTGGGTTAGAATGTCTCCCATATGGGCTCCCCAACCGAACGGACTGGCATCTGTTGTTATTATGTTGTCCGGAGTGATGGTCCAGAGAACTCCTTTTGACAAATGTGCCAGATTGAGCCACCATCTCAGATCGTGAAGAGTGGCGGGTGATAGACTGAACTTTCTGCTCAGAGCACCGTGAAGATCTTTTTCTGCTTGAAGAACCTCGTATTGAAGCATTCGGGTATGAGCCTGAGCCCATCTCACCGCCGAAATACACGCAGTCAAAGATCCCAGTAGAGACATTGCGTCTCTTAAACTTAAGCTTGGAACTTCTCTTACAGCCGTGATCCTTTGAATGATCTTCTGCTTCTTCTCTTCTGGTAGGAAGGATGACTGATCTTCTGAGTCTAGAAGAACTCCTAGGAACATCTGACGTCTTGTGGGTTCCAGTTTTGACTTTTCCCAGTTGATAATCCATCCGAGTTCCTGTAGGGATGATATTATGGCATTTACCCTAGATGTACACTGAGCAATTGAATTTCCGATTATCAAAAAATCATCTAGATAAGGCACTACAAGGGTTTCCTTTTCCCTGATTTGGGCCATTACTTCCGAAACAACCTTCGTAAAAACTCTAGGTGCCATGGACAGGCCAAAGGGCATTGCCAAAAATTGAAAATGTTTAATCTGATGGTTTACCCATACTGCCATCCTGAGGAATTGCTGGTGATTTCTGTGAACTGGAAGATGGTAGTACGCATCTTTTAGATCCAAGACCGACATGTAGCACCTAGGAAACAAAAGCTTAGTTGTTGATTTAATGGATTCCATCTTAAAAGCGTGGTACTGAAGATATTTATTCAATTTTCGTAAATTTATGATAGTCCTAAAGGACCCATCAGGTTTAGAGATTAAGAATAGCGGAGAATAAAAGCCCGTCTTCTCCTGATGTTTTGGTACTTCTTAAATAACTCACTTTGTAAGCAATTGTTGAATCTCTAATTCTAAGGCCTGTTGTTGGGCCGGAGTGTCCAGTGATGTTATAACAAAATGTTTTGGGGGAGTTCTCAAAAATTCTAATTTTAATCCTGACTCGACTACTCCCATTATCCAGGCGCTAGAAGTTATCCTTTTCCATTCTGCTGAGAAGAACCGTAGTCTTCCCCCTACTGGTAGATCTGTTCTATCTGTAATTACGTCTACGTCTTGAGAAAGAGGAAGGATTTTTATAGTATCCACCTTTCTTCTTTTGGTCCGACATCTCCCAGTCACGATTATATCCCTGCTGGTCTGACTGGAATTTTCTGAAGGGTATGCGTCTCCGGAAGGCATTCCTAAAAGTAGGATTAAATGTTTTAGGAAAACCCTTCTTTCTGTCTTATGTCTTTGCAAGGATGTCATCCAGCACCGGACCGAATAGGTACTCACCCCTACACGGAATGGAGCATAACTTGGCTTTTGCCTGAGCATCCCCCTTCCAGGTCTTTAGCCAAAGTGCCCGTCGGGCTGCATTTGAGAGACCCGCCGATCTTGCAGCCAATTTCAGGGAATCAATCGAGGCATCCGCTAGATAAGCCGCTCCTTCTCTGACCTGAGACAGGGAGTTTAACAACTTGTCCCTGGGTACTTTAGCTTTAAGCTGTTCTTCCAGCTGAGTTACCCAGACCATAACTGATCTTGCCGTACAGGTGCCTGCGATTGCGGGCTTAAAGGCTCCAGATGATGCCTCCCACACCTTCTTAAGGAGCATGTCAGCCTTCCTGTCTGAAGGATCCTTAAGAAGTCCTACATCCTCTAATGGTAGCGAGGCTGTTTTCGAGGTAGAGGCTACTGCCGCATCTACTTTTGGGATCTTCATCCACTGGGATAAGGTGTCATCCTCAAAGGGGTACCTTCTCTTTGCAGCCGAAGGTAAGAACCCTTTATCTAGCTTGTCCCACTCCCGTTTGACCAGCTCTTTAATGGTATCTACCACCGGGAAAGCTTTGCGACTTCTCTGGCTCAGCCCTGCGAACATGATTTCCTGGGTTGTTTTCGGTTCTTTACTCTCCGCCACACCCATAGTCGCACGGACTGCCTTAATTAAAGTTTCCATATTATCGGTGGCAAAGCAAGGCCTTCCCTCCTCATCTGAGGAGGATAGTGATGAACTCTCCGAGCACTCGCCCTCTTGCAACGAAGGGCTAGAATCGGATACCATTTCCATACTATTCTTCTCATGCTGCTTAGATTTAAGGGAAGATTTTATTTCTTCCCTAATTACTTCCCTCAAATCCGATACACGGAGGGGGGCCTCTTCCTCTAACGTACGGCATATACACGTCTGACATAATTTCTTTATATAGGTGTCAGGTAGTGGCTCCGTGCATAACGCACACTGCTTATGTTTAGACTTTGAGACCTTCTTCCCCTATAACAAAGCATAGTATAGAAGACAGTTGTATCAGCCAATGGCTCAGATAGAACACTCACCACCGCTGATGAAAATAGAGTACCGGTTTCTGAGGGGGTGAGGTGCGACATGACGTCGGGTTGCCAGGGTCCTGCTGCCTGCGTGCCACATCTCCACTATGAGATCTGCTGCTGCTCCTCTGCTCTGCTAGCTGTCGGTGTTCGGCGTCTCCTGTGGAAGACATGTTGCCGCACACCACTCACCAAGCGCTGCCTTCTTTTCAAAGGTCCCGCGCTCCTCCTCCCGGCATCCTCCGGAAGTCGTTGGTTCACTTCCGGGTCATAAGCGCCGACCTGCTCCCGCAGCATCGCGCACGTGTGGACGACCCAGGGCGGCGTGCCTTCCCCCGGGAACGCCACTTCTAACGCTCGGCCATGCCGCTCCTTGCCAGACGAGGGGGGAAGCTGACACAGGACTTCCCCCGACGCTGCTTCCGGGCCCCCGACTCTGCCGTTCTCCCTGGACACCGCACAGAGGCTTGGCGGACCCGGGTAGGTGAACGAGACCTGTAGGCTCCCGCCGTCCGGACAGGAACCCAAACTGGAGGGCGAGGGGGACCGCCCCTTTTTAACCTGTAGGTTCCTGTCCGGAAGGTGGGCGGATCCCCTCTCTCGTTGTGGGTGCTGTCGTGGCGATAGGAAAAATGAACTTATATCCTCCCTGTATCTGCTCACTTCCAGTCATTGAAGTGGTGCAAGGAACAGTTTCAGTGACCGCTCACTACACAGTGAGCATTGTCTGTAATCACTTTCCAGTACTTTGATAAACAGCTTGTTCTGCAAACTTCTATTTCCATTATCATTTATCATTAGAGTATGCGCTAAACGGATTGCACTAACGCAATGTGAACCTAGCCTTACTCTACTAATGTTAGGCTACCAAGCCTTTCCTACAGCTGGAAGAAGTCTCCTCTACAGTTCTTCTATGAGCAGTGATATGAATATAGTAACAATTATCTATATAGGTTGTCAGACAATATATATTCTCATTTACCTGTGATGACAATACAGCAAGGGATGCGAGAATATAATTAAAAATTTACTTTTAACTCAATTAATTCAAATATCTTTGCCATACTTAAAACATAAAATCTATTCCACCTCGGCAGATAGATCATTATAGTGACGTGACCTATTATTTGCCAAAGCACAAACCGAATAATCTCATTCTCACGTGGGAAACCAAGTAATGACTCAAGTGGTGAGCCAACTACCAGTTCCCCATTTTTTATTATGGAATTTTAAATGGAAGTGTAATACACATACCAGTTGACAGGAGAATTTTACCTTTTACCAAGTGAGATAGGACCACACCTGAATTCCGGAAGAAAATCTCAGTTTATTGACTTGTTAACAAGTGAGACAAACAAGTGATATAACGCTCAGCAGGCCGTATGATGCTAATACATGTTGATCAAGCTTAGGGTATGTTCACAGTAGGCATTTTTTCAGCAATTTTTTCCTCTTGTTTTTTTCTTGCATTTTTTGATGCGTTTTTTGCTGGGGGGGGGGGGTTGTGCTTTTTTCCCTGCATTTTTGTCACGCTACATTTGTCTCTTGTGCATGCTGATAAAGTTAAGTGCAAAAAAAATCTAATTCAGGATTTGGCACAAAAACGCTGCAAAACCTGAAACCTGCAATTTTTGGTGCGGATTTTCAGCATTTTTTCACCACCCATTATTTCAATTGGTGAACAACGCTGAAAGAAGGGACATGCTCTATTGTACAAAAAACCATGCAAAGCACACAATACTGATGACTAGAGTTGAGCGACTTTTACTTTTTTAGGATCGAGTCGGGTTTCGCGAAATCGGCCAATCAGGTTGGGTGAAATCGGCCAATTATTGTGAAAAGTCGTGGATCGACCGAAACACAAAACCCAATGTAATTCAATGGGGAATCAAAGTCGGCAGTGAGTGGAGGACAGGAAAAAACCTACAGTGCCCATTGTAATGTCAAAAACATCAATTCTTGTCACTTAAGCTTGTGAATCTTAATTTACCTTATAATAATAGTTAGGCATTGAAAATTGGGGGTCATTTGGCTAAAGTTGTGGGGGGTAGGGCTGGTTCAAGTTCTTCGTGGGCCCAGGAAACGCGGACTACGTCACGGCGGTGGAGCAGGGAGAGGTAAGTATTAAAACTTTGAAAGTGCTGTGATCCCGAGCAAGCAGGGGGGGCCACTTGTTCGCATTGGCACTGGCACAGGGCTCCTCAAAGTACGGCGGTGTGTTTGACGGCGGAGGCGCCTCCCACCGGCAGCGACACTTTTGCGTACTATGAGGGGCCCTGTGCCAGAGACGTCACCAATGAGTATGCCCCCCACCTGTTGAAGGAACCTGCACTTTCATCTGCACCTTCCTCTTTGTCCACGTGTAAGGTGGTATAGTATGCGGGAAGGGGAACCTGACTTTCAGCAGGGTCAGATTCTGGCTGTGTAGAGTGCAAGGGGAATGTAGTGGTCTGGGTCAATGTACCAGCAGACTCATGTAGCAGTGGCTGGCCAATGGGCAGGATGAGGAGGAAACACAGATATAGTCCCAAAGAATAAAGTAGGCTAAATTCAGATCAAAATTGGTAACAGAACTAAACAGGCGGTATAGCTTTGTTCAGTGGCGAAAAACTGTAATGAGTGGCAGACACAGTTAGTAGGCACAAGTAATAAAGTGGGCCAAATGAAGTTCAAAATTGGTAACAGGGTAGAGCAGACAGCTAACAGGGGTAGAGCAGGCAGCTAACAGGGGCTGCGCAGGCAACTTACAAGGGCCGCGCAGGCAGCTAACAGGGACAGCGTAGGCAGCTAACAAGGGCTGTGCAGGCAGCTAGCAGGGATAGCATAGGCAGCTAACAAGGGCAGCACAGGCAGCTAACAGGGACAGCGCAGGCAGCTAACAAGGGCTGTGCAGGCAGTTAGCAGGGACAGCATAGGCAGCTAACAAGGGAAGCGCAGGCAGCTAACAGGGGCAGCGCTGTCACTTGAGCACTAACATTGAGGACTCTTTCCAACATAATATGTATCTGCTAAAAAGGGAAATTCATAAAATCAACCCTAACGTTGATTGGCTGCAGCAGCTCAGCCATACAATGTTAGTAACATAGTAACATAGTTAGTAAGGCTGAAAAAAGACATTTGTCCATCCAGTTCAGCCTATATTCCATCATAATAAATCCCCAGATCTACGTCCTTCTACAGAACCTAATAATTGTATGATACAATATTGTTCTGCTCCAGGAAGACATCCAGGCCTCTCTTGAACCCCTCGACTGAGTTCGCCATCACCACCTCCTCAGGCAAGCAATTCCAGATTCTCACTGCCCTAACAGTAAAGAATCCTCTTCTATGTTGGTGGAAAAACCTTCTCTCCTCCAGACGCAAAGAATGCCCCCTTGTGCCCATCACCTTCCTTGGTATAAACAGATCCTCAGCGAGATATTTGTATTGTCCCCTTATATACTTATACATGGTTATTAGATCGCCCCTCAGTCGTCTTTTTTCTAGACTAAATAATCCTAATTTCGTTAATCTATCTGGGTAGTGTAGTTCTCCCATCCCCTTTATTAATTTTGTTGCCCTCCTTTGTACTCTCTCGAGTTCCATTATATCCTTTCTGAGCACCGGTCCCCAAAACTGGACACAGTACTCCATGTGCGGTCTAACTAGGGATTTGTACAGAGGCAGTATAATGCTCTCATCATGTGTATCCAGACCTCTCTTAATGCACCCCATGATCCTGTTTGCCTTGGCAGCTGCTGCCTGGCACTGGCTGTCCAGGTAAGTTTATCATTAACTAGGATCCCCAAGTCGTTCTCCCTGTCAGATTTACCCAGTGGTTTCCCGTTCAGTGTGTAATGGTGATATTGATTCCTTCTTCCCATGTGTATAACCTTACATTTATCATTGTTAAACCTCATCTGCCACCTTTCAGCCCAAGTTTCCAACTTATCCAGATCCATCTGTAGCAGAATAGTATCTTCTCTTGTATTAACTGCTTTACATAGTTTTGTATCATCTGCAAATATCGATATTTTACTGTGTAAACCTTCTACCAGATCATTAATGAATATGTTGAAGAGAACAGGTCCCAATACCGACCCCTGCGGCACCCCACTGGTCACAGCGACCCAGTTAGAGACTATACCATTTATAACCACCCTCTGCTAACTATCACTAAGCCAGTTACTAACCCATTTACACACAATTTCCCCCAGACCAAGCATTCTCATTTAGTGTACCAACCTCTCGTGTGGCACGGTATCAAACGCTTTGGAAAAATCGAGATATACCACGTCCAATGACTCACCGTGGTCCAGCCTATAGCTTACCTCATCATAAAAACTGATTAGATTGGTTTGACAGGAGCGATTTCTCATAAACCCATGCTGCTATGGAGTTAAACAGTTATTTTCATTGAGATAATCCAGAATAACATCCTTCAGAAACCCTTCAAATATTTTACCAACAATAGAGGTTAGACTTACTGGCCTATAATTTCCAGGTTCACTTTTAGAGCCCTTTTTTGAATATTGGCACCACATTTGCTATGCGCCAGTCCTGCGGAACAGACCGCGTCGCTATAGAGTCCCTAAAAATAAGAAATAATGGTTTATCTATTACATTGCTTAGTTCTCTTAGTACTCGTGGGTGTATGCCATCCGGACCCGGAGATTTATTTATTTTAATCCTATTTAGCCGGTTTCGCACCTCTTCTTGGGTTAGATTGGTGACCCTTAATATAGGGTTTTCATTGTTTCTTGGGATTTCACCTAGCATTTCATTTTCCACCGTGAATACTGTGGAGAAGAAGGTGTTTAATATGTTAGCTTTTTCCTCGTCATCTAGAACCATTCTTTCCTCACTATTTTTTAAGGGGCCTACATTTTCAGTTTTTATTCTTTTACTATTAATATAGTTGAAGAACAGTTTGGGATTAGTTTTACTCTCCTTAGCAATGTGCTTCTCTGTTTCCTTTTTGGCAGCTTTAATTAGTTTTTTAGATAAAGTATTTTTCTCCCTATAGTTTTTTAGAGCTTCAATGGTGTCATCCTGCTTTAGTAGTGCAAATGCTTTCTTTTTACTGTTAATTGCCTGTCTTACTTCTTTGTTTAACCACATTGGGTTTTTCCTATTTCTAGTCCTTTTATTCCCACAAGGTATAAACCGCTTACAGTGCCTATTTAGGATATTCTTAAACATTTTCCATTTATTATCTGTATTCTTATTTCTGAGGATATTGTCCCAGTCTACCAGATTAAGGGCTTCTCTGTTATGGGCCTGGTGGTTAGGAGCACCCGGCACAACCTGATAGTTAAACTCACACAGGACAAGCTCTGGGATGTGGGAGCTCTGCTGACCGCAACCCCTAATCCTATCAAAACAACTAGAAATAGCCGTGGAGCGTTCCTGTTAAGACCTGGTGGTCAGGACAATAATGGATCTGGTGGTTAAGAGCACACGGAATGACCTGATAGTTACTGATAATATAGGACGAGCTCTGGGACGTGGGAACTCTGCTGACCGCAATCCCTAATCCTATCAACCACACTAGAAATAGCCGTGGATTGCTCCTAACGCTCCCTATGCAACTTGGCACAGCCTAAGGAACTAGCTAGCCCTAAAGATAGAAAAATAAAGCCTACCTTGCCTCAGAGAAATTCCCTAAAGGAAAAGGCAGCCCCCCACATATAATGACTGTGAGTAAAGATGAAAATACAAACACAGAGATGAAATAGATTAAGCAAAGTGAGGCCCGACTTACTGAACAGACTGAGGATAGGAAAGGTAGCTTTGCGGTCAGCACAAAAACCTACAAAAAGACCACACAGAGGGCGCAAAAAGTCCCTCCACACCGACTCACGGTGCGAAGGCGCTCCCTCTGCGTCCCAGAGCTTCCAGCAAGCAAGACAACAATCAAAATAGCAAGCTGGACAGAAAAATAGCAAACCAGAGAAAAACAAGCAGTCACTTAGCTTCTGCTGGGAAGACAGGTCACAAGAACGATCCAGGAGTGAACTAGACCAATACTGGAACATTGACAGGTGGCATAGAGCAAAGATCTAAGTGGAGTTAAATAGAGCAGCCAGCTAACGAATTAACCTCGTCACCTGAGGAAGGAAACTCAGAAACACCCACAGCCACCAGAGAAAGTCCATGGACAGAACCAGCCGAAGTACCATTCATGACCACAGGAGGGAGCCCGACAACAGAATTCACAACACGTTCCTGACACTTATTATAGCAGCAAAATGGAGTAAGAAAATCCCAGATATCATAATAAATACAAGTAGCTTTATTAACATACAAAAATTACAAAGAATTGGACATCAATAAAATTGCAAATATGCACCATAACAGATGGAACTAAGGAAAAACTCCAGCAGTACAGGTGTGCGTGGGGAACACAACGTATTTCCGGGGGTAAAGATATAGCTAGTAGTATACGGCCATAGACGTAATCATATCATAGGATTAAGTCCTGCATATGTCCCCCGCTGTCACAAACAGCACCTTATGGGGTGAATACTGAGACCATCAACAAGTCAATAGTGACCACTGCGTGCTTACCCATATATAAACCGGACAGCTCACCCACTGCACACCAGGAACCCCTTGACGCACGTTTCGCCGCCAAGCTTTTTCAAAAGGGGATACTAGTCAGCTGTTCGAGATGCCTTAATATAGTGCCGAAACCGGAACTGCCGCTGGACTAACGGCGCATGCGCACCTGGGTCCGAGCACCGCATCACCAGCGGCCGTCACCTGATGTGCGAGCATAAAGGCGGAAATCCGCCATGTGACGTCAGTGCATGCGCACACACCAGTTACAGATAACCGCAGGAGAGGCGGGGATAACCAAACCCAAGGAGCGCATGCGTCCCCAGAGCGGCCATTAAAATGAAGACCAAGGTTGCGGCCATACTGTGGGAGACCCATTAATATACAACCCTACTGAAGATGACGTGGGGGCGGCTAGTGTAACCGAGGCACAACTAATCCCCACCACACTAGTGCACTACAAAAAGGTAAATATACTAACAATACAAACATATACACAACTACTTGCTCTCCAATAAACACAACATATTGCCCCCCAACCACAGGGTAGCTAGTACCAAATATACAACATCCATCACAAGGGGTGTGATCAAAGAATGAAAAAATTGATCTCCACAACGGCACTACATAAAATATCAATTTATTATATTTGTATAAACAACAATAAAAAACATTAAATGACTACATAGATAGAAGGGTACAATTCCTCAACATAAGAGGGACTATTAGCCTGAATTAAGCACCACAATGCCAGGCCAGACAAAACCAACTAAGAATTAGACCGCATACAATAGCTGGATGTTTATAGGGGGATAAACTGATAAATAACAGCGTGTCCCAACTCTATTGGACTCCTAAGAAATCTGCATACAAATGCTAGTAAGTGGTTAGCACCCCCAATAGGGAGATGCATATGCTTATATCATGGGTGGAGACCATGATATAAGCATATGCATCTCCCTATTGGGGGTGCTAACCACTTACTAGCATTTGTATGCAGATTTCTTAGGAGTCCAATAGAGTTGGGACACGCTGTTATTTATCAGTTTATCCCCCTATAAACATCCAGCTATTGTATGCGGTCTAATTCTTAGTTGGTTTTGTCTGGCCTGGTATTGTGGTGCTTAATTCAGGTTAATAGTCCCTCTTATGTTGAGGAATTGTACCCTTCTATCTATGTAGTCATTTAATGTTTTTTATTGTTGTTTATACAAATATAATAAATTGATATTTTATGTAGTGCCGTTGTGGAGATCAATTTTTTCATTCTTTGATCACACCCCTTGTGATGGGTAACAATACAAACATGTGGAGTTGTAAGCAGTATATAATAACACATATAGTGATTATAAAATCTTACATAAACTACCATAAGCATATGCAGCAGCACCGAGTGCGGCTGCAACTACACAGACAACAGTGAGAATATGTGACCCCCTAAACAGGTGAACAGCATAAAATATGCGATGATAGCACTAATATAAAAAACATATAAAATATATATATATATCAGGTGCAATAAGTGAGACCCACAAGGGTTCATAACAATGATGCCACAAAGGGACAATTCTTCAGCAGCAAAAAAGGAAGACGGTCTCCGACAGTTTCCGCCAACCGGCAAGGCAGGACTAATGGAAATAAGGAAAACAGAACAATAAGTATACAGACACATTAAAAACAAAGCGGGGAAAATCCCATACGATGCATTGAGAGAGGATGAGGACTCAGACTCGCAAATCTATTATCCTGCCCATATATACACCATCACATAAGGAAGGAGCAAAGAGGTTGGCAGAGCTCATAAAAATGGGGCAAAACTGATGGATTCATTTAGGCCCTTAGGGGCCATGGTGTCCAGGGTGACAATCCACCTACATTCACGTTGTGCCAGTAATTGGTTTAGATTGCCACCCCTGACACCACCATGTATTCTATCAATACCCCTAATTTTCAAGCCACTGGGATCGGAACGATGATACTTTCTGAAGTGCCTGGGTATAGTTTTAAGTAGCGACACATCTAAGGCATCTTTACCGGCTATAATATCACGGACGTGTTCGCGTGTCCTAATCTTAAGTTCCCTAGATGTGAGACCCACATAGATGAGGGAGCAGGGACAAGTGGCATAGTACACAACATGGGTAGTACTGCACGAAATGTATTCTCAGATTTTGTATTCCCTGCTCCCATCAGATGTTTTGAAGGTCCCACATCTAAGAATGTTAGGACACGCGACACACGAACCGCACGGGAAACATCCAACGCGGGGAGGACAGTTGGTAAATAAGGGTTTCTGTGCCGTCACATAGTGACTATGCACTAAATTATCCCTAAGATTCCTCCCTCTGCGTTGTGTCACCAATGGAGCCTGTGGTAGTTGAGCCGCAAGAGTACTGTCAGTTTTTAAAATTGACCAGTGTCTATTCAGAATTTCTCGCATCCGATCCCAGTGGCAATTAGAGGTAGATATGAATCTGATTTCAGACCTGCCCGTGGACCTCATCCTCTTAGACTGAGTAAGAAGATCCTCCCTTGCTGTGGCTTTTGCCCGTCTATAACCCGCCTTGATACATCTTCGGCTATACCCTCTATTTCTAAATCTCTCAGCAAGGGCCAATGATTGCTCCTCGAAGCGGGCACTGGTGGAGCAGACCCGCCTCCCCCTTAAAAACTGACCAACTGGGATGGCTTTAATGACCGAATAGTTGTGTGCCGAGGAGGCGTGCAGCGACGAGTTAACAGATGTTTCTTTACGGTACAAATCCGTTTCAATGGAACCGTCCTCCGCGACACACAACGTAATGTCAAGAAAATTAATAACCCTCTGATGCCAACAATAAGTAAACTTTAAATTAAAACAATTATCATTCAGGTACCGCATGAATGTGGATAGGCTGGTCTCGTCACCGTTCCAGATCATTAACACATCATCGATGTACCGAAACCAGCCCACCACTTGGTCCGCGGCATGTGCCCCGTCTCCCTGGAAGATAAATCTCTCCCAGTATCCAAGAAATAAATTTGCATAAGCCGGGGCACATGCCGCGCCCGTCGCGGTACCTTGTAGCTGTAAAAAAAACCTATCTTTGAAAACAAAATAATTATGAGTTAACACAAATTGAATCAAATCTAAAATAAACTCAGAAAAATGGCCATCCCAGTTGGTTGCTTCAAGGAAGAAGCGGGCCGCCCTCAAACCATCCTCGTGCCTAATTGAGGTGTATAATGATTCAATATCTATGGTCACCAATAACATGCCCACCTCGAGGGACAAGCCATTGACCCGAGTCAGCACGTCAGTAGTGTCTCTGACATAGGAGGGGAGGGTTTCAACCAGCGGTTTAAGATAAAAATCTATAAATTTACAAACCCCATCACTCAACCCTCCTATGCCAGAGACAATAGGACGGCCGGGAGGGTTAATAGTATCCTTATGTACCTTTGGTAAAAGGTAAAAGGTTGGTGTTTTCGGAAACTTGGGCAGTAAACCATCCAGGACCTTTCTGGGAACAATACCAGACTCACCAGCATTAGATAGAATTAGGTCCAACTCCCTGGAAAAGGTTAGTGTAGGATTGTGTGGTAAAATTTGGTAGGTGGTTTTATTTCTCAATTGCCGGAAGGCCTCTTTCTCATATTTATCAGTTGGCCAGATCACCACATTCCCCCCCTTGTCCGCCGGCTTAATAACCACAGATTCTAATGCTTGCAATTCCCTCAGGGCCCTCCTCTGTGGGCCCGTGAGGTTCTCATTGCGTCTGTATCCCGGGATCTTTCTCAGGTCCTCTGTAACAAGTCTGCAAAAAATTTCCACTTGTGGACATAGGGACAAGGGGGGGAAAGTGAGAGATCTGGACCCAACAGGAATAGGGAAATTACCTATATTCTCAGTGTCTTGTTCCCTCAATAGATCTTCCAATGCTTCAAGAGCCTCCCGTTCCATGTCATTGGAGAGCTGAGGATCTCCATTCCTTTGACAATGTAACTTCTTTAGAATGAGCTTGCGACAAAAAAGGTGTGTGTCCTTCACAGCTGTGAAAAAATCGAAAGCAGCGCATGGAACAAAATTAAGACCCAATCTCAATACTTCTAATTGTGTTTCTGACAAATTGTGTGAGGAAAGATTTATTACCTCCAGATTTGTATTTTTGGCTTTGCGGTCATAGGTTGGGGAAGACATGAGTTTTCTTTTATTATTATATTTCTCCTTGGCAAGTCTTCCAGGCTGTTGTTTTCTTTTTTTAGCACCCCCCGCTGTCCCCGATACATCGGAGGCTATGCTTGATTCATCCGCAGATGTTAGTGACGACACAGAACCTGACCTTATGTGAGACTGAATCGGACGGGCCTTTTTATTGGCCCTCCAACGATAAACTTTGTTCTCTTTATAATCCATGCTGTCTCTCTGCAGCTTCTTGGTTTTCACAGCTCCTATCTCCTGCTCCCATTTGGAGAAATCTTTCTCCAAATCTCCGTTAAGTTTATCCAGTGCCTCTGTTGTCAAGTCATTTTTAACGGTTATCTGGATACTATCTATCTCCTTTTCAATATCAACCAGTCTTGTCTCATCAAATTTCATCAGTAGTTCCATAAACCCACGGGAACATTTGGTAGCCAGATCTTCCCATTCTTTTTTGAAAATCTCATCATCCACCGGAAATGACGGGAAGATCTGGACTCTTAGACCCCTTGGAATTAAGCTGCGAGTCAGGTACTGTCCCAGAAAAGCCCTGTTCCACCATAATTTCGTCCTCCTATGTAGCAGAGCTCTGAGTCTCTCAATCCTCTCTCTTGAGTCTCTCCCGCTTATAGTTAAAATACCACCAGAGTCCTCCTTAAAGACCTCCTGTAATCGAGATAACCAGGTTTGGTCTCGGGTGCGATAGTCCATTTGCCTCAGACCAGAAGCTGTGAAAAACACAGATACGTAATAATTCAACAAAAAATCATGAAGCATAACAATGTTACAGGGCCGAGAGTAATGCAGTGTACCTCTCCCACTCGTAATATCCAGATAAACTGGTTTAACAGGGCCACTCCAGGAATCATATATTATAGCAGCAAAATGGAGTAAGAAAATCCCAGATATCATAATAAAAACAAGTAGCTTTATTAACATACAAAAATTACAAAGAATTGGACATCAATAAAATTGCAAATATGCACCATAACAGATGGAACTAAGGAAAAACTCCAGCAGTACAGGTGTGCGTGGGGAACACAACGTATTTCCAGGGGTAAAGATATAGCTAGTAGTATACGGCCATAGACGTAATCATATCATAGGATTAAGTCCTGCATATGTCCCCCGCTGTCACAAACAGCACCTTATGGGGTGAATACTGAGACCATCAACAAGTCAATAGTGACCACTGCGTGCTTACCCATATATAAACCGGACAGCTCACCCACTGCACACCAGGAACCCCTTGACGCACGTTTCGCCGCCAAGCTTTTTCAAAAGGGGATACTAGTCAGCTGTTCGAGATGCCTTAATATAGTGCCGAAACCGGAACTGCCGCTGGACTAACGGCGCATGCGCACCTGGGTCCGAGCACCGCATCACCAGCGGCCGTCACCTGATGTGCGAGCATAAAGGCGGAAATCCGCCGTGTGACGTCAGTGCATGCGCACACACCAGTTACAGATAACCGCAGGAGAGGCGGGGATAACCAAACCCAAGGAGCGCATGCATCCCCAGAGCGGCCATTAAAATGAAGACCAAGGTTGCGGCCATACTGTGGGAGACCCATTAATATACAACCCTACTGAAGATGCGGTGGGGGCGGCTAGTGTAACCGAGGCACAACTAATCCCCACCACACTAGTGCACTACAAAAAGGTAAATATACTAACAATACAAACATGTGGAGTTGTAAGCAGTATATAATAACACATATAGTGATTATAAAATCTTACATAAACTACCATAAGCATATGCAGCAGCACTGAGTGCGGCTGCAACTACACAGACAACAGTGAGAATATGTGACCCCCTAAACAGGTGAACAGCATAAAATATGCGATGATAGCACTAATATAAAAAACATATAAAATATATATATATATCAGGTGCAATAAGTGAGACCCACAAGGGTTCATAACAATGATGCCACAAAGGGACAATTCTTCAGCAGCAAAAAAGGAAGACGGTCTCCGACAGTTTCCGCCAACCGGCAAGGCAGGACTAATGGAAATAAGGAAAAAAGAACAATAAGTATACAGACACATTAAAAACAAAGCGGGGAAAATCCCATACGATGCATTGAGAGAGGATGAGGACTCAGACTCGCAAATCTATTATCTTGCCCATATATACACCATCACATAAGGAAGGAGCAAAGAGGTTGGCAGAGCTCATAAAAATGGGGCAAAACTGATGGATTCATTTAGGCCCTTAGGGGCCATGGTGTCCAGGGTGACAATCCACCTACATTCACGTTGTGCCAGTAATTGGTTTAGATTGCCACCCCTGACACCACCATGTATTCTATCAATACCCCTAATTTTCAAGCCACTGGGATCGGAACGATGATACTTTCTGAAGTGCCTGGGTATAGTTTTAAGTAGCGACACATCTAAGGCATCTTTACCGGCTATAATATCACGGACGTGTTCGCGTGTCCTAATCTTAAGTTCCCTAGATGTGAGACCCACATAGATGAGGGAGCAGGGACAAGTGGCATAGTACACAACATGGGTAGTACTGCACGAAATGTATTCTCGGATTTTGTATTCCCTGCTCCCATCAGATGTTTTGAAGGTCCCACATCTAAGAATGTTAGGACACGCGACACACGAACCGCACGGGAAACATCCAACGCGGGGAGGACAGTTGGTAAATAAGGGTTTTTGTGCCGTCACATAGTGACTATGCACTAAATTATCCCTAAGATTCCTCCCTCTGCGACGTTCCTGACACTCCCTAGACACCTCTTCACAGCCTAAGAACTAGCTAGCCCTAGAGATAGAAAATAAAGCCTACCTTGCCTCAGAGGAAAAGGCAGCCCCCCACATATATTGACTGTGAGTAAAGATGAAAGTCACAAACGCAGAAATGAAACAGGTTTCTGCAAAGGGAGGCCAAACTTACTAAACAAACAGACAGAGGATAGGAAAGGTATCTTTGCGGTCAGCACAAAAAACTACAAAAGACCACGCAGAGTGTGCAAAAAGACCTCCGCACCGACTAACGGTGCGGAGATGCCACTCTGCATCCCAGAGCTTCCAGCTAGCAAGGCAAAATCATGATATCCAGCTGGACAAGGAAACAATGAACAAATAATAACTAGCAGGAACTTAGCTTCTGCTGGAGTAGACAGGTCACCAGAAAGATCCAAGAGCGAACTGAACGAATGCAGGAACATTGACAGCTGGCATGGAGTAACGATCTGAGTGGAGTTAAATAGAGCAGCCAACCAAAGGATAAACCACGTCACCTGTGGAAGGAACCTCAGAAGCAGCAGCTCCACTCACAGCCACCAGAGGGAGTCCATGGACAGAACTCGCCGAAGTACCATTCATGACCACAGGAGGGAGTTCGATAACAGAATTCACAACACTTCTCTAAGCTGGTCAAACTTTGCCTTCCTAAAGTTCAGTGTTTTTGTGACTCCCTGACAAGTCCCCCTAGTGAAAGACAGGTGAAACTGTACAATATTGTGGTCGCTATTTCCTAGATGCCCGACCACCTGCAGATTTGTTATTCTGTCAGGTCTATTAGATAGTATTAGGTATAAAAGTGCTGCTCCTCTGGTTGGATTCTGCACCAATTGTGAAAGATAATTTTTCTTGGTTATTAGCAGAAACCTGTTGCCTTTATGGGTTTCACAGGTTTCTGTTTCCCAGTTATTATCCGGGTAGTTAAAGTCCCCCATAACCAGGACCTCATTATGGGTTGCAGCTTCATCTATCTGCTTTAGAAGTAGACTTTCCATGATTTCTGTTATATCTGGGTGTTTGTAACAGACCCCAATGAGAATTTTGGTACCATTTTTCCCTCCATGAATTTCGACCCATATGGACTCGACATCCTCATTCCCTTTGCTAATATCCTCCCTTAAAGTGGACTTTAGACAAGACTTTACATAGAGACAAACCCCTCCTCCTCTCCGATTTTTACGATCTTTTCTAAACAGACTGTAACCCTGTAAGTTAACTGCCCAGTCATAGCTTTCATCTAACCATGTCTCGGTTATTCCCACTATGTCAAAGTTACCTGTAGATATTTCTGCTTCTAGTTCTGCTCACTGTTAGATGGTGTTGCAGCAGTGAGCAGGCAGCTAACAGGAGCAGCGCAGGCAGCTAACAAGGGTTGCGCTGACTGCTTACAGGGGCAGTGCAGGCAGCTAACAAGGACTGCGCAGGTAGCTAACAGAGGTAGAGCAGGCAGCTAACGGGCAGCGTAGGCAGCTAACAGGGGCAGCACAGGGAGCTAACAAGTGCAGCTAACAGGGTCAGCACAGGAGCTAACAGGGATAGCACAGGCAGCTAACAGAGGTAGCACAGGCAGGTTAAAGGGCTGTGCAAGCAGCTAACAAGGACTGTGCAGGCAGCTATCAGGGATAGAGCAGGCAGCCAACAGGGGCGGTGCAGGCAGCCAACAGGGGCAGTGCAGGCAGCCAACAGGGACTGAGCAGGTAGCTAACAGGGGATGCGCAGACAGCTAATAAGGGCAGCGCAGGCAGCTAACACGGGTAGTGCAAGCAGCTAACAAGGGCCGTTCAGGCAGCTAACAGGGATAGAGCAGGCAGTTAACAGGAGGCAGCGCAGGCAGCTAACAGGGGCAGCGCAAGCTGCTAACAAAGGCTGCAAAGGCAGCTAGCAGGGACAGCACAGGCAGCTAACATGGGTCACACAGGCAGCTAACAGGGATAGCACTGGCAGATAACAGAGGCAGTGCAGACAGCTAACAAGGACCGCACAGGCAGCTAACAGGGATAGAGCAGGCAGCTAACAGAGGCAGTGCAGGCAACTAACAAGGGCAGTGCAGGCAGCTAACAGGGGCAGTGCAGGTAGCTTACAGGGGCAGCACAGGCAGCGAACAGGGGCAGTGCAGGCAGCCGACAAGGGCCGAGCAGGCAGCTAACAGGGGACGTGCAGGTAGCTAACAAGGGCAGTGCAGGCAGCTAACAGGGGTAGCGGAAGCAGCTATCAAGGACCGTTCAGGCAGCTAACAGGGATAGAGCAGGCAGCTAACAGGGGCAGAGCAGGCAGCTAACAGGCAGTGCAGGCAGCGAACAATGGCCACGCAGGCAGCTAATGAGCAGTGCAGGCAGCTAACAGGGGAAGTGCAGGCAGCTAACAGGGACAGCGCAGGCAGCTAACAAGGGCTGTGCAGGCAGCTAGCAGGGAGAGCATAGGCAGCTAACAGGGGTTGCACAAGCAGCTAACAGGGGAAGCGCAGGCAGCTAACAGGGGCAGCGCAGGCAGCTAACAGGGGTAGCACAGGCAGCTAACAAAGGACCGCGCAGGCAGCTAACAGGGGCAGCGCAGGCAGCTAACAAGGACTGTGCAGGCAGCTAACAGGGGCAGTGTACGCAGCTTATAGGGGCAGCGTAGACAGCTAACAGGGGCAGCGCAGGCAGCTAACAGGGACCACGCAGGCAACTAACAGGGGCAGGTCAAGCAAGACAAGATTACAATTCCTGTGAGTATATGAGAACATGCAGCAGTCATGCAGTGCTTGAGGCCCAGTGGAGGATGCTTTGGTCCTTTGTTGGGCTAGTGCAATGCTGGTTATACAGGCCTGCTGCCTAATAAGCCAAGTTTCAAATTCAGAATGCTAGAAAAAACTCAGTCACAGCCTTGGAGAGACTAACTGGCATCCACATTGCGTGTCTCTAGCCTTCTCACAAATAGAAATAACTGAGAAACAATTGAGCAGAACTTTTCTCAAGTACAACTTAGTGAACTATGTTTATTAGCAACATGATGATTTTTGGAATAAATTCTTTCATAAAAAAGACTTAAGAGAATGAGTTTACTATGTATTAAAAAATAAATTTTCTACATGATTTTTCTTACATAATATGAGTTTTATATTAACTGAAAATTAAAAATGTAGGGGAGATATATTCAATAAAAGAGAGATTTTGATTATAATCTCTTTTTGTAAGTCACCTTATTATCAGGCGTATTTAATAAAAATTGACATTTTAGTGTAGATTATACATTATGATAAAAACAGCAAATGAGGTTATCAGCTGCTTAAAAATTACAGACAGATATATTTTCCTAAAACTGTGAGATGAGCTAATGTGACTTTTCCAGGCAATATATAAAGCTTCGGGTTTTGCTCTTTCCAACTGTTTTTGCATAATCTTCAAGGCTGCATAAATTCTTTGCATATGCAGCAGAAGCGTATTCCACCTAAGAAATAATTTAAGTGATATGTTTTGAAAAGGTGGACCATTTTCTATTTCTTATTTGTTTTAATCTGAAATGTTTTATGCGATCTATGTATAATCTGCAGCCAGATACATAAAATAGGTACATACTGCCACCTCGTGGCTATCTGGTGAAAGAAACAGCAAATGAAACCGTAAATTAAAATGAAGACAATGCTGGCAACACGCTCTCCAATACATTACGCTATTTCTCCTGAATATGCTAAATAAAATCTGTTTATACCCCCAAATTGCTTGATATTATCAGGATTTATGCTTAAAATAAAAACCCTTTTTGGGAGTTTGGATATTTCACATGTGCACTGCAGGTTTGCCCATTGTAAGAGTATGTACTTAATGGTTGCAAAGTGTTAACTAAATTTGGCTGGATGTATTTGTTTTGGATGTATTAATTTAAATCTGAATTACCAATTAAATTAGGCCATCTGATAAAAGGCAAGGCAAACTTTCACAGTCGACTGCAGATCACAACTTCTGGACTGGCTGCAGCGCTACTGAACTTAACAGCCTCATATGCACTTATTGTATGAGACTGTTAAGTTCGGGTCAGGAAACCTGGAGTTTGTACTCAGACCAATGAAATTAGATATGTGAAACTGGCCAAAGGAAAATAAATTGTATTACTTTTGAGAAAAATAAAAACTAAACCAAAACCATGAGCCAGAATTTTTGTCAGTAAAAGTGCAGTGTGTAGGTTCACATTCACACTGTGGACATTCACAGACAACACCTAGAATAAAAACAATGACAAGATATCATACTGTAAGTGAATAATTAGTAGTAAATCCAGTCTGGTGCCAGCGCTTCCGAAAATTGTAATGTGATAAACCGGCTAATTTAAAAAAAAATGTATTCTGAAATATGATAAATTGGCTTATTTAAAAAAAAATTATTCTGAAACGTACTTGGAACATTTCAGAATACATATATATATATATTTTTTTAATAAGCTGATTTATCACGTTACAATTTTCGGAAGCGTCGGCACCAGACTGGATTTGTTTCTTTTTTCGCCTGCGGACGATTGAGGATCGCCCCTTTGACCAAGATAACTTTGCCATTGGTTGGGACACTCACCAGGAAATGGTGTTCTGTCTCTTCAAGAGACTGGGAGTGCGTGCGTGTGCGGCCTTAGAGCCGTGTGAGACATGCGGGATGCGTGCAGGAACCAGGAAGCACCAGCAGAAGAGGGAAGTGTGGGACCAGGGACAGAAGCCCGGGGAGTCGGTAAACCTGCCGGGAAAAGTGCAAGAGTGCCGGACCCCAGGTATCTGAGCGGGGATCAGGCCGGGCACGCGGAGTATCCACAAAGGAGAGGGACCGTACCCTCGCCGGGACGCCGGCACTACACGAGTAATGATTGAAGTAATCACGATGCAGACAAAATTCAAATCCACAGACTGATCCTGCAAGTTAGAGTTCTGGTAGATCTGCAAGGAAGTGGGGAATCGGAAAAAAATAACTTCCAATGGAACACAATATGAACTGGTGTGAATTTAACTTCGCATATTGTTGGGTGCTTATGACAAGTGATAAAAATAGTTAGGAAAACGAGTTTTAAAGGAACATCTCATGTCCCAAAAAAACTATTTAGCTGCAGATATATGGTTATTCAGCAGGTAAATAGCATTAAAATCCTGCCTGGCTGGTGTACTGGAGAAGCGGCTAGAGGGAGAAGATGAAATGACTAAATCTCCTCTGTAGCTGCTCTCTTGCAGTCATAGGGGTGGTGCAAGGAACTGTGTAGTGAGCGGGGACTGTAATAGCTCCCTCCACTGCTCCTACGACTGGAAGAGAGTTTCTACAGGTAAGTCATAAGTTAATTCTCTCCCTGTAGTCATTGTTACAGTAAGGCAGGCGTAATGTTAATGCCATTTACCTGTAGCTTTACCTTCTATTTACATATAGTTTTTAGACATGACAGGTTCCCTTTACATCCATAGCTCCCTGCAGGCTTTTTAATTTTGCCTTTCTAACTATGAAGAAGCTGCCTTCATAATTTAATTACATAATTATACAGCTCTGGCAAAAATTAAGAGACCACCACATCAAAACCCTGACATGGCCAGCCCAATCTCCAGACCTGAACCCCATTGAAAACCTCTGGAATGTGATCAAGAGGATGATGGATAGTCACAAGTCATCAAACAAAGAAGAACGGCTTACATTTTTGCACCAGAAGCAGTGTGAAAGACTGGTGGAAAGCATGCCAAGACACATGAAAGCTGTGATTAAAAATCATGGTTATTCCACAAAATATTGATTTCTGAACTCTAGTATTGTTGTTTCTAAATGATTATGAACTTGTTTTCTTTGCATTATTTGAGGTCTGAAAGCACTGTTTGTTTGTTTTTAATTTTGACCATTTCTCCTTTTCTGAAAAAAAAATACTAAATTTATTGCTTGGAAATTCAGAGACATGTTGTTAGATATTTATAGACTAAAAGAACAATTTACATTTCACTCCAAAATGTACCTATAAAGAGAAAAATCTTTGCAGTGGTCTCTTAATTTTTGCCAGAGCTATATGTCTAGTCAAACAACCTGGCACCATGTACAGCAGTCTATATTCACATTATGCAATGCAGACAGAAAATGACCACTCAGCAAGATAATGGTTGCGTGGCAATAGCTGAGTTTCAAGGGAGACCAAGAAGAAGAAAAAGGCCACCCAGCCAGTTTGCTATTTTTTTTATACCCGTAGAGATGATGGTGAACTGGGAAAAAGACAGATGAAAAAATAGTGCTGCTCACACTGAAATGAAAGGTAAAAAAAGAGGGGGAATATTTCTTAAAAAACAATAAACGCGTTTCGGAGCTTGTTCAACTCCAAAATGCCTTGCTAGTTTTGGAATGAATATATTCAAAATCCAGAAAAAACTTGGAAACGCTAATCATCTGGTCTACTCTAACTGTAGCATAAGGTAGAATCTTTTAGAGAGCTCCCTTTTTTAGAAAAAATGTGTTTTTTTTAAAGAGCAGGCACTTCAAACTCTTGCTACATACCTTTTCAAGCTTGCCAACTTAGTCATGGTGAAGCTGGGAACTGAGAAGCGAGCATGGAGTTCATGTAAATTATGACAAGAAGGCAACACCTCCTGAAGGCTGTTTGCAATATCTGAAATCTAGACTTTTGGCGTTTTCACGCCAGTTGGAATCAGCTCCATTGGAACATGCAAACCTGGGCAGGAGCCAGGGCCGGGAATCTGTCAGCCCAATAAATGGTCACTATTTTTTAGAAAAAAAAAACAGGATAAATCAATAGTACAAGTAAATCTAAAGAACATTGTAGTATATTTTATTAGACAAAAATGCTTCTTTCTCCTGTTTACATCTATTTCATCCGCTCTCCTGCAGTCATAATTTACTTTGTAATATAGGTAAATTCGGCAAGCTCACTGTAATGTCAGGTTACAGATTCCAGTCTATGGAGCGGGAGGGGAGGAGATACAAAAACAAGCATAGACACCCATGTAGTGCTGCATTTTCTAGTTTTCAGTGCTGAAATCAATTCTGAATCTGACAAAATTTTGCCTAAAAAATTGCAATATTCCCAGCAAATTTTGACTGTTGGCAGCTGTTTTTCTCCTGATAGCTTTCTCTTCCCCAAACACACATGCTCAATTCAGCATGAACATACATAGGTTGTCAATGAAAAAATTTCAGTAAGACAGTCACCTATAGTAGAGGCATATATCCAGTGGAAGAGAAAAGACCAGATGCCTGATCCTTCTCTGCCACTACATCAATTGTCAGGGAAGAGTTGGGAAACCACTCATGGACATAAGTTGTTTTGATGGTCCAGTTAACATCGGTGTGTATGACAAATGATGATCTAATGTCTATGTATCTAAAGGAAGAATATGGCATGGCACAATGCAACCAGAATGTTTCCTTTGAGGAAATTAGTTCACAATGTGTGATTCACAATTAGATATTTTATATCATATTAAAGGCAACCTGTCACCCCGTTTTTTCGACATGAGATAAAAATATGGTTCAATAGGGCCTGAGCTCAGCTTTAAATCAGTACCTTTCATATCCCCAGATTCCCCACCTTTGCTGCCAAAATACCTTAGTAATCTCTCCGTTTTTGTATGTCAATCACCCCAGTCCGGTCCGATGGGTGGGGCCTAATCGACGATTCTCCCCACCTCCTGCTTTGATCTATGAATCATGTTTCCTGCTTTTGTGTAGTTTTCTGCGCCTGCGCATTCCAGTCGCATCTCGCGCGTGCGCAGTATGTTTTGCCCAACAGTGGGCAAAGCATTCAAATCATTATTGCGCATTCACCGGCATTTTCCTTGACATTCTGTGCGCCGGAAGTCTTTCCATGCTTCCGGGGCACAGAGCATAGGGTCAAAAGCCGGCGCATGCGCAATAACGATTTCATGCTTTGCCTATAGTTGGTGTTATCACCTGGTGGTCAGGACAATAATGGACCTGGTGGTTAAGAGCACATGGAAAGACCTGATAGTTACTGATAATAAAGGACGAGCTCTGGGACGTGGGAACTCTGCTGATCACAATCCCTAATCCTATCACACACACTAGAAATAGCCGTGGATTGCTCCTAACGCTCCCTATGCAACTCGGCACAGCCTAAGGAACTAGCTAGCCCTGAAGATAGAAAAATAAAGCCTACCTTGCCTCGCAGAAATTCCCCAAAGGAAAAGGCAGCCCCCCACATATAATGACTGTGAGTAAAGATGAAAATACAAACACAGAGATGAAATAGATTTAGCAAAGCGAGGCCCGACTTACTGAACAGACTGAGGATAGGAAAGGTTGCTTTGCGGTCAGCACAAAAACCTACAAAAAGACCACGCAGAGGGCGCAAAAAGACCCTCCGCACCGACTCACGGTGCGGAGGTGCTCCCTCTGCGTCCCAGAGCTTCCAGCAAGCAAGACAACAATAAAAATAGCAAGCTGGACAGAAAAATAGCAAACCAAAGAAAAACAAGCAGGAACTTAACTTCTGCTGAGAAGACAGGTCACAAGAACGATCCAGGAGTGAACTAGACCAATACTGGAACATTGACAGGTGGCATGGAGCAAAGATCTAAGTGGAGTTAAATAGAGCAGCCAGCTAACGAATTAATCTCGTCACCTGTGGAAGGAAACTCAGAAACACCCACCAGAGGAAGTCCATGGATAGAACCAGCCGAAGTACCATTCATGACCACAGGAGGGAGCCCGACAACAGAATTCACAACAAGTTGGTCAAAGCATACTACGCAGGTGCTAGAGGCTAATTGAATGCGCAACCGCAGAAACTGACAGTGATCTGTTGTACATTTCAAAAACCTGACCTGCACATCCAAACATAGACTAAGTGTGAACAGGTGCTGAACCCAGAGTCGCCAACTCGTATATAGTTAAGTAAATAGGGCAGCACACTGCAGCGCCAAAACATGCAAACTTGAAAACACGAAATTTGAACTGCATTACTGCACTAGAAATATGAAAAATGAGAGCTTTTAGCGCATAAAAATGGCCAATTTTATGTGTACCTCGTAGCCACTTTACGGCATCTCTCTTATACGAGGTCCTACGCTTGACTTACCTCGCTGAGAATAAACGTCTCCATCTGAATGGGTACATGTGAAACCTCTTCTTGGACTCAAATTCTCTCTCTCTGTGGAGGGGTATTGGACCTACTATAATTAAAACACCTGAAGCTAGGAGGCGGGGAGTGCACGATCAGAAGGCTAGAGAATACATTTCAAAAACCTGACCTGCACATCCAAACATAGACTAAGTGTGAACAGGTGCTGAACCCAGAGTCGCCAACTCGTATATAGTTAAGTAAATAGGGCAGCACACTGCAGCGCCAAAACATGCAAACTTGAAAACACAAAATTTGAACTGCATTACTGCACTAGAAATATGAAAAATGAGAGCTTTTAGCGCATAAAAATGGCCAATTTTATGTGTACCTCGTAGCCACTTTACGGCATCTCTCTTATACGAGGTCCTACGCTTGACCTACCTCGCTGAGAATAAACGTCTCCATCTGAATGGGTACATGTGAAACCTCTTCTTGGACTCAAATTCTCTCTCTCTGTGGAGGGGTATTGGACCTACTATAATTAAAACACCTGAAGCTAGGAGGCGGGGAGTGCACGATCAGAAGGCTAGAGAATACATTTCAAAAACCTGACCTGCACATCCAAACATAGACTAAGTGTGAACAGGTGCTGAACCCAGAGTCGCCAACTCGTATATAGTTAAGTAAATAGGGCAGCACACTGCAGCGCCAAAACATGCAAACTTGAAAACACGAAATTTGAACTGCATTACTGCACTAGAAATATGAAAAATGAGAGCTTTTAGCGCATAAAAATGGCCAATTTTATGTGTACCTCGTAGCCACTTTACGGCATCTCTCTTATACGAGGTCCTACGCTTGACCTACCTCGCTGAGAATAAACGTCTCCATCTGAATGGGTACATGTGAAACCTCTTCTTGGACTCAAATTCTCTCTCTCTGTGGAGGGGTATTGGACCTGCTATAATTAAAACACCTGAAGCTAGGAGGCGGGGAGTGCACGATCAGAAGGCTAGAGAATGCATTTCAAAAACCTGACCTGCACATCCAAACATAGACTAAGTGTGAACAGGTGCTGAACCCAGAGTCGCCAACTCGTATATAGTTAAGTAAATAGGGCAGCACACTGCAGCGCCAAAACATGCAAACTTGAAAACACGAAATTTGAACTGCATTACTGCACTAGAAATATGAAAAATGAGAGCTTTTAGCGCATAAAAATGGCCAATTTTATGTGTACCTCGTAGCCACTTTACGGCATCTCTCTTATACGATGTCCTACGCTTGACCTACCTCGCTGAGAATAAACGTCTCCATCTGAATGGGTACATGTGAAACCTCTTCTTGGACTCAAATTCTCTCTCTCTGTGGAGGGGTATTGGACCTACTATAATTAAAACACCTGAAGCTAGGAGGCGGGGAGTGCACGATCAGAAGGCTAGAGAATACATTTCAAAAACCTGACCTGCACATCCAAACATAGACTAAGTGTGAACAGGTGCTGAACCCAGAGTCGCCAACTCGTATATAGTTAAGTAAATAGGGCAGCACACTGCAGCGCCAAAACATGCAAACTTGAAAACACAAAATTTGAACTGCATTACTGCACTAGAAATATGAAAAATGAGAGCTTTTAGCGCATAAAAATGGCCAATTTTATGTGTACCTCGTAGCCACTTTACGGCATCTCTCTTATACGAGGTCCTACGCTTGACCTCACGAAATTTGAACTGCATTACTGCACTAAAAATATGAAAAATGAGAGCTTTTATTTTTCATATTTCTAGTGCAGTAATGCAGTTCAAATTTCGTGTTTTCAAGTTTGCATGTTTTGGCGCTGCAGTGTGCTGCCCTAATTACTTAACTATATACGAGTTGGCGACTCTGGGTTCAGCACCTGTTCACACTTAGTCTATGTTTGGATGTGCAGGTCAGGTTTTTGAAATGTATTCTCTAGCCTTCTGATCGTGCACTCCCCGCCTCCTAGCTTCAGGTGTTTTAATTATAGTAGGTCCAATACCCCTCCACAGAGAGAGAGAATTTGAGTCCAAGAAGAGGTTTCACATGTACCCATTCAGATGGAGACGTTTATTCTCAGCGAGGTAGGTCAAGCGTAGGACCTCGTATAAGAGAGATGCCGTAAAGTGGCTACGAGGTACACATAAAAAAGGGATCTGTTGTATTCACAGATCTAGTTACGTCTGACATGGAGCGGGAGAGAGACAGCGATTAGGCCCTGCCCATTGGACCGGACCGGGGTGATTGACATATGAAAATGGAGAGATTACATCACAAACTTGTTTTTTGGGGATTCCGACAAAAAACTTAATATAGTGCTCAGCACAGAGCACTGTGTAGTGCCGGTGTCCCTGCACACTGCTCCTCTGCCTTGGCAGGGACACTAACTCTCTCAACGCTGTGGCCCCATTCTGCACTTCCTCCTACTGCCTTTATAGCTGCTGTCTGGGGTCCACACACTGCCCCCAGGTCCCCAGGCACTGTGCTCAGGGCACGCGCTCTCTCCTTCTGAAAAGGGCAGCACGTGTCATCTTAAAGTGTCCCCAGCCAATAGCTGAGGGCACTTATTACTTAAGGCACCGCTACCTCCATGGAGGTGCCTGTGCAATGTTGTTAGATACCTTCCAACAGACTACACGAGAACTCAGACCTTGACAGCTGGGGTGCTAGGACCCAGGGAGCTACCACAATTCTCCCAAAGCAGGCAGGGTAGCCGGACACCTCGATCTCTGCCAGGCAGCAAGCTTCAGGTCAGGTGAGGGCTCCTTCCTATTCAGCAAATCTTCTTGAGCTGTGTTCCATTCTTCTTAGGGCTGCACTAAGCAGAGTTATCAAGATGGTCGCTATAGCTTTTCCCAGGCTCTGCCTCACCAGATAAGATTCTCCTTTCAGAGCTGACCCAGGGGTCTCCCAGTGTCCACACAGTTTTCCACTACTTCTCTTCTCACTCAGGATGTTGAGGATAGTTTTGAGACTCCAGTAGGCGATTCTTCCCTAGACTATTGTGTAGAATGTACAGAGCTCAGCTCAGACATGTCCTCTCCAGTCCAGAGCTTAACTACTTGCAACGTTGTGAGTTTGTTCCCAACATCCTTGCTAGTTCTGAGTTCCCTGTCCATTAGTTCCCACCTAGTTTCACTAGTGTCTGTCGATCATTAACCTCCTTTCTAGTACTTGCCTTGTCAGGCTGTATATCAACCGAACATGCCTGCACGAGAATTGCCAATCTGATTATCAGCCTGACCCACCTGCACCTGCCAGTGCCGTACCTATCTGCATCTGTAGTTCCTGTGTTCCTGCCTGTATCACCTCCATTCTCCAGCTACCTGTGCCTTGGGTGTCAGCTGCTGTGCATCCTTGGTATGTCCTAGAGTAGCACTTGTTGTCCATCGGGAGCCACCATTAGGGGCTTTAGTGAAGATTCAGGTGTCACTTAGTCACGCCCCTCCAGGCTCTCTTTGGACCATGGCAGTGGTTCTACCACTCCCATTACACACTGTGTGTGTCTATGTAAACTTGATCATAGTCTTCTATAATTCTACAGCCATAACAATCACCAGCTTTATCACAACAGCTTTGCACTCTAAATAAAGTCCTGAAATGTGGCATTATTTTATGATTTTAGTACTCCAGTCCTCACACAATTTATCAGTTAACAAAACGTAAAAAGTAATTTTCTTTCAATCTTTACATATTTAGAGCAAAAAAGATCGCAGAGAACAATTTGATAGTTTCCAGTTATCTGGATGCTGTATTTGACTTGTACATAAT
Organism: Ranitomeya imitator; assembly: GCF_032444005.1. Classification (NCBI taxonomy): domain Eukaryota; kingdom Metazoa; phylum Chordata; class Amphibia; order Anura; family Dendrobatidae; genus Ranitomeya; species Ranitomeya imitator. The sequence goes on along the minus strand of NC_091282.1, from coordinate 1,090,695,089 downwards.
GACTCAGATCCAAGTACAATAGTTACTGTATGAGTTCTAAAATTGTATCATTTAAGCCACATGTTGTATCCTCACCAGAAGAACAGTTTCCCTAAAAGGAAGACCATAAGAAATTGATTTTACTTTACAAAATGGAGCATTCCCTGCTGCTACAAAAATTGACACAGCAAGACTCTGATAAAGGTATGTAACTAAGAGGGTATAATAACAATAACTTTACAGATAAGTAACCTGCTTTTTTCATAGAGAGACGACAGAATAATAATTTAAGTTGATGCAATAGTAATTCTGCAAATCTCTCTAGGGCAGCAATCTGCAGTACAGTGACTACTGTTAACTAAATGGAAGAAAATAAGCCCATAATCCTATATTATTTTCCATACCAACCTCAGTATTCTGAACGAGGTTTGCTGACTAGTATTAAAGGACACATGATTTTTTTGACATTAAGGATACATTCATTGCTGTGATTATGCTGAGAAGAGAGCTTGTCATATGCACTAACATTGTGTAACTGCTGACACAGCTTAAAAGAAAAGATGTCTAGAGGTGTGCAGCTCCCACAAGAGCTCCATGTTATGATTCTGTAGCGGGATCTTCAGGGGCAATGGGCTACTTTCCTGTCCCTCTAGCTAGGAGGGCCTAGGCTATCCCTGTTCCCCAGAATACCCTTGATGGTGGAGATGTTGGTGCCTCATAACTTGCTATGCTCCTATATGCATGCTGATCTGTTTCCTCCCTGACCCAGGGAGGTATGGGACAGGAGAGTATAGGATAACACAAACACGACAGACATGGGAAACAGACAGGTATAAAAGAAAACCACAATCATACAAACACACTCACAAAAGAACCAAGTGGAAAACAAGGGAACAGTAGGAGGGACAAACCAAATGGGAAAGAGGATTAGGATAAATGCACAATACCAAATGCACGCAGATAACTGGGAGGGGCTGGTGAGGACCCAGTGGTCATGGTGCACATTGGCACAAATGACAAAGTGAGAGGTAGGTGGAAGGTCCTTAAAGATGATTTCAGGGAATTAGGCCGCAAGCTGAAAGCAAGGACCTCCAATGTGGTATTTTCCAAAATACTGCCTGTACCACGTGCCACGCCAGAGAGGCAACGGGAGATTAGGGAGGTTAATAAGTGGCTCAAGAATTGGTGTAGGAAGGAGGGGTTTGGGTTCCTGCAGAACTGGGCCGACTTCTCAGTTGGCTACAGGTTCTACGCTAGGGACGGGCTGCATCTCAATGGGGAAGGTGCAGCTGTGCTGGGTGAGAAAATGGCTAGAAGGTTGGAGTGTGTGTTTAAACTAGGGATTGGGAGGAGGGTATTCATATTATAGGAGGGGAAGATAGAGACCCGGGCACAAATAAGGAAGATGGGGGTGGCGGTGGCATGGGGGTCGGGGTTAGAACAGTTAATAATTTAAGAAATAGAGGTACAGAGAGGAGCATCAAGTGCATGTATACTAATGCCAGAAGCCTCGCCAACAAAATGGATGAATTAGAACTAATGTTGTTGGAGCATAATTATGACATGGTGGGGATATCTGAAACATGGCTGGATGAGAGCCATGACTGGGCTGTTAACTTGCAGGGCTATAGCCTGTTCAGAAATGACTGTACAGATAAGCGAGGGGGTGGGGTGTGTCTATATGTAAAATCGTCCTTAAAACCCATCCTGCGTGATAATATAGGTGAATTTAATGAAAATGTAGAATCCCTGTGGGTGAAGATAAGGGGAGGGGGAAAAAATAATAAATTACTGATAGGGGTTTGTTATAAATCTCCAAAAATAATGGAAGCAATGGAGAATATCCTCGTAAATCAAATAGATGAAGCTGCGACTCAAGGAGAAGTCATTATTATGGGGGACTTCAACTACCCTGAAATAGATTGGGGAACAGAAACCTGCAGTTCCAGCAAAGGTAATCGGTTTTTGACAACTATGAGAGACAATTATCTTTCACAACTGGTTCAGGACCCAACAAGAAGGGGGGCACTGCTAGACCTAATATTAACCAACAGGCCAGACCGCATAGCAAATATAAGGGTTGGGGGTCACTTGGGAAATAGCGATCACAAAATAATAAGTTTTCATGTATCCTTTAAAAAGATGTGTAATAGAGGGGCTACAAGGACACTAAACTTCAGGAGGGGAAATTTCCAATGGATGAGAGAGGATCTTGGTGCAATTAACTGGGACGATATCCTGAGACACAAAAATACACAAAGAAAATGGGAGACATTTATTAGCATCCTGGATAGGATCTGTGCAAAGTATATACCATATGGGCCTAAACATACTAGAAATAGGAGGAAACCAATATGGCTAAATAGAGATGTAAGGGGCCCCATAAGTGACAAAAAGAAAGCATTTAGAGAATTAAAGGAAGTAGGTAGTGAGGAGGCATTAAATAAATACAAAAAAATTAATAAATTCTGTAAAAAGCAAATCAAGGCAGTAAAGACTGAGACAGAGACTCATTGCCAGAGAGAGTAAAAATAATCCCAAAATATTCTTTAACTACATAAATAGTAAGAAACTAAAAATGATAGTGTTGGCCCCCTTAAAAATAGTCTGGGTGAAATGGTGGATGAGGATGAGGAAAAAGCCAATATGCTAAATGACTTTTTTTCATCAGTATTTACAAAAGAAAATCCCATGGCAGACAAAATGACTAGTGATAAAAATTCCCAATTAAATGTCACCTGCTTAACCCAGCAGGAAGTGTGGCGGCATCTAAAAATCACTAAAATTCACAAATCTCCGGGCCCGGATGGGATACACCCTTGAGTACTGCAGGAATTAAGTACAGTCATTGATAGACCATTATTTTTAATCTTTAAAGACTCCATAATAACAGGGTCTGTACCACAGGACTGGCGTATAGCAAATGTGGTGCCAATATTCAAAAAGGGGACTGTTGTGAATTCTGTTGTCGAACTCCCTCCTGTGGTCGTGAATGGTACTTCGGCGAGTTCTGTCCATGGACTCCCTCTGGTGGCTGTGAGTGGAGCTGCTGCTTCTGAGGTTCCTTCCACAGGTGACGTGATTTATCCTTTGGTTGGCTGCTCTATTTAACTCCACTCAGATCGTTACTCCATGCCAGCTGTCAATGTTCCTGCATTTGTTCAGTTCGCTCTTGGATCTTTCTGGTGACCTGTCTACTCCAGCAGAAGCTAAGTTCCTGCCAGTTATTATTTGTTCATTGTTGCCTTGTCCAGCTGGATATCATGATTTTGCCTTACTAGCTGGAAGCTCTGGGATGCAGAATGGCATCTCCGCACCGTTAGTCGGTGCGGAGGTCTTTTTGCACACTCTGCGTGGTCTTTTGTAGTTTTTTGTGCTGACCGCAAAGATACCTTTCCTATCCTCTGTCTGTTTAGTAAGTTTGGCCTCCCTTTGCTGAAACCTGTTTCATTTCTGCGTTTGTGACTTTCATCTTTACTCACAGTGAATATATGTGGGGGGCTGCCTTTTCCTTTGGGGAATTTCTCTGAGGCAAGGTAGGCTTTATTTTCTATCTCTAGGGCTAGCTAGCTCTTAGGCTGTGAAGAGGCATCTAGGGAGAGTCAGGAACGCTCCACGGCTATTTCTAGTTGTTGTGATAGGATTAGGGGTTGCGGTCAGCAGAGCTCCCACATCCCAGAGCTTCTCCTGTGTCAGTTTAACTATCAGGTCGTGCCGGGTGCTCCTAACCACCAGGTCCATAACAGTACAGCTGGCCCAAAGTATAGATGCATCTCAATAGAGGGATAAGAGAAGTTCTGAGACCATTTTTTTTTCTTTGCACTGTGTTTTGTCTTTCTTTTCCCCTAAACCTTTGGGTGGTTCAGGACACAGGTGTAGATATGGACATTCAAGGTCTGTCTTCTTGTATGGATCATCTCACTGCAAGGGTACAAAACATTCAAGATTTTGTGGTTCAGAATCCGATGTTAGAGCCTAGAATTCCTATGCCTGATTTATTTTCTGGGGATAGATCTAAGTTCTTGAATTTCAAAAATAATTGTAAACTGTTTCTAGCTTTGAAACCCCGCTCCTCTGGTGACCCCGTTCAACAAGTAAAAATCATTATTTCTTTGTTGCGTGGTGACCCTCAAGACTGGGCATTTTCCCTTGCGCCAGGAGATCCTGCATTGCGTGATGTTGATGCATTTTTTCTGGCGCTTGGATTGCTTTATGATGAACCAAATTCAGTGGATCAGGCAGAGAAAATCTTGCTGGCTTTGTGTCAGGGTCAGGATGAAGCGGAGGTGTACTGTCAGAAGTTTAGAAAGTGGTCTGTGCTTACTCAGTGGAATGAGTGTGCCCTGGCGGCAATTTTCAGAAAGGGTCTTTCTGAAGCCCTTAAGGATGTCATGGTGGGATTTCCCACGCCTGCTGGTCTGAATGAGTCTATGTCCTTGGCCATTCAGATCGATCGGCGCAAAGCTGTGCACCATTTGGCGGTATTCTCTGAGCATAGGCCTGAGCCTATGCAGTGTGATAGGACTTTGACCAGAGCTGAACGGCAAGAACACAGACGTCGGAATGGGCTGTGTTTTTACTGTGGTGAATCCACTCATGCTATCTCCGATTGTCCTAAGCGCACTAAGCGGTTCACTAGGTCTGCCACCATTGGTACGGTACAGTCTAAATTTCTTTTGTCCGTTACTCTGATTTGCTCTCTGTCGTCCTATTCTGTTATGGCATTTGTGGATTCAGGCGCTGCCCTGAATTTGATGGACTTGGAGTTTGCCAGGCGCTGTGGTTTTTTCTTGGAGCCCTTGCAGTATCCTATTCCATTGAGAGGAATTGATGCTACGCCTTTGGCCAAGAATAAGCCTCAGTACTGGACTCAATTGACCATGTGCATGGCTCCTGCACATCAGGAGGATATTCGTTTTTTGGTGTTGCATAATCTGCATGATGTGGTCGTTTTGGGGTTGCCATGTCTACAGGTCCATAATCCAGTGTTGGATTGGAGATCTATGTCTGTGTCCGGCTGGGGTTGTCAGGGGGTACATGGTGATGTTGCATTGTTGTCAATTTCGTCTTCCACTCCTTCTGAGGTCCCTGAGTTTTTATCAGATTACCGGGATGTATTTGAAGAGCCCAAATCCGGTGCCCTACCTCCTCATAGGGATTGCGATTGTGCTATTAATTTGATTCCTGGTAGTAAGTTTCCTAAGGGCCGACTGTTTAATTTATCTGTGCCAGAGCACGCCGCTATGCGGAGTTACATAAAGGAATCCTTGGAGAAGGGTCATATTCACCCGTCGTCGTCACCATTGGGAGCAGGGTTCTTTTTTGTGGCCAAGAAGGATGGCTCTTTGAGACCTTGTATTGATTACCGCCTTCTCAATAAGATCACAGTCAAATTTCAGTATCCTTTGCCGCTGCTGTCTGATTTGTTTGCTCGGATTAAGGGGGCTAGTTGGTTCACCAAGATAGATCTCCTAGGGGCGTATAATCTTGTGCGAATTAAACAGGGCGATGAATGGAAAACAGCATTTAATACGCCCGAGGGCCATTTTGAGTACCTGGTTATGCCATTCGGGCTATCTAATGCTCCATCTGTGTTTCAGTCCTTTATGCATGACATCTTCCGACAGTACCTGGATAGATTCATGATTGTATATTTGGATGACATTTTGGTCTTTTCGGATGATTGGGAGTCTCATGTTAAGCAGGTCAGAATGGTGTTCCAGGTCCTTCGTGCGAATTCCTTATTTGTGAAGGGGTCAAAGTGTCTCTTTGGAGTTCAGAAGGTTTCATTTTTGGGTTTCATTTTTTCCCCTTCTACTATCGAGATGGACCCTGTTAAAGTTCAGGCCATTTATGATTGGACTCAGCCGACATCTGTGAAGAGCCTGCAGAAGTTCCTGGGCTTTGCTAATTTTTACCGTCGCTTCATCGCTAATTTTTCTAGTATTGCTAAACCGCTGACTGATTTGACCAAGAAAGGTGCTGATGTTGTCAATTGGTCCTCTGCGGCTGTAGAGGCTTTTCAGGAGTTGAAGCGTCGTTTTTCTTCTGCCCCTGTGTTGTGCCAGCCAGATGTTTCGCTCCCGTTTCAGGTCGAGGTTGATGCTTCTGAGATTGGAGCAGGGGCTGTTTTGTCGCAGAGAAGTTCTGATGGCTCGGTGATGAAACCATGTGCTTTCTTTTCTAGAATATTCTCGCCTGCTGAGCACAATTATGATGTTGGCAATCGAGAGTTATTGGTCATGAAGTGGGCATTCGAGGAGTGGCGACATTGGCTTGAAGGAGCTAAACATCGCGTGGTGGTCTTGACGGATCACAAGAATTTGACTTATCTCGAGTCTGCCAAACGGTTGAATCCTAGACAGGCTCGATGGTCGCTCTTTTTCTCCCATTTTGATTTTGTGGTTTCATACCTTCCGGGATCTAAGAATGTGAAAGCTGATGCCCTGTCAAGGAGTTTTGTGCCTGACTCTCCGGGTGTTCCGGAGCCGGCGGGTATTCTTAAAGAGGGGGTAATTTTGTCTGCCATCTCCCCTGATTTGCGGCGCGTGCTGCAGAAGTTTCAGGCTGATAGACCTGACCGTTGTCCAACGGAGAAACTGTTTGTCCCTGATAGATGGATTAGTAGAGTTATCTCTGAGGTTCATTGTACGGTGTTGGCTGGTCATCCTGGAATCTTTGGTACCAGAGATTTGGTGGCTAGATCCTTTTGGTGGCCTTCTTTGTCACGGGATGTGCGTTCTTTTGTGCAGTCCTGTGGGACTTGTGCTCGGGCTAAGCCCTGCTGTTCTCGTGCCAGTGGGTTGCTTTTGCCCTTGCCGGTCCCGAAGAGGCCCTGGACGCATATTTCTATGGATTTTATTTCTGATCTCCCTGTTTCTCAAAGGATGTCGGTCATTTGGGTGGTTTGTGATCGCTTCTCTAAGATGGTCCATTTGGTACCCTTGTCTAAATTGCCTTCCTCCTCTGATTTGGTGCCATTGTTTTTCCAGCATGTGGTTCGTTTGCATGGCATTCCGGAGAACATCGTCTCGGACAGAGGTTCCCAGTTTGTTTCGAGGTTTTGGCGGTCCTTTTGTGCTAAGATGGGCATTGATTTGTCTTTTTCTTCGGCTTTCCATCCTCAGACTAATGGCCAAACCGAACGAACTAATCAGACTTTGGAAACATATCTGAGATGCTTTGTTTCTGCTGATCAGGATGATTGGGTGTCCTTCTTGCCTTTGGCTGAGTTCGCCCTTAATAATCGGGCCAGCTTGGCTACTTTGGTTTCTCCTTTTTTCTGTAATTCTGGTTTCCATCCTCGTTTCTCTTCAGGGCAGGTTGAGTCTTCGGACTGTCCTGGTGTGGATACTGTGGTGGACAGGTTGCAGCAGATTTGGACTCATGTGGTGGACAATTTGACATTGTCCCAGGAGAAGGCTCAACGTTTCGCTAACCGCCGGTGCTGTGTTGGTCCCCGACTTCGTGTTGGGGATTTGGTTTGGTTGTCATCTCGTCATGCTCCTATGAAGGTTTCCTCTCCTAAGTTTAAGCCTCGTTTCATTGGGCCATATAAGATTTCTGAAGTTCTTAATCCTGTGTCATTTCGTTTGGACCTTCCAGCTTCTTTTGCCATCCATAATGTATTCCATAGGTCGTTGTTGCGGAGATATTTGGCGCCTATGGTTCCCTCCGTTGATCCTCCTGCCCCGGTGTTGGTCGAGGGGGAGTTGGAGTATGTGGTGGAGAAGATTTTGGATTCTCGTGTTTCGAGATGGAAACTCCAGTACCTGGTCAAGTGGAAGGGTTATGGTCAGGAAGATAATTCCTGGGTTTTTGCCTCTGATGTTCATGCTGCCGATCTAGTTCGTGCCTTTCATTTGGCTCATCCTGATCGGCCTGGGGGCTCTGGTGAGGGTTTGGTGACCCCTCCTCAAGGGGGGGGGTACTGTTGTGAATTCTGTTGTCGAACTCCCTCCTGTGGTCGTGAATGGTACTTCGGCGAGTTCTGTCCATGGTCTCCTTCTGGTGGCTGTGAGTGGAGCTGCTGCTTCTGAGGTTCCTTCCACAGGTGACGTGATTTATCCTTTGGTTGGCTGCTCTATTTAACTCCACTCAGATCTTTACTCCATGCCAGCTGTCAATGTTCCTGCATTTGTTCAGTTCGCTCTTGGATCTTTCTGGTGACCTGTCTACTCCAGCAGAAGCTAAGTTCCTGCCAGTTATTATTTGTTCATTGTTGCCTTGTCCAGCTGGATATCATGATTTTGCCTTACTAGCTGGAAGCTCTGGGATGCAGAATGGCATCTCCGCACCGTTAGTTGGTGCGGAGGTCTTTTTGCACACTCTGCGTGGTCTTTTGTAGTTTTTTGTGCTGACCGCAAAGATACCTTTCCTATCCTCTGTCTGTTTAGTAAGTCTGGCCTCCCTTTGCTGAAACCTGTTTCATTTCTGCGTTTGTGACTTTCATCTTTACTCACAGTGAATATATGTGGGGGGCTGCCTTTTCCTTTGGGGAATTTCTCTGAAGCAAGGTAGGCTTTATTTTCTATCTCTAGGGCTAGCTAGCTTTTAGGCTGTGAAGAGGCGTCTAGGGAGTGTCAGGAACGCTCCACGGCTATTTCTAGTTGTTGTAATAGGATTAGGGGTTGCGGTCAGCAGAGCTCCCACATCCCAGAGCTTGTCCTGTGTCAGTTTAACTATCAGGTCGTGCCGGGTGCTCCTAACCACCAGGTTCATAACAGGGGACAAAAACTGAACTCGGAAATTATAGGCGTGTAAGCTTAACCTCTACTGTGGGTAAAATCCTGGAGGGCATTCTAAGGGATGCTATGCTGGAGTATCTGAAGAGGAATAACCTCATGACCCAGTATCAACATGGGTTTACTAGGGACCGTTCATGTCAGACTAATCTGATCAGCTTCTATGAAGAGGTAAGTTCCGGGCTGGACCAAGGGAACCCACTGGACGTAATGTATATGGACTTTTCAAAATCTTTTGATACGGTGCCACACAAAAGGTTGATACATAAAATGAGAATAATGGGGATAGGGGAAAATATAAGTGGGTTGAGAGCTGGCTCAGGGATAGGAAACAAAGGGTGGTAATTAATGGAGCACACTCGGACTGGGTAGCGGTTAGCAGTGGGGTACCACAGGGGTCAGTATTGGGCCCTCTTCTTTTTAACATATTAATGACCTTGTAGGGGGCATTCAGAGTAGAATTTCAATATTTGCAGATGACACTAAACTCAGCAGGGTAATCAATACAGAGTTATGTTATATTACAGGATGATTTCTGTAAACTAGAAGCTTGGGCTGATATATGGCAAATGAGCTTTAATGGGGATAAATGTAAGGTCATGCACTTGGGTAGCAGTAATAAGATGTATATTTATGTGCTTAATTCTAAAACTCTGGGCAAAACCGTCAATGAAAAAGACCTGGGTGTATGGGTGGATGACAAACTCATATTCAGTGGCCAGGGTCAGGCAGCTGCTACAAAGGCAAATAAAATAATGGGATGCATTAAAAGAGGCATAGATGCTCATGATGAGAACTGTTATGATACGGTGGTCTAGGAGCAACATGGAACGAGCTCTGAAGGAAGTGGTAACTGTACTGACCGCAGTCCCTAAGCTCAACACAACACTAGAAGTAGCCATGGAATGCTCCTAACTCTCCCTAGGCATCTCGTCACAGCCTAAGAGCTAACTACCCCTAAAGATAGAAGCAGGAAAGCTATCTTGCCTCAGAGAAAATCCCCAAAGGATAGATTAGCCCCCCACAAATAATGACTGTGAGTGGAGAGGGAAAAGACATACACAGAATGAAACCAGGATGAGCACAGGAGGCCAGTCTAACTAAATAGACAGGACAGGATGGAATACTGTGCGGTCAGTATAAAACACTACAAAAATCCACGCAGAGTTTACAAAAAATCTCCTCACCTGACTAAAGGTGTGGAGGGCAAATCTGCCTCCCAGAGCTTCCAGCAAGACAGAATTAATTCACACTGATAAGCTGGACAAACATAGAAAGCACAGAATGGATAAGTCCACAATCTATGGACAGAAAAGGGCAAGCAAAAACTTAGCTTAGCTGAACTGGTCAGGATAACAGGGAACTCCAAAGAGATGTGAATCCAACCAGGAACCATTTACAAGTGGCACTGGCTGAAGATAGAGCCAGACTTAAATAGCCGAGCAGAAGAGACGATAATAATAATAATAATAATAATAATAATCTTTATTTATATAGCGCCAACATATTCCGCAGCGCTTTACAGTTTAACAGTTTCAAACACAAAAGTCATATAAGTCACGATAAGTGGAGGCATCTGATGACAGCTAACTCCAAGGAGCAGCCATACCACTAGAAACCACAAGAGGGAGCCCAAGAGCAGAACTCACAACAGTACCCCCCCCCTTGAGGAGGGGTCACCAAACCCTCACCAGAGCCCCCAGGCCGATCAGGACGAGCCAAGTGAAAAGCACGAACCAAATCGGTGGCATGGACATCGGAGGCAACAACCCAAGAATTATCCTCCTGGCCATAACCCTTCCACTTGACAAGATACTGAAGCCTCCACCTCGAAAAACGAGAATCCAAAATCTTCTCAACCTCATATTCCAACTCTCCCTCAACCAACACCGGGGCAGGAGGGTCAACCGAGGGAATAACGGGCACCACATATCTCCGCAACAAAGATCTATGGAAAACATTATGAATGGCAAGAGAGGCAGGAAGAGCCAAACGAAAAGACACCGGATTAATAATTTCAGAAATTTTATAAGGACCAATAAACCGAGGCTTAAACTTAGGAGAAGAAACCTTCATAGGAACATGACAAGAAGACAACCAAACCAAATCCCCCACACGAAACCGGGGACCAACACACCAACGGCGGTTGGCAAAACGTTGAGCCCTTTCCTGAGACAACGTCAAATTGTCCACCACATGAGTCCAAATCTACTGCAGCCTGTCCACCACAGAATCAACACCAGGACAATCAGAAGGCTCAACCTGCCCAGAAGAAAAACGAGGAAGAAAACCAAAATTACAAAAGAAAGGTGAAACCAAAGTAGCCGAACTAGCCCGATTATTAAGGGCAAACTCGGCCAACGGCAAGAAAGACACCCAATCATCCTGATCAGCAGACACAAAGCATCTCAAATAGGTCTCCAAGGTCTGATTAGTTTGCTCAGTTTGGCCATTAGTCTGAGGATGAAACACCAAAGAAAAAGTCAAATCAATGCCCATCCTAGCACAAAAGGCCCGCCAAAATCTAGAGACAAACTGAGAACCTCTGTCAGACACAATATTCTCTGGAATGCCATGCAAACGAACCACATGCTGAAAAAATAATGGAACCAGATCTGAGGAGGAAGGCGACTTAGGCAAAGGTACCAGATGGACCATTTTAGAGAAACGGTCACAAACAACCCAGATAACAGACATCTTCTGGGAAACAGGAAGATCCGAAATAAAATCCATGGAAATATGCGTCCAGGGCCTCTCAGGGACTGGCAAAGGCAAAAGCAACCCACTAGCGCGGGAAAAGCAAGGATTAGCCCGGGCGCAAGTCCCACAGGACTGCACAAAAGCACGCACATCGCGCGACAAGGAAGGCCACCAAAAGGACCTAGCAATCAAATCTCTGGTACCAAAAATCCCAGGATGCCCAGCCAACACTGAACAATGAACCTCAGAAATTACCTTACTTGTCCATCTATCAGGAACAAACAGCTTCCCCACTGGACAGCGGTCAGGCCTATCAGCCTGAAATTCCTGAAGCACCCGCCGCAAATCAGGGGAGATAGCAGAAAGAATCACCCCCTCCTTAAGAATGCCAACCGGCTCAAGGACTCCAGGAGAATCAGGTGAAAAACTCCTAGAGAGGGCATCAGCCTTAACATTCTTAGATCACGGAAGATACGAGACCACAAAATTAAAACGGGAGAAAAACAGGGACCATCGAGCCTGTCTAGGATTCAGCCGCTTGGCCGACTCGAGGTAAATCAGATTCTTATGATCGGTCAGGACCACAACACGCTGTTTAGCTCCCTCAAGCCAATGTCGCCACTCCTCAAACGCCCACTTCATAGCCAACAACTCCCGATTGCCGACATCATAATTGCGTTCCGCAGGCGAAAACTTCCTGGAAAAAAAAGCACACGGTTTCATCAAAGAACCATCAGACTCCCTCTGAGACAAAACGGCCCCTGCCCCAATCTCAGAAGCGTCGACCTCAACCTGAAAAGGAAGAGAAACATCCGGTTGACGCAACACAGGGGCAGAAGTAAATTGGCATTTAAGCTCCTGAAAGGTCTCAACAGCCTCAGAGGACCAATTCGTCACATCAGCGCCTTTCTTCGTCAAATCAGTAAGGGGCTTAACCACACTGGAAAAGTTGGCAATGAAACGGCGATAGAAATTAGCAAAACCCCAAAAATTTTGAAGACCCTTCACAGATGTGGGTTGGATCCAGTCATGAATAGCTTGGACCTTAACAGGATCCATTTCTATAGACGAGGGAGAAAAAATAAAACCCAAAAAAGAGACCTTCTGAACTCCGAATAGGCACTTAGACCCCTTCACAAATAAAGCATTATCACGAAGGATCTGGAACACCATCCTGACCTGCTTCACATGAGACTCCCAATCATCGGAAAAAATCAAAATATCATCCAAATATACGACCATAAATTTATCAAGATAATTGCGGAAAATATCATGCATGAAGACTGGAACACAGATGGAGCATTAGAGAGCCCAAATGGCATCACAAGGTATTCAAAATGGCCTTCGGGCGTATTAAATGCAGTTTTCCATTCGTCACCCTGTTTAATACGAACAAGATTATATGCCCCTCGGAGGTCAATCTTAGTAAACCAACTAGCCCCCTTAATCTGAGCAAACAAATCAGTAAGCAAAGGCAAGGGGTATTGGAATTTGACCGTGATCTTATTAAGAAGACGATAATCAATACAGGGTCTCAAGGAGCCATCCTTCTTAGCAACAAAAAATAAACCCACTCCCAATGGTGATGAAGAGGGCCGAATATGCCCTTTCTCCAAAGATTCCTTAACATAGCTCCGCATGGTGGCATGCTCTGGCACAGACAGATTGAAAAGTCGGCCCTTAGGGAACTTACAACCAGAAATCAAGTTAATAGCACAATCACAGTCCCTGTGCGGAGGAAGGGAACTGGACTTGGGCTCATCAAATACATCCTGGAAATCTGACAAAAACTCAGGGACCTCAGAAGAGGGGGAAGAGGAAATTGACATCAAAGGAACGTCACTATGTACTCCTCGACAACCCCAACTAGTCACCAACATAGTTTTCCAATCCAGCACCGGATTATGTTCCTGGAACCATGGAAATCCCAGTACAACAACATCATGCAGGTTTTGCAACACCAGAAAACGGCAATCTTCCTGATGTGCAGGAGCCATATACATAGTCATCTGTGTCCAGTACTGAGGTTTATCCTTGGCCAAGGGTGTAGCGTCAATGCCCCTCAAAGGAATAGGGCTCTGCAAAGGCTGCAAGGAAAAACCACAGCGCCTGGCGAATTCTAAGTCCATTAAGTTCAGGGCAGCGCCTGAATCCACAAATGCCATGACAGAAAAGGACGACAATGAGCAAATCAGGGTCACAGATAAGAGAAATTTAGGCTGTATAGTACTAATGGTAACAGACCTAGCGACTCTCTTAGTACGCTTAGGGCAATCAGAGATAACATGAGCCGAATCACCACAGTAAAAACACAGCCTATTCTGACGTCTGAATTCCTGCCGTTCTATTCTAGTCAAAATCCGATCACATTGCATAGGTTCAGGACTTTGATCAGAGGATACTGCCATATGGTGCACAGCTTTGCGCTCGCGCAGACGCCGATCAATCTGAATGGCTAGAGACATAGATTCGCTCAAACCGGCAGGCGTAGGAAAGCCCACCATAACATCTTTAAGGGTTTCAGAAAGACCTTTTCTGAAAATAGCAGCCAGAGCCTCTTCATTCCATTTAGTGAGCACAGACCATTTTCTAAATTTCTGGCAGTATAACTCTGCCGCTTCCTGACCTTGACACAAGGCCAACAGGGTTTTTTCCGCATGATCCACAGAATTAGGTTCGTCATACAATAATCCGAGCGCTTGAAAAAATGCATCTACATTCAATAATGCCGGATCCCCTGTTTCAAGAGAAAAAGCCCAGTCTTGAGGGTCACCACGCAGCAAGGATATGATGATTTTTACTTGCTGAATGGGATCACCAGAAGAACGGGGTTTCAAAGCAAAAAACAATTTGCAGTTATTTTTAAAGTTCAAAAACTTGGATCTGTCCCCAAAAACAAATCAGGAGTAGGAATTCTGGGCTCTAAAGCCGGAGTCTGGACAACATAGTCCTGGATACTCTGTACTCTTGCAGCAAGTTGATCCACACGAGAAAACAAACCCTGAACATCCATGCCAAAGCATATATCCTGAACCACCCAGATATCAAAAGGAAAAGAAAAAAAAAAAGACAAACTAGAGCACAGAAAAAAAAATGGTTCAGAACTTTCTTTTCCTTCTTTTGAGATGCATTTAATTCATTTTTGGCCACTTGTACTGTTATGATACGGTGGTCTAGGAGCAACATGGAACGAGCTCTGAAGGAAGTGGTAACTGTACTGACCGCAGTCCCTAAGCTCAACACAACAGTAGAAGTAGCCGTGGAATGCTCCTAATGCTCCCTAGGCATCTCGTCACAGCCTAAGAGCTAACTACCCCTAAAGATAGAAGCAGGAAAGCTATCTTGCCTCAGAGAAAATCCCCAAAGGATAGATTAGCCCCCCACAAATAATGACTGTGAGTGGAGAGGGAAAAGACATACACAGAATGAAACCAGGATGAGCACAGGAGGCCAGTCTAACTAAATAGACAGGACAGGATGGAATACTGTGCGGTCAGTATAAAACACTACAAAAATCCACGCAGAGTTTACAAAAAATTTCCACACCTGACTAAAGGTGTGGAGGGCAAATCTGCCTCCCAGAGCTTCCAGCAAGACAGAATGAATTCACACTGATAAGGCTACGTTCACACTAGCGTTGCGCCGCCCTGCGTCGGCGACGCAACGCGCGACGCACGGAAAAACGCGCGCAAACGCGCGCGTTTTGCGACGCGTGCGTCGTTTTTTGACGAAATCGGACGCAAGAAAAATGTAACTTGTAGCGTTTTCTTGCGTCCGACGCTAGCGTCTAAAACGACGCACATGTCGGAAAACGCGTGCAAAAAGACGCACGCGTCCCCTATGTTAAACATAGGGGCGCGTCGCCACTGCGTCGCCGCTGCGTCGCCGACGCAACAGCGACGTGACGCTAATGTGAACGTAGCCTAAGCTGGACAAACATAGAAAGCACAGAGTGGATAAGTCCACAATGTATGGACAGAAAAGGGCAAGCAAAAACTTAGCTTAGCTGAACTGGTCAGGATAACAGGGAACTCCAAAGAGATGTGAATCCAACCAGGAACCATTTACAAGTGGCACTGGATGAAGATAGAGCCAGACTTAAATAGCCGAGCAGAAGAGACGATAAGTGGAGGCAGCTGATGACAGCTAACTCCAAGGAGCAGCCATACCACTAGAAACCACAAGAGGGAGCCCAAGAGCAGAACTCACAAAAGTGCCACTTACAACCACCGGAGGGAGCCCAAGAGCGGAATTCACAACACAGAACATAATTTTACCTCTATACAAGTCACTAGTTCGACCACACTTAGAATACTGTGCACAGTTCTGGTCTCCGGTGTATAAGAAAGACATAGCTGAACTGGAGCGGGTGCAGAGAAGAGCGACCAAGGTTATTAGAGGACTTGGAGGTCTGCAATACCAAGATAGGTTATTACACTTGGGGCTATTTAGTTTGGAAAAACGAAGACTAAGGGGTGATCTTATTTTAATGTATAAATATATGAGGGGACAGTACAAAGACCTTTCTGATGATATTTTTAATCATAGACCTGAAACAGGGACAAGGGGGGAATCCTCTACGTTTGGAGGAAAAAAGGTTTTAGCATAATAACAGACGTGGGTTCCTTACTGTAAGAGCAGTGAGCCTATGGAACTCTCTGCCGTATGATGCTGTAATGAGTGATTCATTACTTAAATTTAAGAGGGGACTGGATACATTTCTGGAAAAGTATAATGTTACAGGGTATATACACTAGATTCCTTGATAGGGCGTTGATCCAGGGAACTAGTCTGATTGCCGTATGTGGAGTCGGGAAGGAATTTTTTTCCCCAATGTGGAGCTTACTCTTTGCCACATGGGTTTTTTTTTGCCTTGCTCTGGATCAACATGTTAGGGCATGTTAGGTTAGGCTACGGGTTGAACTAGATGGACTTATAGTCTTCCTTCAACCTTAATAACTATGTAACTATGTAACTTCTGTAAACACCACCAACAGACTGCTACTAATGCAGAACTCTCCTTCACCATCAAAACAAGAAGTTGTAGCACCAACTAGGGTTGAGCGAAACGGGTCGAACATTTTCAAAAGTCGCCGACTTTTGGCGAAGTCGAGTTTCATGAAACCCGATCCGACCCCTGTGCGTGGTCGGCCATGCGGTACGCGACTTTCGCGCCAAAGTCGCGTTTCAATGACGCGAAAAGCGCCATTTCTCAGCCAATGAAGGTAAACGCAGAGTGTGGGCAGCGTTATGACATAGGTCCTGGTCCCCACCATCTTAGAGAAGGGCATTGCAGTGATTGGCTTGCTGTCTGCGGCGTCACAGGGGCTATAAAGGGGAGTTCCCGCCGACCGCCATGTTACTGCTGCTGATCTGAGCTTAGGGAGAGGTTGCTGCCGCTTCGTCAGAAGCAGGGATAGCGTTAGGCAGGGTCCATTAACCACAAAACCGCTTGTGCTGTAGCGATTTCCACTGCCCAACACCACCTTCGGTGTGCAGGGACAGTGGAAGCTCCTTTTTTTTTTTTTTTCCTCAGCGCTGTAGCTCATTGGGCTGCCCTAGAAGGCTCCCTGATAGCTGCATTGCTGTGTGTACGCCGCTGTGCAAACCAACTGCTTTTTTCAAAGCACAAATCCTCTTGTTCCTTCCTTTCTGCACAGCTATCTTGTTTGTTTGTCCACACTTTTTATTTAATTTGTGCATCAGTCCACTCCTTATTGCTGCCTGCCATACCTGGCTGAGATTACTGCAGGGAGATAGTAATTGAAGGACAGTTCCTTTTTTTTTTTTTTTTTTTTTTGTGGGAGATTAAGATTGACATTTCTGCTAGAGTGCCATCTCTGTCTGTGTCATCTCTCACTCAGTGGGCCATAGAAAGCCTATTTATTTTTTTGCTTGATTTGGGTTCCAAAATCTACCAGAAAAAATCACAACATCAATCAGTGGGAGAAAAATATTGGCCTCAGGGCTTGTGTGCCACTCCTTACTCCTGTGTGTGCCATCTCTCACTCAGTGGGCCATAGAAAGCCTATTAATTTTTTTGCTTGATTGGGGTTCTAAATTCTACCTGAAAAAATCAATAAATCAATCAGTGGGAGATTAATATTGGCCTTTGGGCTTGTGTGCCAGTCCTAAGCGTGCCATCTCTCTCTCTCTCAGATAGTGGGCCATAGAAAGCCTATTTTTTTATTATTTTATTGGGTTTATAAATTTTCCCTGGAAAAAAAAAAAAAGTGGGAGATTAATATTGGCCTCTGGGCTTGTGTGCCAGTCCTGAGCGTGCCATCTCTCTCACAAATAGTGGGCCATAGAAAGCCTATTTATTTTTTGGGTTGATTTGGGTTCCTAATTCTACCTGAAAAAATCAATCAATCAATCAGTGGGAGAAAAATATTGGCCTCAGGGCTTGTGTGCCACTCCTTACTCCTGTGTGTGCCATCTCTCACTCAGTGGGCCATAGAAAGCCTATTAATTTTTTTGCTTGATTTGGGTTCCAAAATCTACCAAAAAAAATAACTAAATCAATCAGTGGGAGATTAATATTGGCCTCTGGGCTTGTGTGCCACTCCTGACTCCTGTGTGCGTCCTCTCTCACTCAGTGGGCCCTACAAAGCCTTTTTTTTTTTTTTTTTTCCTAAATTCTCCCTGAAACAATCATTTCATTTTATTTGTTTTATAAATTCTTCTGTAAAAAATAATTTTTTTAAAATTTTTTTTTTTTCTGAAGTCTCCCTTTTAAAAAAAACAAACACAAATCAGTGGGAGATAATTATTTACATTTGCGCTTCAGTGACAGTCCTGCGTGTGTGCCATCTCAACAGAGTGTGTAACATTGTGGCTGATTTTCGTTGTGGTCTCACCCACCTGTAAAGGGGTAGCTAAATCATACTGAAGTTATAGCTCACCGTGTAAGTTGTGTGACAGCAACAAATACCGTTCGTTTGTTAACGTTTTTAAAACAATGAGGAAGTCTGGTGGAAGAGGTCGTGGCCGGGGGCGTTCATTGTCAGCTGGTAATGAGGGTAGTGGTAGTGGTGGAGCATCAGCTGGTCGTGGGAAAAAAAATATTGCACCTAAGTCTGGAGCTGTGGAGCCAGGTTCGTCGTCTGGCTACACAAGGCCTCGAACGCTCCCTTTTCTGGGAGTAGGAAAACCGCTTTTAAAGCCGGAGCAGCAAGAGCAAGTTTTGGCTTATCTTGCTGACTCAGCCTCTAGCTCTTTTGCCTCCTCTCGTGAAACTGGTAAATGTCAAAGCAGCGCGTCGTTAGTGGATGTTCACGGTCAGGGACAAGTCGCTTCCTTGTCCTCTTCAGCAAAAACAACAACAGAGAAGAATGCAGCAGGCGACACAACGGGTTACTCCATGGAGCTCTTTACACATACCGTCCCTGGCTTAGAAAGAGAAGCAGTTAACAGTCCATGCCCATTACAAGTTGAATCTGACATGGAGTGCACTGATGCACAGCCACAGCCAGACTACTATCCTG
Organism: Ranitomeya imitator; assembly: GCF_032444005.1. Classification (NCBI taxonomy): domain Eukaryota; kingdom Metazoa; phylum Chordata; class Amphibia; order Anura; family Dendrobatidae; genus Ranitomeya; species Ranitomeya imitator. The sequence goes on along the minus strand of NC_091282.1, from coordinate 1,090,676,179 downwards.
GTCCTTTGACTCAGACCACAACATTGCCATCGCAGGGTGCTGATCAAGAATCAGACCCTGATGAGACTATGTTGCCCCATCACGAACGCTATACCACCGACCGCCACGGTGACACAGACGAAGTTGCACACGAGCTACAAGAAGAGGTAATAGATGACCCAGTTCTCTACCCCGATTGGCAGCCATTGGGGGAACAGGGTGCAGGCGGCAGCAGTTCTGAAGCGGAGGAGGGGCCGCAGCAGGCATCAACATCGCAACAGGTTCCATCTGCCGGGCCCGTATCTTGCCCAAAACGCGTGGCAAAGCTAAAACCTGTTGGAGGACGGCGTGGCCATCCGGTTAAAGCTCAGTCTGCAATGCCTGAAAAGGTATCCGATGCTAGAAAGAGTGCAGTCTGGCATTTTTTTAAACAACATCCAATTGATCAGCGCAAAGTCATCTGTCAAAAATGTTCAACTACCTTAAGCAGAGGACAGAATCTGAAAAGTCTCAATACAAGTTGCATGCATAGACATTTAACCACCATGCATTTGCAAGCCTGAACTAACTACCAAACGTCCCTTAAGGTTGTAGCACCCTCGGCCAATGAAGCTAGTCAGCAACGCAACATCCCTTCCGGCAGTGTAGGGCCACCATTTTCCGCACCACCTGTAGTATCTGTGCAGGTTTCTTTGCCAGGCCAAAGCCGTCAGGGTCAGGGAATCACCAGTTTCGTAGTAGGAAACACTGCATCTAGGGCACCGGTGGCAACAATACCATCTCCCACCGTCTCTCAGTCTGCCATGTCCACCGGCACCCCCGCTAGTTCCACGATCTCCAGCTCTCCAGTCCAGCTCACCCTACATGAGACTATGGTTAGAAAAAGGAAGTACTTAGCCTCGCATCCGCGTACACAGGGTTTGAACGCACACATAGCTAGACTAATCTCGTTAGAGATGATGCCCTACCGGTTAGTTGAAAGCGAAGCTTTCAAAGCCCTGATGGACTACGCTGTACCACGCTACGAGCTACCCAGTCGACACTTTTTTTCCAGAAAAGCCATCCCAGCCCTCCACCAGCATGTTAAAGAGCGCATCGTCCATGCACTCAGGCAATCTGTGAGCACAAAGGTGCACCTGACAACAGATGCATGGACCAGTAGGCATGGCCAGGGACGTTACGTGTCCATCACGGCACACTGGTTAAATGTGGTGGATGCAGGGTCCACAGGGGACAGCAAGTTTGGGACAGTTCTGCCTAGCCCACGGTCTAGAAAACAATTGGCTGTAGCCGTTCGCACCCCCTCCTCCTCCTCTTCGTCCTCCTGCAGAAGCGAGAGCTCGTCCACAGACCGCAGTCGCACAACCACTCCATCCGCAGCTGCCACTGTTGCACACCAGGTCTCCCATTATGGGGCAGCTACTGGCAAACGTCAGCAGGCTGTATTGGCTATGAAGTGTTTGGGCGACAACAGACACACCGCGGAAGTTCTGTCCGAGTTCTTGCAGAAAGAAACGCAGTCGTGGCTGGGCACTGTAGATCTTGAGGCAGGCAAGGTAGTGAGTGATAACGGAAGGAATTTCATGGCTGCCATCTCCCTTTCCCAACTGAAACACATTCCTTGCCTGGCTCACACCTTGAACCTGGTGGTGCAGTGCTTCCTGAAAAGTTATCTGGGGTTATCCGACCTGCTCCTCAAAGTGCGTGGACTTTGCTCACATATCCGCCGTTCGCCCGTACACTCCAGCCGTATGCAGACCTATCAGCGTTCTTTGAACCTTCCCCAGCATCGCCTAATCATAGACGTTGCAACAAGGTGGAACTCAACACTGCACATGCTTCAGAGACTGTGTGATCAGAGGCGGGCTGTTATGTTTTTGTGGGAGGATACACATACACGGGCAGGCAGTAGGATGGCAGACATGGAGTTGTCAGGTGTGCAGTGGTCGAAGATTCAAGACATGTGTCAAGTCCTTCAGTGTTTTGAGGAATGCACACGGCTGGTTAGTGCAGACAACGCCATAATAAGCATGAGCATCCCCCTAATGCGTCTGCTGATGCAAAGTTTGACGCACATAAAGGATCAGGCGTCTGCAGCTGAGGAAGAGGAAAGCCTTGATGACAGTCAGCCATTGTCTGGCCAGGGCAGTGTACAGGACGAGGTAGCGGGCGAAGAGGAGGAGGAGGACGAGGAGGATGATGGGGATGATTATATTTTTAATGAGGAAGCTTTTCCGGGGCCAGTGGAAATTGTTGGCGCGGCAAGGCCGGGTTCTGGTTTTTTGAGGGACACAAGTGACGTGGATTTGCCTGAAACTGCCCCTCAACCAAGCACAACCGCAGATTTGAGAACTGGAACTTTGGCCCACATGGCGGATTATGCCTTACGTATCCTCAAAAGGGACACACGCATAACTAAAATGATGAATGATGACGATTACTGGTTGGCCTGCCTCCTTGATCCTCGCTATAAAGGCAAATTGCAAAATATAATGCCACATGAGAACTTGGAACTAATATTAGCAACCAAACAATCAACTCTTGTTGACCGTTTGCTTCTGGCATTCCCTGCACACAGCGCCCGTGATCGTTCTCACACGAGCTGCAGGGGCCAGCAGACCAGAGGAGTTAGAGGGGCAGAAATCAGAAGTGGCGTTGGCCAGAGGGGTTTTCTGACCAGGTTGTGGAGTGATTTTGCTATGACCGCAGACAGGACAGGTACTGCAGCATCAATTCAAAGTGACAGGAGACAACATTTGTCCAGTATGGTTACAAACTATTTTTCATCCCTTATCGATGTTCTCCCTCAACCGTCATTCCCATTTGATTACTGGGCATCAAAATTAGACACCTGGCCAGAATTGGCAGAATATGCATTGCAGGAGCTTGCTTGCCCGGCAGCTAGTGTCCTATCAGAAAGAGTATTCAGTGCTGCAGGTTCAATACTAACAGAAAAAAGGACTCGTCTGGCTACCCAAAATGTAGATGATCTAACCTTCATTAAAATGAACCACAACTGGATTTCGAAATCTTTTGCCCCACCTTGCCCGGCTGACACCTAGCTTTCCTATGAAAAGGTCTTGCCTGTGGACTATTCTGAATGCCTTTTCCAATCTCGTAATTTTCAGCACCTGATTGTCCAGCATACGACATGTTTACACCTCCCTAAATGGCCAAATTCCCCACACGGGGCCGTGGTATCGACACTTGGCGACAGCACCCGTGAGAGTGCAGTTTGTCTGAAGAGGTGGGTGAGCCCGCTTTTGGTCGACGGCACTGCCACTGGGTCCCTCCTAGTACAATAAAGTGTCTCTGGCGGTGGTGGTGCGGACCCAACGTCAGACACACCGTTGTAATATGAGGGGCCCTGGGCCTGTACCGCCGGCCACAAGACAGTTTCCCCCCACCCCAGCTCAAACAGTGCTCTACCACTTGCAAAATTATCTCACAGCTCCACCAATGTTTAGTCTATGCGCTGACATCCTTCAATGCCTGCCACTGACAATACCATTGTATTGACATTTTTGTTATGTTAGGCCTTCGATGCCTGTCTGTGGTCACTCCTTCCACTAGGCCTCCACTGACCACACCACTGCTGCCCGTGTACCCCTGGAACCAATTTAAAATTGCCTACAGCCATGTGTTATTATTTTAGGCCTTCGATGCCTGTCTGCGGTCACTCCTTCCACTAGGCCTCCACTGACCACACCACTGCTGCCCGTGTACCCCTGGAACCAATTTAAAATTGCCTACAGCCATGTGTTATTATTTTAGGCCTTCGATGCCTGTCTGCGGTCACTCCTTCCACTAGGCCTCCACTGACCACACCACTGCTGTCCGTGTACACCTGGAACCAATTTAAAATTGCCTACAGCCATGTGTTATTATTTTAGGCCTTCGATGCCTGTCTGCGGTCCATTCTTTCAACTACTACTACACTGACCAGGGCACTGCTGCCCGTGTACCCCTGGAACCAATTTAAAATTGCCTACAGCCATGTGTTATTATTTTAGGCCTTCGATGCCTGTCTGCGGTCACTCCTTCCACTAGGCCTCCACTGACCACACCACTGCTGCCCGTGTACCCCTGGAACCAATTTAAAATTGCCTACAGCCATGTGTTATTATTTTAGGCCTTCGATGCCTGTCTGCGGTCACTCCTTCCACTAGGCCTCCACTGACCACACCACTGCTGTCCGTGTACCCCTGGAACCAATTTAAAATTGCCTACAGCCATGTGTTATTATTTTAGGCCTTCGATGCCTGTCTGCGGTCACTCCTTCCACTAGGCCTCCACTGACCACACCACTGCTGCCCGTGTACCCCTGGAACCAATTTAAAATTGCCTACAGCCAGCCCAATTTTTTTATTTTAGGCCTTCGATGCCTGTCTGCGGTCCATTCTTTCAACTACTACTACACTGACCAGGTCACTGCTGCCTGTGTACCCCTGGAACCAATTTAAAATTGCCTACAGCCATGTGTTATTATTTTAGGCCTTCGATGCCTGTCTGCGGTCACTCCTTCCACTAGGCCTCCACTGACCACACCACTGCTGCCCGTGTACCCCTGGAACCAATTTAAAATTGCCTACAGCCATGTGTTATTATTTTAGGCCTTCGATGCCTGTCTGCGGTCACTCCTTCCACTAGGCCTCCACTGACCACACCACTGCTGCCCGTGTACCCCTGGAACCAATTTAAAATTGCCTACAGCCAGCCCAATTTTTTTATTTTAGGCCTTCGATGCCTGTCTGCGGTCCATTCTTTCAACTACTACTACACTGACCAGGTCACTGCTGCCCGTGTACCCCTGGAACCAATTTAAAATTGCCTACAGCCATGTATTATTATTTTAGGCCTTCGATGCCTGTCTGCGGTCACTCCTTCCACTAGGCCTCCACTGACCACACCACTGCTGCCCGTGTACCCCTGGAACCAATTTAAAATTGCCTACAGCCATGTGTTATTATTTTAGGCCTTCGATGCCTGTCTGCGGTCACTCCTTCCACTAGGCCTCCACTGACCACACCACTGCTGCCCGTGTACCCCTGGAACCAATTTAAAATTGCCTACAGCCATGTGTTATTATTTTAGGCCTTCGATGCCTGTCTGCGGTCACTCCTTCCACTAGGCCTCCACTGACCACACCACTGCTGCCCGTGTACCCCTGGAACCAATTTAAAATTGCCTACAGCCAGCCCAATTTTTTTATTTTAGGCCTTCGATGCCTGTCTGCGGTCCATTCTTTCAACTACTACTACACTGACCAGGTCACTGCTGCCCGTGTACCCCTGGAACCAATTTACAATTGCCTACAGCCATGTATTATTATTTTAGGCCTTCGATGCCTGTCTGCGGTCACTCCTTCCACTAGGCCTCCACTGACCACACCACTGCTGCCCGTGTACCCCTGGAACCAATTTAAAATTGCCTACAGCCATGTGTTATTATTTTAGGCCTTCGATGCCTGTCTGCGGTCACTCCTTCCACTAGGCCTCCACTGACCACACCACTGCTGCCCGTGTACCCCTGGAACCAATTTAAAATTGCCTACGGCCAGCCCAATTTTTTTATTTTAGGCCTTCGATGCCTGTCTGCGGTCCATTCTTTCAACTACTACTACACTGACCAGGGCACTGCTGCCCGTGTACCCCTGGAACCAACATCAGAAAATATAAAAATAAGTATTTTGCTTATAAAAAAGAAAATACTGGAGAGATATCAAATGCAGACATTTTAACATTAAAAACAAACACACAACTAAAATCTGGTACAGTACTAAAAATGGCCACCAGCTACAATTACTTTCTCCTGCAAGTAGTTAACTGAAAGGTTTTTTAAATTGAAAACACACATATGGCATCCACCGAGTGTTGTCCTGTCGCGTCTTCTTTATATTATTGCCGAGAAGATGCAAAACAATGAAAATAATAAAATCATTAATTACCAAAATAATAGAGAAAGTCAACACCACATTGCAAATAAACATTCATTCCAAATAAAGAAGCAGGGCGCGTCCGAGGGTGAGTATATACCTAATAAGAATATAATCACCCTCGGACGCGCAATGCTTATTTCCAACAGCCTTCCTTCCTAAGAATCAGCCCTTCCGTGGTGTAGAGAGACGTTGTGTTACACTCCAAGGTGTTCCCCAGGTTGCCTTTCCTGAGCTTCGATCTTCCGGCTCTCGTTTAGTAGTTGTTGGAAACTATGCTGCATTAGGCCTTCAAATTGGGTATGGGGTGTAGAGAGATGGTGTGTTCCACTCCAAGGTGTTCCCCAGGTTGCCTTTCCTGAGCTTCGATCTTCCGGCTCTCGTTTAGTAGTTCTTGGAAACTACACTGCATTAGGCCTTCAAATTGGGTATGGGGTGTAGAGAGAGGGTGTGTTACACTCCAAGGTGTTCCCCAGGTTGCCTTTCCTGAGCTTCGATCTTCATGCTCTCGTTTAGTAGTTGTCGGAAACTACGCTGCATTAGGCCTACAAATTGGGTATGGGGTGTAGAGAGAGGGTTTGTTACACTCCAAGGTGTTCCCCAGGTTGCCTTTCCTGAGCTTCGATCTTCCGGCTCTCGTTTAGTAGTTGTTGGAAACTACGCTGCATTAGGCCTTCAAATTGGGTATGGGGTGTAGAGAGAGGGTGTGTTACACTCCAAGGTGTTCCCCAGGTTGCCTTTCCTGAGCTTCGATCTTCCGGCTCTCGTTTAGTAGTTCTTGGAAACTACACTGCATTAGGCCTTCAAATTGGGTATGGGGTGTAGAGAGAGGGTGTGTTACACTCCAAGGTGTTCCCCAGGTTGCCTTTCCTGAGCTTCGATATTCCGGCTCTCGTTTAGTAGTTGTTGGAAACTACACTGCATTAGGCCTACAAATTTGGTATGGGGGAAATATTGGCGCATCTGCGGTCCCTCCTTCCTCTAGGCCTCCACTGACCTGTCTACTGCTGCCCGTGTTCCCCTGGAACCAATTTTAAATTGCCTACAGGCAGCCCAATTTATTATGTTAGGGCTTCGAAGCCTATCTGCGGTCCCTCCTTCCACTAGGCCTCCACTGACCTGTCTACTGCTGCCCGTGTACCCCTTGAACCAACATCATAAAATAAAAAAAAAAGTATTTTGCTTATAAAAAAGAAAATACTGGTGAGATATCAAATGCAGACATTTTAACATTAAAAACAAACACACAACTAAAATCCGGTACAGTACTAAAAATGGCCACCAGCTACAATTACTTTCTCCTGCAAGTAGTTAACTGAAAGGTTTTTTAAATTGAAAACACACATATGGCATCCACCGAGTGTTGTCCTGTCGCGTCTTCTTTATATTATTGCCGAGAAGATGCAAAACAATGAAAATAATAAAATCATTAATTACCAAAATAATAGAGAAAGTCAACACCACATTGCAAATAAACATTCATTCCAAATAAAGAAGCAGGGCGCGTCCGAGGGTGAGTATATACCTAATAAGAATATAATCACCCTCGGACGCGCAATGCTTATTTCCAACAGCCTTCCTTCCTAAGAATCAGCCCTTCCGTGGTGTAGAGAGACGTTGTGTTACACTCCAAGGTGTTCCCCAGGTTGCCTTTCCTGAGCTTCGATCTTCCGGCTCTCGTTTAGTAGTTGTTGGAAACTACGCTGCATTAGGCCTTCAAATTGGGTATGGGGTGTAGAGAGAGGGTGTGTTACACTCCAAGGTGTTCCCCAGGTTGCCTTTCCTGAGCTTCGATATTCCGGCTCTCGTTTAGTAGTTGTTGGAAACTACACTGCATTAGGCCTACAAATTTGGTATGGGGGAAACATTGGCGCATCTGCGGTCCCTCCTTCCTCTAGGCCTCCACTGACCTGTCTACTGCTGCCCGTGTTCCCCTGGAACCAATTTTAAATTGCCTACAGGCAGCCCAATTTATTATGTTAGGGCTTCGAAGCCTGTCTGCGGTCCCTCCTTCCACTAGGCCTCCACTGACCTGTCTACTGCTGCCCGTGTACCCCTTGAACCAACATCATAAAATAAAAAAAAAAGTATTTTGCTTATAAAAAAGAAAATACTGGTGAGATATCAAATGCAGACATTTTAACATTAAAAACAAACACACAACTAAAATCTGGTACAGTACTAAAAATGGCCACCAGCTACAATTACTTTCTCCTGCAAGTAGTTAACTGAAAGGTTTTTTAAATTGAAAACACACATATGGCATCCACCGAGTGTTGTCCTGTCGCGTCTTCTATATATTATTGCCGAGAAGATGCAAAACAATGAAAATAATAAAATCATTAATTACCAAAATAATAGAGAAAGTCAACACCACATTGCAAATAAACATTCATTCCAAATAAAGAAGCAGGGCGCGTCCGAGGGTGAGTATATACCTAATAAGAATATAATTACCCTCGGACGCGCAATGCTTATTTCCAACAGCCTTCCTTCCTAAGAATCAGCCGTTCCGTGGTGTAGAGAGACGTTGTGTTACACTCCAAGGTGTTCCCCAGGTTGCCTTTCCTGAGCTTCGATCTTCCGGCTCTCGTTTAGTAGTTGTTGGAAACTACGCTGCATTAGGCCTTCAAATTGGGTATGGGGTGTAGAGAGATGGTGTGTTCCACTCCAAGGTGTTCCCCAGGTTGCCTTTCCTGAGCTTCGATCTTCATGCTCTCGTTTAGTAGTTGTCGGAAACTACGCTGCATTAGGCCTACAAATTGGGTATGGGGTGTAGAGAGAGGGTTTGTTACACTCCAAGGTGTTCCCCAGGTTGCCTTTCCTGAGCTTCGATCTTCCGGCTCTCGTTTAGTAGTTGTTGGAAACTATGCTGCATTAGGCCTTCAAATTGGGTATGGGGTGTAGCGAGAGGGTGTGTTACACTCCAAGGTGTTCCCCAGGTTGCCTTTCCTGAGCTTAGATCTTCCGGCTCTCGTTTAGTAGTTCTTGGAAACTACACTGCATTAGGCCTTCAAATTGGGTATGGGGTGTAGAGAGAGGGTGTGTTACACTCCAAGGTGTTCCCCAGGTTGCCTTTCCTGAGCTTCGATCTTCCGCCTCTCGTTTAGTAGTTCTTGGAAACTACACTGCATTAGGCCTACAAATTGGGTATGGGGTGGAGAGAGATGGTGTGTTACACTCCAAGGTGTTCCCCAGGTTTCCTTGCCATTGCTTCGGTCTTCCGACTCTCGTTTAGTAGTTGTAGAAAAGTACACTGCATTAGGCCTACAAAATGGGTATGGGGTGGAGAGAGAGGGTGTGTTACACTCCAAGGTGTTCCCCAGGTTGCCTTTCCTGAGCTTCGATCTTCCGGCTCTCGTTTAGTAGTTGTTGGAAACTACGCTGCATTAGGCCTTCAAATTGGGTATGGGGTGTAGAGAGAGGGTGTGTTACACTCCAAGGTGTTCCCCAGGTTGCCTTTCCTGAGCTTCGATCTTCCGGCTCTCGTTTAGTAGTTGTTGGAAACTACGCTGCATTAGGCCTTCAAATTGGGTATGGGGTGTAGAGAGATGGTGTGTTCCACTCCAAGGTGTTCCCCAGGTTGCCTTTCCTGAGCTTCGATCTTCCGGCTCTCGTTTAGTAGTTCTTGGAAACTACACTGCATTAGGCCTTCAAATTGGGTATGGGGTGTAGAGAGAGGGTGTGTTACACTCCAAGGTGTTCCCCAGGTTGCCTTTCCTGAGCTTCGATCTTCATGCTCTCGTTTAGTAGTTGTCGGAAACTACGCTGCATTAGGCCTACAAATTGGGTATGGGGTGTAGAGAGAGGGTTTGTTACACTCCAAGGTGTTCCCCAGGTTGCCTTTCCTGAGCTTCGATCTTCCGGCTCTCGTTTAGTAGTTGTTGGAAACTACGCTGCATTAGGCCTTCAAATTGGGTATGGGGTGTAGCGAGAGGGTGTGTTACACTCCAAGGTGTTCCCCAGGTTGCCTTTCCTGAGCTTCGATCTTCCGGCTCTTGTTTAGTAGTTCTTGGAAACTACACTGCATTAGGCCTTCAAATTGGGTATGGGGTGTAGAGAGAGGGTGTGTTACACTCCAAGGTGTTCCCCAGGTTGCCTTTCCTGAGCTTCGATCTTCCGGCTCTCGTTTAGTAGTTCTTGGAAACTACACTGCATTAGGCCTACAAATTGGGTATGGGGTGGAGAGAGATGGTGTGTTACACTCCAAGGTGTTCCCCAGGTTTCCTTGCCATTGCTTCGGTCTTCCGACTCTCGTTTAGTAGTTGTAGAAAAGTACACTGCATTAGGCCTACAAAATGGGTATGGGGTGGAGAGAGATGGTGTGTTACACTCCAAGGTGTTCCCCAGGTTGCCTTTCCTGAGCTTCTATCTTCAGGCTCTCATTAAATTGTGGTTAAATGGAACAACTGCATTTGGCGTACTAGTTGGTTTGGGGCCTACTATCGGTGTCTGCCACTCCTTGCTGTTCTCCTGGTTTCCTGTCCTGAAATTCCATTTTCAGGCTCTCGTTAAGTAGTTGTTAATGTTAGACTGCATTTGGCCTACTAGTTGGGTTGGGGCCTACTATCGGTGTCTGCCACTCCTTGCTGTTCTCCTCCACTGAACAAAGCTGTGCCTCCTGTTTACTACGGTTGCCAATTTTGAACTGCATTTCGACTACTTACTGATTTGGCCCTACTCTCTGTGTCAGCCTCTCATTCCAGTTGTCCTCCACTGCAATGCCCCCTGGTTATTCCTGTGTTACCAATTTTGAACTGCATTTAGCCCACTTTATTCTTTGGGCCTATATCTGTGTTTCCACTTCATTGTGCCCATTGCCCAGCCAGTGATAGATGAGTCTGCTGGTACATTGACCCATAACGCAACATTCCCCGTGCACGCTACACAACAACATTGTGACCCTGCTGAAAGTCAGGTTGCTCTTCCCGCATACCATACCACCTTACACGGGGACAAAGAGGAAGGTGCAGATGAAAGTGCAGGTTCCTTCATCAGGTGGGGGGAGGAATACTAGTTGGCGACGTCACTGGCACAGGGCCTCTCATAGTACGCAAAAGTGTTGCTGCCGGTGGGAGGCGCCCCCGCCGTGCAAAGACGCCGCTGTACTTTGAGGGGCCCTGTGCCAGTGCCAATGCCAACAAGTGGGCCCCCCCTGCTTGCTCAGGATCACAGCACTTGCAAAGTTGAAATACTTACCTCTCCCTGCTCCACTGCCGTGACGTGGTCCAGATTTCCTGGGCCCACTAATTACTTGAACCAGCCCTACCCCACACAACTTTAGCCAAATGACCCCCAATTTCAAATGCCTTCCAATTATTATAAGGTAAATTACGCTTGACAAGCTTCATTAAGAAGAATGGATGGTTTTGACATTAAAATGGGCACTCTAGGTGTTTTCCTGGCCCCCACTCACTGCCGACTATGCTGCCCCATTGACTTGCATTGGGTTTCGTGTTTCGGTCGATCCCGACTTTACGTCATAATCGGCCGATTTCACTCGACCCGACTTTTGAGAAACCCGGCTCGACTCTAAAAAGGTCAAGGTCGCTCAACTCTAGCACCAACAATTCAATAGAGGTTATAATAGATACCTGAGAGGAGTGGTGAAAAAAGGACAGCTGAAACAATTCAGGACAGAGTGTTGGAGATCTTGTGACCCCCTCTCTGTCACGGCTTCCCTGTGACACTCTATATAGAAGCCTGTAATGTGGTGTTGGGCGGAAGCCAAGGGTGAGGTACTCATCTTCCATGCCCCAACACACTACATGAAAATGAGGGTCCTGGCTAGGTGTGTGCTGCTGTTACCTTGGCGATATGCCTCTGCAGACCTCATTTTGCCATCATACTTGACAGGCCAGGACCAGATGGTACAAAGATCAGTGAGAGAGACCAAAGTCCAAAACTAAAGTTTTCTTTACCGAACAATAACTTGATATGAACTATGTACATCAGATTTTAGGCATAACACTTCACAGATGCTTCATTTGCCACATGCAGGTATAAGAACTTTCTGGTTACTTATGATGTTGTATTGCTTTCCTTACATTTCACAAGAGTCCAGAAGACCATTATGGGAAGCTCCATGTTTCCCTGTTAGGACCACACGGGTTGAGATGTCATGCTACGACCCCCCACAGCTATTCTCTGTTCGTCACTAGTATCTACAGAGTCAATTTGGTGAGGGTTACAGGCTCCATCCTAATTATGCAAATTGTCTCTTCAGAGAGAAAGAGAGCTAAAACTCTAGTGCCACCTATTGGAAGGTAGCAATCCAACAAGTCAATGTTTACCCTTTAACAAGCCTTGTCACATGACTTAGGACAATAGCCAGTCCAGAATCTCAATTTGCAGACACTGTGTTTCAGGGTACTGCCCCTCATCAATGCAAAGCAGAGATCTGGTTTGGCTGTGTGAGAGGCGTCAGACCGTTATCCAAGAAGCATTGTTTCTCCTTGCGGAGTTCGACATGCTAAGCATGCTGATATGAGGAGAGTTAAAGCCGCAATGCTCCTCTGGGTAATATGCTAATTATGCAAATTGTCTCTTCAGAGAGGAAGAGAGCTAGAACTCTAGTGCCACCTATTGGAAGTTAGCAATCCTACAAGTCAATGTTGACCCTTTGTCAAGCCTTGTCATATGACTTAGGATTGCTACCTTCCAATAGGTGGCACTAGAGTTCAAGCTCTCTTCCTCTCTGAAGAGACAATTTGCATAATTAGCATATTACCCAGAGGAGCATTGCGGCTTTAAGTCTCCTCATCTCGGCATCAGGTCTACCTTATGAAGATGGCAGTCTGCCATTGAAATGCGTTTTGGATCATTTCTATAATCAGGCAGAAGAATGGTCAGTAACTGAGCCAAGAACAGAGGCAAAGGTGGTAGGACCATGTTACACTAAGGGCTCGCTCACACTTGTGATGAAATCAGATGAATTCAATCCAATAAAAAAAATATCTGAATTCATTCAGATCAATGTTATTCCATGACTCAGTGCTCATCTGCGATTTTTTATCAGCTCAGATTGGATTGCAATTGGACTGATAAAAAAAAATTGCAGCATGCAATGAGTGGATGCAAATTTTGGTTCGCAATTGGCGATCTGGGACATGGAAATGTGACACCGTAGCCCTTCACTAGGTCCAGGGTTGTGATGTACCTCGTGGTTCCCAGTCTCTCAATGAGTTCAACCACTTGGGGCATCGGATATGCATCACATTTGAAGACTTCATTCAGCTTCCGGTAATCATTGCAAAACCGCCACTCACCGTCAGCTTCGGCACTTGGACGATGGTACTTGACCATCCACTTTTCGACTCCTCAATCACCCCGAGATCTAACATCCTCTTCACTTCATTTGCTATTACCTCCTGACTTGCTTCAGGAATTCTATAGGGACTGAGGGTCACCCTTACATGTGGCTCTGTCAACACGTCATGCTTGACCACCTGAGTTTGCCTTGGCAACTCCGAGAACAAGTCACGGTTCTGCAGCAACAGTTCCCAACACTGTTGTCTTTGGGCCGGCGTTAGAGAGTCTGCAATGGTGACATCATCCACTGTGGCTTTGGGACTGGCTCCCAGGCAAGGGGTTTCCAGAAATTCCTGATCTCGCCATGGCTTGAGCAAGTTCACATGGTATATGTGGTGCCGCTTCCTTCGGCTTGGCTGGTGTACCATGTAATTCACCTCACTAAGTTTTTCTGCCACCTCATATGGGCCTTGCCACTTGGCTAACAACTTGCTCTCCACCGTGAAGATAGCTACTAGCACGCGGTCCCCGGGTTGGAATTGCCTCACTCTCACTGAATGGTTATATACCCTTGCCTGTGCCTTCTGTGCCTGGAGAAGATGCTCTTTCATGATGAGCATCACTTTCGTCATCCTCTCTTGTAACCAAGCAACATGCTCTATAACACTCTAGTGTGGCGTGACTTCGGCTTCCCAGGTTTCCTTGGTGATGTCCAAGAGCCCTCGTGGATGTCGACCATACAGGACTTCTCTGATTGAGAAGAGCAGAAACGGAAGCAAATAGTCCCAGCCTTGACTGTCTTTCTCAATGACCTTTTTGAAACGCCTTCAATGTCTTATTGAAACGTTCTACTAGGCCGTCTGACTGTGGATAGTAGACTGAGGTTCGCAACTGGGCAATCTGAAGGACTTTACACAACTCCCTCATTACCTTGCTCATGAAAGTGGTTATCTGGTTTGTCAAAATCTCCTTCGGCAGATCAGTCCATGCAAAAATATGAACAGAAAAAAGAAAATTATCCAGCTCACCGTTGTGATTGTATTCTCACAGCCCATGAGAAATTTGATCCGAGCACGGAAACGTCTCTGCTTGCCACCAGGTACTTGTGCATGAAAATGAAGGTATCCATTGCATACTGGAGGAAGTTAACTGAGGACTAAGGACGGACTGAGGATGCGTCCAGTTATTCAAGACATTCCTTCCTCCAGTATGCACTGGTTTGTCAAGCAACTTACATTTTAAGTGTGTCCAAATAAAGACTTTTGATTTTATTTCCTGAGCAGGATACCTTCATTTTCATGCACATGCAAAAATATGAACATGTTTCTGAGCGATACTCTTGGCCGAGGAGTTTCTTAGTGGTACCGCTTCAGGGTACCAGGTCGCATAGTCCATGACCACTAAGAAGTATTGGTGTCCTTGTGCAGACTTAACTAAAGGACCCAACTAGATTCATGGCAATCCTCTCAAATGAGACCCCTATCACCGGTAACGGAACTAGGGGACTTCAGAAGTGAATAGAGGGAGTGGTTATCTGGCAGATGGAGCAGGACCTACAATAATTTAGGATCTTCCAGTAACACCCTGGCCTATAGAACCTCTGCATTATTCTCTCCTGCGTTTTGTCTACCCCTAGATGTTCCCCAAATGTGAATTGGCCATGTCTAAAACCTTTGAACTAGAACCAAGAGCTGCTCCACTATCTCACCTCCCCTCAGTGTAGTTACCCGGGGTGTACTAAGTCTCTCACTACCCCAACCTCATGGGACTCAGTACCACAGTTTGTTTTCATATACACTTTGACATCACCGTGGATACAGCGAACACCCAGGTGTTTCCCTGGGATCAACTGGTGGGGGTCACCACACTCCCTGAGTCCAACAGTCCTGACACCAGCACCCCATTTATAGACACAGGACATGACTGCGGCCTATCTCCAGGTTGATGTGCCACACTGCAAGCGGGATAAGCATAATACGAGCAGCGTCTGCCTAGACTGCAATCCATCAACTCAGAAGACAAAGGGCAGCTATGTGTCCAGGACGTGACACCACCAGCAGATCAGAGCTTTACTAGCAGTCTTTTGCAACCCCTCAACCGCTTCTTGAGATCTCAGACTACCCCCAGTGGTGGCTCTGCTACCCCTCTTTTGGGACTCAGGCTCCCACTGAGTACCCCAGTGTGGAAATGCACGACTCCACGGCTTCCTTAGGGACCTCTCGACCACCTGGTACCTTTCTACAAGGCCCATCAGGTGATGCGCATTTTGGGGATCCCTCTGGGCAACCCATGACTGAACCGGCATTAGTAGGGAGCAGATAAATCTGTCCATTACAACCTGCTCCGCCATCTGGGCTGGGGTGGAGGACTCCGGCTGCAACTATTTCTGCACCAGATGCAGCAAGTCAAACATTTGGGAGCAAGGAGGTTTATCACTGCAATACGCCTAGTGATGAACCCTTTGTGCTTGGACAGACATAGTCACCCCTGAGTGTACCAGTATCACAGGCTTTAGTTTGGCATATTCCCGGGCATCTCGTAAGGTCAGGTCATAATGAGCCTTCTGGGGCTCGCCGGTTAGATAGGGGGCCAAGACCTCTAACCATTGGTCTGGCGGCAATGTCACTCGCTCCACTATCCTCTCAAACACATTCCGAAATGCCTCTATATTATCACCCAAGGTCATTTTCTGCATCGCTCATCTTACCGCCTTCCGGACTTATGTGTCATCACCTGGACTTGTGGGCTGGGCTTCCGGTCTCCCACTAACAGCCGCAGCAAGCAACTTGATCTACTGCTGTTGTAGTCTGAATTGGTCCTGATGCTGTTGCATCTGCTGGATAAGCAACTTACTCATCTCTTGATGTGCCAGATGTTGTTGCTGCTGCGCACTTACCAGATGCTTGAGCAAGTCCTCCATTTTGCCTGACAATGTCAGCTGGCTTATGGCCTCCTTTACCCAGGACATGCAGTTTGACCACGGCTGCTACTGGTGTTCCCGAACACTGCCTGCATTCGAAACACCACTTGTGGTAGTTCAACACACATGGCAGTATATTGAGGTAGAAAATAAGAACACAATCTCTTTAAATCCTTGGTTGGTTTATTATTATGAGTCAAACAAACAAAAGGGTAAAATAAAAACAGCCTTTCTGGCTAAAACGGGAAAACAATAAAGAAAAACAAAAATGCTGCAACACAGTCCATACTTATGTGGGTAACATCCCACTCTGGAGCAACACGGTGTAGGGGTTCCACTCACTCAGCTGCGACGGCTGACACTCAGGAGGCAGGTTCCTTTAAAGTTCACTGGGTTTATTACTCCATAAACCATATGACAAAACAACAGAAAGCAAATAGCCTTTGGTTCAGGCAAAGAAAAAACAAGTGTCCAGTTCATCCGGCTCAGTCCTGAAGCCGTAACACACTCAGGAGGGTTTCACCTCCACACATATCTACCTGTGTTAAGCATTAGGCTTTCTTTTATATGTCTAACCACACCCAGAACCCATCACATGACCAGACATGTGGTTGTGACATCACCACAGGTCCTGAAACACATATAGGTAGCTATGGTTACATCACAGTAGCAAGCCATCTATAAGGGACATATCTCCCATCGATTAGACATCCTTTAGCCACGCTACATACCTCCCCCCTCTGCCTAAAGCCGTGGGGCTTGGCACTTTCTCCCACTAGACAAGGGATTCTTGACAGGGCATCAGCATTACCGTGCAGCTTTCCGGCCCTATGTTCCACATGGAAACAGAAGTCCTGCAGGGCTAAGAACCAACGGGTGACCCTAGCATTTCTACCCTTCGTTTCCCTCATCCACCTAAGTGGGGCATGGTCGGATATCAGTCTAAATTTACGTCCCAGCAAATAGTACCGTAATGTGTCGACTGCCCATTTTATGGCCAAGCACTCCTTTTCAACGACTGAGTAGTTCTTTTCAGACGAGGACAGCTTCCTACTCAGATAGAGAACAGGATGCTCCTCTCCATGTAGTTCTTGGGAAAGGACTGCTCCCACCCCAACATCTGAGGCATCTGTTTGGAGAATAAACTCTTTCTTGAAGTTTGGGGCCATCAGAACGGGTTGCTTACATAAAGCCTCTTTCATTTCTTGGAAGGCTGAATCTGTTTCTTCGGACCACTTAACCATTACTGATTTTGTCCCTTTTAGCAGGTCAGTCAGAGGCGCCGCCATTGTGGCGAAGTTTGGGATGAACCTCCTGTAATATCCCACGATTCCCAGGAAGGCTTTAACTTGCTTCTTGGAAACTGGTTTTGGCCATGTTTGAATTGCCTCCACTTTACTGATTTGGGGTTTTATTTCTCCATGACCCACTATGTATCCAAGGTACTTAGCTTCTTCTTTACCCAATGCACACTTCTTCGGGTTTATTGTAAATCCGGCCTCTCTTATAGCATCAAACACCGCTTGGACTTTCTCCAGATGACTCTCCCAGTCCGGGCTAAAGATGACGATATCATCTAGGTACGCAGCAGCGTATGCCTTGTGGGGTGCAAGGACTCTATCCATAGCCCTTTGGAAGGTGGCCGGAGCTCCCTGTAGGCCAAATGGCATCCGGACATACTGGAAGCACCCATCTGGTGTAGAAAACGCCGTCTTCTCCTTGGCTTCCTGTGCCATGGGGATCTGCCAATACCCCTTCGTCAAATCCAAGGTGGTTATGTACCTGGCGGGCCCAAGCCTTTCGATGAGCTCATCAACGCGGGGCATGGGATATGCGTCGAACTTAGAGACCTCATTCAACTTCCTATAGTCGTTGCAAAATCTCCACTCCCCATCAGGTTTTGGGACCAGGACAATTGGGCTCGACCAACCGCTCTTGGATTCCTCAATGACTCCAAGCTTCAACATACGCTCCACTTCCTTGGAGACTATTTCTCGACGGGCCTCAGGAATTCTATAGGGCTTCACGTTCACGCGCACATGGGGCTCTGTCAGGACCTCATGCTCTATGACCTTCGTGTACCCAGGCAACTCGGAAAACAGGTCCCTGTTTTTCTGGAGTAACTCCCGGCATTGCTGTTTCTGGGACTCCGATAGCGTCTCCGCTATAGTAACCGCTCCAACCTCATCTTCTGGGTTGCTTAACAACGATGGAGTTACTGTCGGCTCTCTATCTTGCCACGGCTTGATAAGGTTGACATGGTATACTTGGAATGGTTTCCGTCTTCCTGGTTGGTGAATTTTATAGTTTACTTCACCAAGTTTCTCGACAACCTCATATGGCCCTTGCCATTTGGCCAAGAACTTGCTTTCCACTGTCGGAACTAACACAAGAACTCGGTCTCCCGGATTGAATTGCCTCACTCTTGCAGACCGGTTGTAGACCCTGGCCTGAGCTTCTTGTGCTTGGAGAAGGTGTTCTTTCACGATAGGCATCACCTTTGCAATCCTCTGCTGCATCAGGGCCACATGCTCAATGACGCTTCTGTGGGGCGTGACTTCGGCTTCCCAGGTTTCCTTGGCTATATCCAGGAGTCCTCGTGGATGTCGGCCATACAGAAGCTCAAACGGTGAGAAACCTGTGGAGGCCTGTGGAACTTCACGAATGGAAAACATCAAATAGGGTAAGAGACAATCCCAGTCTCTACCGTCTTTTTCTATAGCTTTTCTCAGCATGCTCTTCAGTGTCTTGTTAAATCTCTCAACAAGGCCATCTGACTGGGGATGGTACACCGAGGTCCTCAACTGGGAGATTTTCAGGGCTTTGCATAGTTCCCTCATCACCTTGCTCATGAAAGGTGTCCCCTGGTCAGTCAGGATCTCCTTCGGCAGACCTGTCCGGGAAAAGACATGGACCAACTCGCGAGCTATACTCTTTGAAGAAGAATTTCTCAAGGGAATTGCCTCAGGATAGCGTGTGGCATAGTCCAGGATGACTAATATATACTGATGGCCCCGGGCTGATTTAACTAAGGGACCGACCAAGTCCATGGCAATTCTCTCGAATGGCACCTCAATAATGGGCAGTGACACAAGGGGGTTTCGGAAATGAGGAGTGGGAGCAGTTAGCTGACATGTAGGGCAGGACCTGCAATAGTTCACTATTTCCCGGTGGCACCCAGGCCAATAGAACCTCTGCACAACCCGTTCCTGCGTTTTTTCCACCCCTAGGTGTCCACCCAAGATGTGTGAATGGGCCATATCCAACACCTTCCGTCTATATGGACCCGGCACTACCAACTGCTCTACCAACTCCTCCCTTATTTTCGTGACCCGGTACAACAACTCCCTGCTCATTAGAAAATGGGGAAATCTTGTGTCTGCCCCCGGCTCCTGTACCACCCCGTCAATAACTGTGACATTATTAAAGGCTTCCCTCAGAGTGGGGTCCCTATGTTGGGCAGTCCCAAAATTTTCACCGGATACCTCTAACTCCAGAATGTCAGATGCAGGGGACACTTCCTCCTCATCTCCAGCCAGGACACAAAAAGGAAACCTGTCTGACTCTGGGTGTGGCACCACCCTTCCAGGGTTCACTGGTTCCCTACTCTTGCTAGGGAGCTCAGAACCTTTCCCCCACAAATCCCAAAACAAACAGAAATCCCGGCCAATAATTATAGGGTGCAACAAGTCCTGAACGACGCCGACTATGTGGGACTCCGTGCCACATGTCGTTTCAATGTTCACACTGGCCACAGGGTAGTCCTTTGCATCACCATGTATGCACCGCACTCCGACCTTCTTTCCCGGGAGCAGGTGGAGAGGAAAAGTGGCCCTCACCAGGGTCACTAGGCTCCCCGAGTCTAACAGTGCCGTTACTGCTCGACCGTTCACCTTTACGGGACACGCTTGAGGTCCCTCGTTGGGCGGAGAGTTCACACTGCAGGCTGGATACGCATAGTATGAACAACGGCGTCCCATGCTACAGTCCATCTGCTCAGTGGTCTGGGAACATCGGGCAGCTATATGTCCTGGCTTGTGGCACCTCCAACAAACAATATCACCCGTAGGGACCTTGGGCACCACCTCCCCCGCCCTTGGTGACCTTGGACGCGCCACCCCTTTTTGGGGCTCAGCTTCCTTCTGGGACCCCCAGTATGGCATGGGCTGCCTCCTGAAGGAGCCTTCCAACCCTTGGTATCTCTCAACCAGTCCGATCAGCTCGTCGGCATTCTGAGGATCACCCTGGGCAACCCAAGTCTGTATAGGCCTCGGGAGGGAATGGACAAACCGATCCATCATCACCCGTTCTACCATTTGAGCAGGCGTAGATGACTCTGGCTGCAGCCATTTCTGGACCAGGTGCAACAGATCAAACATTTGGGAACGAGGTGGTTTGTCCCGGTGATAGCCCCAGGAGTGAACTCGCTGTGCCCTGACAGTCAGTGTCACCCCCAAACGTGCGAGAATCTCGGCTTTCAATTTGTGATACTCTTTGGCATCCTGCAAGGTCAAATCATAGTACGCCTTCTGGGGTACTCCTGTCAGGTATGGCGCAAGTACCTCTGCCCACTGCTCTGGCGGAAGTTTTTCCCTCTCAGCGACCCTCTCAAACACCGTCAGGAAGGCCTCAACATCATCCCCGGGAGTCATTTTCTGCAATGCGCGTCTTACCGTCTTTCGGACGTGGGTGTCATCAGCCAAACCTGGGGTTGGGGAGCTCGCCTTGCCCTGGATGGCGGTTGCCAGAAGCTGCATCTGCTGCTGGCTCTGTTGTAACTGCTGCCGTTGCTCCTGCTGGCTCTGTTGTATCTGCTGCATCAACAGCCTGTTGGTCTCTTGCTGCCTTTGCTCCTGCTGGACCAAGTGTTTCAGCAAGTCCTCCATTTTCTCCGGCAATGCTTGCTGGCTTGCAACAGCCTTGACCCAGGACATTCAAAAATAAACTCACTTCTCCGCTGGGAACGCTGCTCGCATGTCTACCACCAATTGTAGGGGTTCCACTCACTCAGCTGCGACGGCTGACACTCAGGAGGCAGGTTCCTTTAAAGCTCACTGGGTTTATTACTCCATAAACCATATGACAAAACAACAGAAAGCAAATAGCCTTTGGTTCAGGCAAAGAAAAAACAAGTGTCCAGTTCATCCGGCTCAGTCCTGAAGCCGTAACACACTCAGGAGGGTTTCACCTCCACACATATCTACCTGTGTTAAGCATTAGGCTTTCTTTTATATGTCTAACCACACCCAGAACCCATCACATGACCAGACATGTGGTTGTGACATCACCACAGGTCCTGAAACACATATAGGTAGCTATGGTTACATCACAGTAGCAAGCCATCTATAAGGGACATATCTCCCATCGATTAGACATCCTTTAGCCACAACGGGTTCAGCTTTTCTTCCACAAGACCCCAAACCACTGTAGAGTCCTCTCTCCTGTCTTGCTGACCAAAGACTGCCTCTAGAGCCCAGTTATTTAAACCCAAGACCATGTGACTCTTTCCATCATGTGACTAACCACATGATTATGACGCCCCCCCCCTGACGAAGGCAATCGCCAAAACGCGCGTCGGGGTGGACGCATCCTCTGGACAGCTGATTACCACGTTACCCTTATTACAGGTATATACTACTCATGACAACAATCTGAGATTTGTTTCACTACCTTGATCATGCGATCATATACACATACTATGCGAACATACTGCACTGTCACTATATGAGTATATCCTATTATTTTGATTATATATATCATATGCACATATCATGTGAGTATTGTTCGCTGCAGTTATTTGATATGCACTGACATATGCACTGTCACTTTATATGAGTATATGCCACTTGTAAACTTTTTTAGTACAAAAATTTATATTCTCTTTTACCTGTTGTTATGGGGTTCATAGTATAGTATATAGGAGTTATCAAACAATTTACTATATATATTATGCATGTGTGGTAAATACACTACAACACATTCACTAATTTTCAGTATACTTAATATTCTTGATTCTTTATTATTTATTTATTTATATTTATTTGGTATTATACACATGCATATATGTATATATACATATATATACTGTATATATATTTTTTCATATAGGTTTTTTCATGATATGTAATTTTCTGGTCCGTTAGTAGAATGCGTCCCTCTGCTCTGTGTTTTTGCTCCCACCCATTCCAAATTTTATATTGATTTATTAATGTTTTCAATAAAAGAATATTTTAACTATATCTGTGTTTTCTAGTCGGTGTTCTCTTCGCGTATACATGATTGTTTCCGATATACCCTTTCCAAGACTCACATACAATAACTGAAATGTAATGATTTTGTACTATATACCTAATATCTATATATCATCATCTGATTGTGTGTGAAGTTTTTGAGAATTATTGTAGAAATTTAACCCTAGTTAGGAGGGGCTAGATCAGTTATTAAGAGAAGTACTTCCTGCTTTAGTCAGTCAGGTTGAGAGTCAAGTTCAGAGTCAAGTGTGTGAGAGGGTTGCCTTGCCTTGTGCAGGCATGTACTACGGAGGACAGAGAATGAACTTCAATCCAATATTGCAGCCAGCATGCAGCCAGCGGGTAAGGAAAGGGTGAATCAAACACCTGAAAACCCCGCCTCCATGGCTGAAGATTGTTCCCTCCAAATTCAGGTGACAGTGTCCCTTTAAGTGTGATTAGTTAATTCTGAACAAAACCACACCCCCAATTATAAGGTGTTCACACTTATGCAATCATATTTTTGTAGCTTTTTTTATTTTTTTCCCCTTTAAAATGATTTGTTTGTTTTTAAGTGAATTTGCACAGATTATGTACAGATGATGCCAAAATATAGCTTTTTGAAAAAGCACCTCACATTCTACTGTTCCAAAAACAGAATGAGGCCTTCAAAATAAAGAACACAGTACCTATAGTCAAAGGTTTAATGATGTTTTGGGGTTGTGCTGCTGCCTCTGGCACAGGACTAGTCTATTACAACCAAGGGATAAAAAGGAGGATCATCTCCCAAGACTAATAAGAAATTTTGACGATTGCGCCCATGAAGTGAGGGACATCATTAAGAGACATTGGGACATCCTTTAGTGCTGATACTGAAATAAGTGATTTTTTTGCCAGCTATACCTGCCACTACATATAGGAGGGGTAGGTCTGTGGGTGACCAATTAGTTCATAGCAACTTTGTCCCCCCCCAAAAAAAGCAGGCCCCTGGTTGGATAAAAGACATCTAGGCACCATTAGGTGTGATGGCTGTTCCTTCTGCAGATTCCTGGTGGTTGGCAAGCAATTTCGGAGTGTCATTACAGGCAGGGTCTACATGAACAGACACATTGCAAATTGCAAGACAGTGGGCATCATATACCTTTTTAGATGCTCCTGTCCTCTTAAATATGTCGGCAAGACAAAAAGAGTTCAGGAGATGGATAGGGGACCATCTTGTGGACATAAAACATGCCAGGGAAACACCAATATCGAGGCATATTCGGGAGATACAGTACATCAAGGTGATTTGGGATCCTTTTGTTTTTGTGTGATTTAGGTCATTGCCCCCTCTATTTGGGACCAAAAAATACTGCAGAAAGAAATTAAATGGATCCACCTGCTGGATACCGCTGCCCCTAAGGGCTTAAATAAGCAAATGCATTTTGGCTGTTATAGCTAATGTTTTATTTTTTCTTCGGGCTTAGTAAGAATTATAAAACTAACTATCTTTATCGACCCAAATTGGTCATGGTTGTTTTATCTTTGTCCTCTACAAGGGGGAACTTTATATTTTTGACACTATATCTTTTTACAGTGATTTGCAACAACTCCACCAATTTCTAGTTCTATACCCTTCTTTGTGGCTTTGTGACTTGGGCACACTTTTTGAGTAAGCTAAGAGGTTTGGACAGACTTTTTTCTAAACTACCTCCTATTATCAAGCTGTTGTAGCCCTTATGACATCATTGTATCTATATATATTGGATCAATATTTGTATAAAAATGATAATTTTCATTGCTATACCAATACTGTGATTATTACATCAGCATTGAGTAATATATACCAGCTGGTATGCAGAGAATAACAACGCACAGAGGAACATTTTTTGTGCACGTCGGAAAATCACAGCAACGGATCCTGCGCTGCCCGTCATTAGCTATAATGGAAACCAATGGACGCAGGATCCGTCACTGACTGTCAAAAGCAGCAATCCAGCGATGGATGCCATCTTTTGAAACTGAGCATGTGCGGAAGAATTTCCAGTCAGGGAAATTCTCTCTCGCTCGCTCTTTCTCTCTTTTTACTATTGATGCTGCCTATGCAGCATCAATAGTAACAAGATATAATGTTAAAAATAATTAAAAAAATAAAAAATCTTGATATTCTTACCTTCCGGCGTCCCGCGCAGCCTTCCCGATGCTCGCGATGCTTCCGGCCACTGCCGTTCCCAGTAATGCCTTGCGAAATGACCCGATGATGTCGTCGCAGTCTCGCGAGACCACAACATCATCAGAGGTCATTGTCTCGCGAGATTGTCTATTATAACTCTGCGGACCATTGTGAACTTGATTATATTGAGCATATGATTGTACACCTGTCTGTTTAATGCTATGCTCTCACAGATCGTTTATTATGATTCTGCTGACCATGTTGAACTTTTGAATTATATCAGCTGCTCAATATGACATTGTCACAGGTTGTCTGATAAGGCTCTGCTGATTATGTTGAATTTTTTGTCTCTGAACTGCCCTCCTAATGCAATTATTTGGGTGACATTACAGCTCTTGCAAAAACTAACAGACCACCACATCAAAACCCTGTCATGGGCAGCTCAATCTCCAGACCTGAACCCCATTGAAAACCTCTGAAATGTAATCAAGAGGATGATGGATAGTCGCAAGCCATCAAACAAAGAACTGCTTACATTTTTGTGCCAGAAGCAGTGTGAAAGACTGGTGGAAAGAATGCCAAGACGCATGAAAGCTGTGATTAAAAATCATGGTTATTCCACAGACTATTGATTTCTGAACTCTTCCTGAGTTAAAACATTAGTATTTAGTTTATAAATGATTATGAACTTGTTTTGTTTGCATTATTTATGGTTATATTTTTTTATTTTGACCACTTCTCCTTTTCAGAAAAAAATACTAAATTTACTGCTTGGAAATTCAGAGACATGTTGTCAGAATTTTATAGAATAAAAGAGCAATTTACGGTACATTTTACTCAATAATATACCTATGATGAGAAAAATCAGACACACTGAACATTTTGCAGAGGTCTCTTAATTTTTGCCAGAGCTCCATATAAGACAATTACTATCTTTGATGTTTATAAGGCACTTGGCACTTTAATCTAGAGT
The DNA here is from genome assembly GCF_032444005.1 of Ranitomeya imitator. Lineage (NCBI taxonomy): Eukaryota > Metazoa > Chordata > Amphibia > Anura > Dendrobatidae > Ranitomeya > Ranitomeya imitator. The sequence goes on along the minus strand of NC_091282.1, from coordinate 1,090,650,739 downwards.
GTTTAAATGTTATATATTGGATATAACACCATATAATATCTACTAGATGGTGGCCCAATTCTAACGCATTGGGTATTCTAGAATATGCATGTCCACGTAGTATATTGCACAGCCCACGTAGTATATTGCACAGCCCAAGAAGTATATTGCACAGCCCATGAAGTATATTGCCCAACCATGTAGTATATTGCCCAACCACGTAGTATATTGCACAGCCACGTAGTATATTGCCCAGCCATGTAGTATATTGCCCAGCCACATAGTATATTGCCTAGCCACGTACTATATTGCCCAGCTACATAGTATATTGCCCAGCCACGTAGTATATTGCCCAGCGACGTAGTATATTGCCCAGTCACGTACTATATTGCCCAGCTATGTAGTATATTGCCCAGCTTCGTAGTATATTGCCCAGCGAACGTAGTATATTGGCCAGCTATGTAGTATATTGCCCAGCTTCGTAGTATATTGCCCAGCGAACGTAGTATATTGCCCAGACACGTAGTATATTGCCCAGCGAACGTACTATATTGCCCAGCTATGTAGTATATTGCCCAGCTTCGTAGTATATTGCCCAGCGAACGTAGTATATTGCCCAGACACGTAGTATATTGCCCAGCCACATAGTATATTGCCCAGCCACATAGTATATTGCCTAGTCACGTACTATATTGCCAAGCTACATAGTATATTGCCCAGCCACGTAGTATATTGCCCAGCCACGTAGTATATTGCCCAGTCACGTACTATATTGCCCAGCTACGTAGTATATTGCCCAGCTATGTAGTATATTGCCCAACTACGTAGTATACTGCCCAGCGACGTACTATATTGCCCAGCTACATAGTATATTGCCCAGCCACGTAATATATTGCCCAGCCACGTAGTATATTGCCCAGTCACGTACTATATTGCCCAGCTACATAGTGTATTGCCCAGCTATGTAGTATATTGCCCAACTACGTAGTATATTGCCCAGACACGTAGTTTATTGCCCAGTCACATAGTATATTGTCCAGTCACGTAGTATATTGCCCAGTCATGTAGTATATTGCCCAGTCACGTAGTATATTGCCCAGCCACGTTGTATATTGCACAGCAACAAAGTATACAGCTCAGAGCCACGTAGCATACAGCACAGACACGTAGTATACTGCCCAGTCACGTAGTATATTGGCCAGTCACGTAGTATATTGGCCAGTCACGTAGTATATTGCCCAGTCACGTAGTATATTACCCAGCCATGTAGTATATTGCACAGCGACGTAGCATATAGCACAGAGCCACGTAGTATATTGCACAGCGACGTAGTATATTGCCCAGCCACGTAGTATACAGCACAGACACATAGTATACTGCCCAGTCACGTAGTATATTGGCCAGTCACGTAGTATATTGCCCAGCCACGTAGTATATTGCCCAGCCATGTATGTAACAGGTTAAAAAAGACTTAAAATAAAAAATAAACATATCCGAGGGCCCCTTGTAGTCCTGGCGCTTGTGTGCGGTGCACGCAGCAGCTTCCGGTCCCAGGGTTGGTATGAGCGCAGGACCTGTGATGACGTCGCGGTCACATGACCGTGACGTCATAGAAGGTCCTTCTCGCATAGCATCCTTGCCACCGGAACCTGCCGCTTGCACTGCCGAGGAGAGGACATGACGGCGGAGGGTGAGAATAACCTTTTTATTTTTATTATTATTATTTGTAACATTAGATCTTTTTACTATTGATGCTGCATACGCATCATCAATAGTAAAAAGTTGGTCACACAGGGTTAATAGCTGCCTTAATGGAGTGCGTTACACCGTGGTCCATTAACGCTGGCATTAACCCTGTATGAGGGCTGATTGGAGGGGAGTATGGAGCGGGCACTGACTGCGGGGAGTAAGGAGAGGCCATTTTTCCGCCGGTCTGTGCCATCTGTTTTGCCGCGACCAATCAGCGACTTGGATTTCCATGACAGACAGAGGCCGCGACCAATGAATATCTGTGACAGACAGATAGACAGACAGAAAGACGGAAGTGACCCTTAGACAATTATATAGTAGATTATAGTTTATAACTGGTGATTTTAGGCACCTCTCACCCTTTTCCTCAAAATCAGGCCAAGTAGCATCTATACTCAGCAAAGGGATAGAAGGGACAGCTGCCGATGAGCGGGGGCGCCATTCTCGCTGAATCTAGGGTGCCAACCTCCCCTGGCAGGTAGGGGCAAGTTTAGTGTACTACAAGGACAGGCACCTCCCTTGGTATTTCTTATCAAGTGTCTATATGATACTTTGGTGGCGGTTTATCTCACTATATTAGTAAAACAAATTTAAATCTATTAAAAGTTATATTTTTTTAATACATCTTTAAAAGTTTTTTTTGACTGTGAACCAATACTCTGGCACTAGGTGCCTTGATTGTGTGCAAGATATTATGGAATATGACGATTACCAAAGGATTTTGGGTGGCAATGTAGTGCCCAGTGTCAGAAAGCTGGGTTTGCATCCTATCTTATGTCAAGAGTGTTCCAGCAGGACCCCAAACATGGTGCAAGAAGCACCCAGAAATGGATGTAAATAAAGCACTGGAGAGTTCTTAAATCCCATTGAACACCTGCGGAGAGATCTTAAAATTGCTGTTGGGAGAAGGCTCCTTCAAACATGAGAGACAGTTTCCAAAATAAGAGTGGTCCAAAATGCCAGGTGAGAGGTGTAAGAAGCTTGGTGATGGCTACAGGAACAGATTGATTGCAGTTATTTATTCCAAAGCGTGTGCAACCAAATATTAAGCTGAGGGTGCCAACAATTTTGTCAGGCCCATTTCTGGGGTTTTGTGTGAAATTATGTCCAATTTGCCTTTTTTCTCTATTTTTGTGTTTTTTCAATACACACAAAGGAAATAAACATGTGTATAACAAAACATGTGTAATTGCAATTATTTTCTGGGAGAAATAATTCATTTTCTGGAACAATTTCAAGGGTACCAAAACTTCCGACCATGACTATAGTATCTGTTTTTTCACAATATAAAACTCACATAGACATATACAAAATGATATAGTGTTATATGTTGCTACTTTCAATACCAAACATCCTCAGTGAGCCGCATACTTGTAGGTCTACTGTTTGTATGGTCAGATGTGAAGTTCTGCACAAAGTCTTAACCTTGGATCTGGACTCCTCGTCCACAAATGTCTAAATCACACTGCTTGCTTCTGAAGGACTGTCAGCATTTACGAAAATGATAAATGAGATGTACGAAAACAATCTGATTCCCATGCCACTGGCTTTGATAGATTGCTGCAAGTTACAAGGAACTTTTATGATACTTCATCATCAAGTACAGTAAGTATATTAGCGATGGTGTCGCCAAGGTACGTGTAGTTTAATTAATAGATATAAAGACAACAAGCCTATATCTAAAATGCTTCAGCTTGCTTTTCTGATCAAATTAATTTATGAAAGTTATTACATCACGTATAAATATTGAATGTTTGCATTTTTAAAAAAAATTTGCGAAAATATTTTCACCACCCATCAAATTAAGTATCAAGGTGAAGCAGTTAACCCCTTCATTATCAGCAAATTTACCCTACATTACTGGACCTACTTTAATGTAAGTTTTTCATTTTAGCACTACCACTTTCAGACCACCATAACTTCTTTTTTTTCTCTTGCCATAACTGTATGGCTGTAAATTGATACATTATTACTGCATTTTTGAATAGCGCTATATTGTGTATATAAACTTGAGTAATTAACTTTTTTGGGGGTGGTGAAAAAAACAACTTAGCCATTGCTTTTTATTTATTTTTTAGCATGTGTTTTAAAGTTCCACCAATCATTGTACAGCATAAGAAACCGATTAGTTTTATTCCATGAGTTAGTACAATCACGGAGATACTTATTGTGTATTACTTTTTTTTATTTTTTTTTAATAATTTGCTACTTCTACACAATAATAGCACAATTTTAGGAGAAAAATAGTTTTTTACTTGCCGCTGTCACATCTCCTCCAGGACCTGCTCCTGGGACATCTGCTTTAGTCACCCAGCACCACTACATTAATTCCGACGGAGGAGATGCTGGGTCCAGAAGCTCGGGGAGGTGCAGAGTCAGTCCAGGCACTAAGACTAGGGTGGCAAAGATCGGTAGTTCCATCCAGACTGGCAGTATGGGTGTGTGCTCTCCAGCTGGAGTAATCATCATCACCCTGCTTACTGTTGGGAGTGGTTATATATTATTCATCTACTCTGGTTCAGTCCTGAGCTTTCAGTTCCTGCAGTGCTTGTTTTTATTCCTGTCCTCCTGTCTGTTTATTGACCATTCTTTTGTGTTCTGATTTTGTCCTGATGCTGGTTCTGACATAGCTACTTGACCATTTCTGCTAGCCTGCACCATTGCCCATCCCCAACCCAGGGGGTCCCTGTGTAAGTCTAGCTCCCTGTCCAATGGTAACCCCTGGTAACCCCTGGGATCTGGTAAATGGTGTGGCTTGCTCTAAGCCTGTCCATGGTAGCCCTTATAGAACTGCTAGGTGACCACTGTCAGCCACTCATTACAACTGCATTCCAACAGCCAGTACCGTTATATTTTGGGTAGTTATATGTAGGCTTTATTTTTAAGTACAGGGTTTATTTTTCTATCCATTTTGGTTACATATAAACTACTAAGTAGCTTTCTTTGGGGGGAGGTGGGACTTGGAAAAACTCATTTCACTGTGTGTTCTAGATAGCATATTCACTTTGTTATATGCAGTAGTAGTATATATAGTAGTACAGAAGCAGTATTTTCTATTAGTAGCTGTGCTTTCAATAATGCAGCAAGGTAGCATTGTAAGCTATTTACCTGTAGATTTATATTTTTATATATATATATATATATATATATATATATATCTGCAGGTATATAGCATTTTCTGAGGTGACCATTTCCCTTTAACAAGTCAGAATAATTTTTCATGCTTACTGAATGCAAATCTCTAATGCCTACTTTCTTTGTAGACGGATGTGCAATAAATCTGAAGACAAACATCCAGCAGCAGTTATTTCTATCAAGTAAAGGAATATAAAACTGCGTGAAGTCTAGTACACCTAAGTGATTTACTCTTTCAAAGAGTATTTAAACTACCGAACTATAGGGAAAAACACAGATTGTTCATCCTTATATTTTGAAAAATGTTTTACATCAGCAAAGTATATCAAGTATTTAATCTTTTTAATTAAGTGTTGTCCTACTAAAATTATGGCATTTGGCAAGGATGTCCAACAGGTTACCAAGCAATGTGAGTCATGGCCTTTCACTGTGCATTGCGCTACAACATAGTCCTATTCAGGAGAAAAGCGTGTTCATCTAGCAGACGATATATTCAGACAAAAAGATCTACAATTTCACATTAATTAAGATAAACTTTAAAACTGGGAAAACATAAAGTCATGCCAACACTTTTCGAGCAAAAAACGCTCTTAATCCATTAGTGACTGAGCCAATTTTGACCTTAATGACAAAGCTTCTATCTATATAATCGTCTAAGGTCCACTTCCGTCTGTTTGTCTGACTGTCTGTCTGTTTGTTTTTCTGTCACGGAAATCATCTCCCTACTCCCCTCCAGTCAGTGCCCCCTCCATACTCCCCTCCAGTCAGTGCCCCCTCCATACTCCCCTCCAGTCAGCACCCACATAGCATTTTAGCAGTCAGTTAACGCTGCTATTAACCCTGTAAGTGTGACCAACTTTTTACTATTGATGCTGCCTATGCCGCATCAATAGTAAAAACATATAATGTTAAAAATAATAAAACAAAAAAAAAATCATTATATTCTCTTCTGGCGTCCGCGCCAGCCTTTCCCACTCCTCTCGACTCTCCGGTCCCAAGAATGCATTGCGGCAATGACCCCAGATGACGTAGCGGTCTCGCAAGACTGCTACATCATCACGGGTTATTGCCGCAAGGCATTACTGGGAACAGAGTGTCACGAGGAGCATCGCTAAAGGCCTAGGCTGGATCCGGGGACTGAGTATATAACTAATTTTTATTTTAATTCTTTTTTTCACAGGTATATGGTGCCCACATTGCTATATACTACGTGGGCTGTGTTACATACTGCATGGGCTGTGTTATATACTGCGTAGGCTGTGTTATATACTGCGTGGGCTGTTGTTATATACTATGTGGGCTGTGTTGTATACTACGTGGGCTGTGTTATTTACTACGTGGCCTGTGCTATATACTGGGTGGGCTGTGTTATATACTACCTCACTGTGCTATATAGTATGTGGCTCTGCAATATACTACTTGGCTGTGCTATATACTACGTGGCTCTGTTATATACTACGTGGCCTGTGTTATATACTGCATAGGCTGTGCTATATACTACATGGGCTGTGCTCTATACTACGTGGGTTTTATTATATACTGCATGGGTTGTGTTATATACTGCGTGGGCTGTGTTATACACTACGTGGCTCTGCATTATACTATGTGGCTGTGCTATAAACTACGTGGCCCTGTTATATACTACGTGGCCAGTGTTATATACTACGTGGGCTGTGCTATATACTATGTGGGCTGTGCTATATACTACATGGGCTGTTATATACTGCATGGGCTGTTATATACTGCGTGGGCTGTGCTATATACTAAGTAGGCTGTGCTATATACTACGTGGGCTATGTTATATGCTACGTGGGCTATGTTATATGCTACATCGGCTGGCAGACTCTTTCGCTCGGGGCCCTCAAAAACCTGGAGCTGGCCCTGGCTTCACTGATCGGCCGGCCGCGAACATTCAGCGACAGACGCAGTCCGGCCGCGAATTCGCGCTGGATTTGAACCACACTTCGCTAATTGGTCGCGCCCGGCCAGCCAAATCCTGTGTATTCATTGCATTATTCTGAAATCTTCATAAATAAACTACATATATATTCTAGAATACCCGATGCGTTAGAACCGGGCCACCATCTAGTAATTTTATAATTTTGTCAACTGTCACTTTATATGGTAAAACCCCAGAAGGTTTCAATGGATGACACTGATTCTGAGAAAAAATTTGATATGACGCGTTAACTTGTGAAAAAAAATGCGTCCGGAAATGATTGCATCGCCAACCCCGTCACATGATAGGGGGTCGGCCATGCGTCAGGATGGAAACCATAGAGGTCCTTAAGACCTCTATGGTTACTGATGCCGGCCTGCTGTGAGCGCCACCCTGTGGTCGGCGCTCATAGCAAGCCTGCAATTCAGCTACATAGCAGCGATCTGATGATCGCTGCTATGTAGCTGAGTCGATAGTTATGCCAGCTTCTAGCCTCCCACGGAGGCTATTGAAGCATGGTAAAAGTGAAAAAAATGTTTTAAAAAATATGAAAAAAATAAAAATAAATAAAAGTTTAAATCACCCCTCTTTCGCCTCATTCAAAATAAAACAATTAAAAAAAATCAAACCTACACATACTTGGTATCGCCATGTTCAGAATCACCCGATCTATCAGTAAAAAAAGGATTAACCTGATCGCTAAACGGCGTAGCGAGAAAAAAATTAGAAATGCCAGAATTACGGTTTTTTGGTCGCTGCGACATTCCATTAAAATGTAATAACGGGCGATTAAAAGAACGTATCTGCACCAAAATGGTATCATTAAAAACGTCAGCTCGGCACGCAAAAAATAAGCCCTCACCTGACCCCAGATCACGAAAAATGGAGACGTTATGGGTACTGGAAAACTGCGCAATTTTTTTTTCTTTTTTTACTACTTAGATAAAACGTAACCTAGATATGTTTGATGTCTATAAACTCGTAATGACCTGGAGAATCATAATGGCAGGTCAGTTTTAGCATTTAGTAAACCTAGCAAAAAAGCCAAACAAAAAAAGAGTGTGGGAGTGGACTTTTTTTGCAATTTCACCGCACTTGGAATTTTTTTCCCATTTTTTAGTACATGACATGCTAAAACTAATGATGTTGTTGAAAAGTGCAACTTGTCCCACAAAAAACACGCCCTCACATGGCCATATTGACGGAAAAGTAAAAAAGTTATGGCTTTGGGAAGGAGGGGAGCGAGAAATGAGAACGCAAAAACGGAAAAGGGCAAGGTCGTGAAGGGGTTAAATCAGAGAGTTATGTCAAACAAAATAATCAAAAACATTTCTCACATGTCTACTTTACATCAGCACAATTTTTTAAAACACAATTTTTTATTGTTAGGAAGTTATGAGTTAAAATTTTACCAGCGATTTCTCACTTCCCAACAAAATTTACAAAACCATTTTTTTAGGGACCACATCACATTTGAAGTGACTTTGAGGGGTCTATATGACAAAATATACCAAAATGTGACACCATTCTAAAAACTGCACCCCTTAAGGTGTTCAAAACCACACTCAAGAAGTTTATTAACTCTTCACGTGCTTCGCAGAAACTGAAGCAATGTGCAAAGAAAAAATGAACATTTAACTTTTTTTCACAAAGGTTTTACATCAGACCTAATTTCTTTTATTTTCACAAGGGTAACAAGAGAAAATGGACCCAGAAATTTGTTGCCCAATTTCTCCAGAGTATGCTGATATCCCATATGTAGGGGAAAACCATATGTGGTTGGGTGCATGGCAGGACTCGGAAGGAAAGGAGCATCATTTGACTTTCTGAACGCAAAATTGTCTGGAATCGAGAGTTTAGTGACCAGGAAAGCCATTACTAATGTATAGTATGTTATATATCATATGGTAAGTGTGTTCTCTATTCCTTACATGATTACACTTGCGACACCGGCTCCTTGTCTTGCCTTGGGAGGAGGTAAACTATTTAATTCTATGCTGCCCTCTCCTGCCTTGTTTTGGTATTACAACTTGTAGTACTATGCTGCCCTCTTCTGCCTTAGTTTGGCATTGCAACATCTTTTTCTGATTTGAAAATAAGTGGCAGTTGGAGGTGGTGTGTGCGGGACAAAGAGCACTTTATGGACGGTTTTGGTAGGTCGAGGAGGTAGAAAATTGGGGCTCCTGGATTGGGACAAGCCGGGTGTACAAATAGCACCCTACTTGGAGTGCCCCGCGTCTTACAGCAACAGAGTGCTGAGACAAGAGAAGGAACTGCAGAACTGCGCAGCAGATTTCCTGGATACTCCGATCTGATTAAGGTCAGTTTGATCCTCCCCCTTCATGCAGCACTGTTAGTCAATTGAAAAGTTACCACCATCCTCCCAAGGCCAGGACCGAGAAAAGGCTTTGTCCGTCGCAATTGTAAAAAAAATTTTAGCGGCTACCCATGACTGTTATAGTGAAAAATATAAGGATTGTTACCAGTCTTCAGTAAAGTTCATCTTTCAAGTTTGCATGAGACCCCGGTGTATGCTTCTTTCGTCCGCAGCCTCATCCCTTGTGGGCATCAACATAACTCACAGTCTCATATATCCCCCTTTATAATTGCCACCGAACCTAGGGATTGTTAGAGCCATCGGAGTCACCGTGACTTATCCATCCTCCGAGATACTAGGCCCTGCATCTCACAAGCCGGTGCGTCAAATCAAAAATGGCGTCACGAACAGGATGAACCTTCTGTGCCTGCAAGTACTCTAACTGTTTACTAAGACTGTTTTAATAGAGCTCACTACTCTAAAAGTGAAACTCACAATGGCAGATGAAAGTGAAAATGAGCCTCTTTGCAACAGCACTTCTGATAAAGCCTCCACTGCATTTATGCCTCTCACCATGCCATATTATTTGGGAGCTCCCTGGATGCCACATTATAATGGGGAAACCAACACATTACGAGACTTTAGAGAAAAAATGACGGCTGTGTTTCGCCTGTACCCCATGACCAATGACCAAAAAGTGGAAATCCTAAGTGGCCAACTCCAAGTGCAGCTTTGAGAGAAATCAAGTCCTGGCCCAAAGTTCAGAAAAGGACTGTAGAACAAATTCTGGAGCGGTCAGAAAGCATATTTGAGGTCCGCTCCGCATCAGAACTAAAAATGCATTTTTTTGTCCTTGTATGTTGCTTTCTGCATTTAAGTGTTTGGGGGTTATGGAAAAATATAAGTGCCTCTGCGTATAGGAATGTCGCTATACAATAATGCTATGCTAAGTATAACTAAACCTATTACATGGCTCTCTGAGATAGGAGAAGGCGTCGTCGCTGTGCCCATGTCATAATACATCTTCACCAGCGTAAGCTTTTGAATTGATGAAGAGAATCTTGCTTTATTGCGTGACTAATTCACTTTTTACTTATTAGGATTATTCATGCAACACAGAACATATTCTCAAGAATTATTAAGAAGTTACAGAGTGATTCTCAACCGAGTATATTAAATGTTTTCGTAAAATAGGACATTTCATACATCTTTATGGCTAAACCCTAAGTTACACAAGTGATAAGGGTGACTCGGATTAAAAGGATGTCAACAATAAAAAATGGAAAGTCTCTAGGCTGAGCCAAAATAATGAGGACAAATCTCGAGAGGCAAAAAAATGAAGAAAGAAGTAACTAAAAAAATATTGAAGTCGTTATGGATGCCGAGATCTGTTTGTAAAGGTGTTGTATTTTAGGGGAAAAAGATTTCTTACTTCTTTTCATAGTTTGTCACATCAAGCATACCCAGAACAGAAACATTCATATGAAAAACAATAAGTGTTAAAAAAAGATAAGCACTCAAAGGCCCAGTACACTTTATTAAGGTCAACGTAAAATGTTTCTTTATACTTTTTTATTCCCATGCTCAACAAAGGCATTATTTTTTTCCAATTAAAATATGGATTGAAAAAGTGAAAAAAAAAAACTTTACTGTATATTCACACAACAGATTTGTTGCAATTATTTCTGCAACTGAAAATGAGTTCACTACTTCTAATAATAGAATAACACTGAAGCATGGGGTGGCTTCATTACCAGTGGTTTTTGAAAAAAAAACATCACTGCATTTATAGGGAAAAACTGTAATAAAAACTAAAAAATTAAAAAATGGATCTCAGAAAATGAAATGCATTCAATATTTGATTTATTGGTGCAGGGAACAAATGCACCCAAACAATGTCAATGAGAACATTAAGCCAGTCCGCCATAAGATGTTGGCAGAAACCACATGAAGGCTATGTACACACAGTGTCATCGAGGCTGGTTTCACATTTGCGTTTTTTGCCGCTGCATTTTAGCGCAAAAAAGGCATGCGTTTTTTTCCTATACTTAACATTAAAAACGCATGCGTTTTTTTGCATGCGTTTTGCCGCATTTTGCCACCGCATATGTCTTTTGTATGCATGCGTTGTGTTGCAGAAATGCAACATGTAGTAATTCTTAGCGGCGTTTTTTTGCCACAAAAAAACGCATGCGATTTTTTGCGGCAAAAAAACGTATTGCTGTCTATGTAAACGCATGCGTTTTTAAGCACATGCGTTTGGTTGCGTTAAAAACGCATGCGTTTTTATAAAAAAAAACAAGAAAACACACTGATAAGTCACCCCACACCATAAAATTGATAAAGGGATCCTACCCCTAACCCTACCACTAACCCTAACCCTTGGGATCCTAACCCTAACCCTAAGGGTTAGGGTTAGGGATAGGGTTAGGGTTAGGATCCCTTAGGGTTAAGGTTAGGGGTAGGGTTAGGGTTAGGGGTAGGGTTAGGGTTAGGGATAGGGTTAGGGGTAGGGTTAGGATCCCATAGGGTTAGGGGTAGGGTTAGGGGTAGGGATAGGGGTAGGGGTAGGGGTAGGGTTAGGGTTAAGATCCCTTAGGGTTAGGGTAAGGGTTAGGGTTAGGATCCCTAGGGTTACTAGGGATCCAAACCCTAACCCTAGCTATTTCTGTTTATAGTGGGTTTTCTTGTTGATTTTGATGATTGGCAGCTGTCACACACTTCTCATCATGCGTTTAAAAAACGCAAACGCATGAAAAAACGCATGTAAACGCGTCAAAACGCCGCGTTTGTAATAAATCATGCAAAAACGCATGCGTCTAAAAAACGCGGCGTTTTACCGCGTTTACATGCGTTTTTTTCACCACATGCGTTTGCGTTTAAAACGCTGCATTTTTAAACGCAAATGTGAAACCAGCCTTAGGTGCTAATGCAGCCAGTGAGTTTTCCCATGCAGAGCCTCATCAGGAACGCATCGGGGTAATCTCAGCTTTCACTCTATACTGTCAAGCATAGCGAGCGGTTAGCTTACTAGCAAAAGCCACCCAAAGAATGAGCATGTCATATGGTTTCTAAACCCTGAAGCAGATAATAAAGGTGAAATAAGACGGAAAATGTGCACAGCAATTTCAAGTGAGAAATCCTCCTAGAAAGACGTCATGCCACAGGCCGGGTTTCAATAAGATTATTGATGGCACAGTAGTCTTTAAAAAAACGGAAACTGTCATTGCTTCCCGCAGAGATCGACAGCAGTATTTAACAGGTTAACAATCACTATTGGTGCTCCGCTCCATCTATGCCTGTTATAGGCAAATCCTGGTTGCATCACATAGCCCTTATCTGCCGGGTATGGTGTGGATGCAGCCTGGTAGCATACTTCATATACCCACTCTCGACTTGTGCCATACATACACGGCGTATGTCAGGATGGGGTTAAAGAATCTAACGCTTTGTCTCAATTTTATGCATCTTGATTTGGATGCATAAATCTGGAGACAAATGTTCTTTACATAGAGCCTGTCATGTACAGAAGTGCTAATTATCTGCAGATAAAGTGGTAATCTGCAGGTAAGGACTATTTAAAGCCCATTATATTCTCACTGCACTGCTTCTTCCCAGTCATAAGGGTGGTACAAGGATCTAGTACAGTTACTACTCACTACACAACGCAAATAAGTAATCACTCCTGACGCGCGTTTCAGATAGCTCCTTCATCAGGACTCGGCATCCTGGACCACCTAAGTAATATGTTTACCATATCCTCTTTATCTATAAACCTTTCAGGATACTCTTCTATATACATTTCCATTTGTCCCTTATGACTATCAATGTACCAGCATCTGCTGACCACCTGTTTTGTCTTTATACCAAATCTCATATTGTCACCTCTGACCTTTTGTATCTGAATGACCAGTGATGTGTTGTGATTTACAGTGGGGCAAAAAAGTATTTAGTCAGTCAGCAATAGTGCAAGTTCCACCACTTAAAAAGATGAGAGGCGTCTGTAATTTACATCGTAGGTAGACCTCAACTATGGGAGACAAACTGAGAAAAAAAAATCCAGAAAATCACATTGTCTGTTTTTTTATAAATTTTTTTGCATATTATGGTGGAAAATAAGTATTTGGTCAGAAACAAACAATCAAGATTTCTGGCTCTCACAGACCTGTAACTTCTTCTTTAAGAGTCTCCTCTTTCCTCCACTCATTACCTGTAGTAATGACACCTGTTTAAACTTGTTATCAGTATAAAAAGACACCTGTGCACACCCTCAAACAGTCTGACTCCAAACTCCACTATGGTGAAGACCAAAGAGCTGTCAAAGGACACCAGAAACAAAATTGTAGCCCTGCACCAGGCTGGGAAGACTGAATCTGCAATAGCCAACCAGCTTGGAGTGAAGAAATCAACAGTGGGAGCAATAATTAGAAAATGGAAGACATACAAGACCACTGATAATCTCCCTCGATCTGGAGCTCCAAGCAAAATCCCACCCCGTGGGGTCAGAATGATCACAAGAACGGTGAGCAAAAATCCCAGAACCACGTGGGGGGACCTAGTGAATGAACTGCAGAGAGCTGGGACCAATGTAACAAGGCCTACCATAAGTAACACACTACGCCACCATGGACTCAGATCCTGCAGTGCCAGACGTGTCCCACTACTTAAGCCAGTACATGTCCGGGCCCGTCTGAAGTTTGCTAGAGAGCATTTGGATGATCCAGAGGAGTTTTGGGAGAATGTCCTATGGTCTGATGAAACCAAACTGGAACTGTTTGGTAGAAACACAACTTGTCGTGTTTGGAGGAAAAAGAATACTGAGTTGCATCCATCAAACACCATACCCACTGTAAAGCATGGTGGTGGAAACATCATGCTTTGGGGCTGATTCTCTGCAAAGGGGCCAGGACCACTGATCCGGGTACATGAAAGAATGAATGGGGCCATGTATCGTGAGATTTTGAGTGCAAACCTCCTTCCATCAGCAAGGGCATTGAAGATGAAACGTGGCTGGGTCTTTCAACATGACAATGATCCAAAGCACACCACCAGGGCAATGAAGGAGTGGCTTCGTAAGAAGCATTTCAAGGTCCTGGAGTGGCCTAGCCAGTCTCCAGATCTCAACCCTATAGAAAACCTTTGGAGGGAGTTGAAAGTCCGTGTTGCCAAGCAAAAAGCCAAAAACATCACTGCTCTAGAGGAGATCTGCATGGAGGAATGGGCCAACATACCAACAACAGTGTGTGGCAACCTTGTGAAGACTTACAGAAAACGTTTGACCTCTGTCATTGCCAACAAAGGATATATTACAAAGTATTGAGATGAAATTTTGTTTCTGACCAAATACTTATTTTCCACCATAATATGCAAATAAAATGTTAAAAAATCAGACAATGTGATTTTCTGGATTTTTTTTCTCAGTTTGTCTCCCATAGTTGAGGTCTACCTATGATGTAAATTACAGACGCCTCTCATCTTTTTAAGTGGAGAAACTTGCACTATTGCTGACTGACTAAATACTTTTTTGCCCCACTGTATATTTAACCTCTTACCTCCCTAATCACTAGTATTTACCAGCCTATCATTTATTACCGACTACTTGTATATACCACCATCCATGGCTAAGTTCACAGTAGCGATTCTGTGCACAACGTATCATCTGCATGCGCAAACGCATCCCAAAACGCGTGCAAAAAGCATGCTTACGCCTGCGTATCATCTTGCGCAAGACACAAACAAAAATGCTGCATGTGAATACGTTTTGGCATGCGTTTGCATTTATTTTTTATGCGCATGGTGGAGGCGGTGACATAATTTTCTGGACATGCGCAGTCAAAAGTACGCAAGCGTATCGAACGCATTCGTACTCATGTCATTGCATACCAATGCATTCCCTTAGACAGTAAGGCATTTTTTTAATGTAATCATCTGCAATCGTCCGCACGCGGACGATTGCACATTATTTGACGCCTGAAAAACTGCAACATGTTGCATTCGACGGAAACCGCCGCACACCGCTTAACGACCCATGCGAATGCATGCAAAAGCATGTCCCTGGGTACACCATGTTAAAGATATGTAGGCATGACGAATACAGATGTAGGCGGATCATACGCTGTGCACAGAAACGCTAATGTGAACCCAGCCTAAGAGGAGTGTTCTTTCAGTTTCTGAAACCACATTGTCTGCTCTGTTTACATCTATAGGACCACTGTGCATATAAGTTGCTTTTTGCTCCACTCTTTAGGCCCTCATTACAATCATCAGACAGACTCTAGTTAGTTTACCATCAGGTGGTATTAGGAATACAATAGTTAATGAAAGCAATTGCTACCATCCACCTTTCCTGTCTCCTCTATTTCCTCATAGATTGTAAGCTTGCGCGCAGGGCCCTCATTCCTATTAATCTGTTGTTTATGTGATTTATGTTATTCTGTAACGTCTTTTATTGTCTGTACAAGTGTGAGCAGGCTGGCAGATGCAGTGACCGACAGGAGGCAGATCAAGGGTTAACAGGTTTTAATAAAACAAGGACTTACTCCACACAGGGAGATATGGAAAATGTGAGGTAAAATGAGGGCAGAATAGGGAAAATGTGTGGTAAAAAGAGGGGCAGAATAGGGAATACAGGGGTTTGGTTGGGGAAAAATCAATGCAGGTAAACAAAGAAAGTCGTTCTCAATTAAGTCACTTATCCATCGGGCGTCCTCATGACAGGATCGGTTCTGGAATAAATAATGGCGCCAACAGCCGTTGGCACGACGTGGTTCCAGTGTGGTGTTGAAGAAGGCGATGATACATTCCTGGCTGGCAACGTTGAGTCTTTGAAATGTCCCGTGGAGTCCTCAATAAGACTCCGGTGCCCAGCAAGTTATAGGCCACAGTCCATTAAAATTAAGTGAAGCTCGATGAGTATGCTCCGGGGATTCAGGGAGCAGTACTCGATCCCTGTATCAGTCTGTGTCAGCCGTGCAGTACTCACTGTTAGGGCTCATACTCACTTGCGTGAAAAAAAACGGTCCGTAATCTGGACCGAAAAAATTGGATGCAAACTATGCAATAGTCATGTGATTGCCATGCGAGTTCAATGCGATTTTTAATCGCACCATCCGTTTTATATCAGTATGACATCCGTATGACATGTGTTTTTTTTCTCTGCAACTATTTTTGTACAATCATTGACAGGACCATTTACAGTGTTCCATGCCACAGAATGGTAAGGTATCTGTAAAAAATGGATGGAAAATGGATGGTCCGTATTCCGTGCGATTTTTTTCTCGCACCCATTGACTTGCATTGGCGAGACTCGCAGCAAATCGCTGCATGCTGCGATTTTTTTCTCAGTCCGATTTTGGCTGAGAAAAAAGTAGCAAATGAGATGTCACCTATTGAATAACATTGGTTCGAGTGCAATCCGATTTGTTATCGGATTGCACTCGTCCGTTTTGCTTGCAAGTGAGCATGAGCCCTTAAAAAGCAATTGGCACCTCGATGTCTGGGAGCCAACCTGCACACTTCGTGCTTCTCGTCAGAGTCTCTGCAGTAGATTTTCCTCACGGCCGGGCGCGCATCTAACGGTCGCCAAAGCAGGAGCTCTCCTTCCCCTCAGCTGCGCGCTCAGCCTTCTCACCAACTCTCCCTGCACCCGCGCGCACCGCTCACCCTGGTAACGCTTAGCCATGCCCCCTGTCATCCCGTACACAGATCGATCCAGTTCCCTAAGCTTTCCCCTGGACAGCAGAGGAAACAGCCCCGACAGTTCCGGACCTGGCACAAGAGAGGCATCCCCTGGCTTCTCTTCTTACACTAGTTCCCTCTAAAATGTAAAGTGCTGCGGAATATGTTGACGCTATAGAAATAAAATTATTATTATAGTTCTCTATCAGCTTGGCCTTCTCTTTTTACTTGGAATTTTTAATCTGGTGTGACTCAGGACACATACTATATTTTATCCATTATGTATCTTGTTTACAAATGTTATATGTGATGTGGATACCCGTTTCTGCAGTGCCATAAGTAACCAATTACTTGTGAAATAAAGGTTTTTTACTCTATATTCCACACCAACTGACCTTTAATGATCTGATGTTAGGTGCTTCCTACTTTGGGTTTTCTATTAATTTTCGTATGGTCTGCCATTTATTTCCCAGCTTATATAAGTCACCATACTGTGTCCCTTGACATTGGTCAGATACAAGCTCCCGCCCTTTGTTTTTGTGTGATATACTGTATATCATTAGCTAAGTTCAATTTTTGTTTCTCTAACCATGTCTGAATAAGTACAATATGTCTATATTCGTCTCCCGAGATCTCAATTTGCGCATGCGCCGTTTTCCCACAGCCCACTGCAGTGAACTGAATGGGAAAAGGGACTCCGCTCACAGGAGCCGACATCTAATGAGAGCTCAGGCACCGCCGCCTCATTGCAGTTCTGAGGCTGCCGCCATTCTGAAGAAGTGACCCTGCCTCCTGTGACCCCGCTCTACAGCTGCCACACCTCACTTAAGCTACCATTAAAACAGATTTTAAGACATATTATTGTTTTATTAAAAAAAAATTGTTTTCTCTATTCCAGCCCAAAGTCCGGTGCGTCTTATAATTTGCAAAATACGGTATGTTACATAGCTGACATCTGCCTGTAATTGCAACAACTACAACTTGCACTGATTACTGCCTCATAATTGTTTAAATGCTATTTTCAATCACTAACAGCAGCATGTAAATGGCGTCCTTGCCAGTGTGCACAACGGTTTTCTTTAACAAGCAGAGATGCGATTGCAAGGAGCCAATGGGTTATCCTGGCAGACAGGATGCCTGCTGAATGTCTCCATAACTGCCATGGTAGGTCTACTGTGGAGCTTAGTCAGAGGCTGGGCTTCGTAGGAGAAGTTTGATTGTCCTACATACTCTAGTAGTTTAGTATTTCGGTATATAGTAAAAGTGATCAAATGATTGCAGGCTTAGTGTTACTAAAAATATAAAAGGAAACTTTTTAAAAAATATATAAAAGTTTAAAACTTCTTCTACCCTTCAAATATAAATAAATTAGAAATAAAAAAATATATATTTGGTATTGTGGTGTCCAAAAAGTCAGATCTATAAAAAAAAACTGTTAAAAAAATAAGCTCTCAAGCTTTATAGATGGAAGAAAATAAATAAGTTAGAGGTCTCAGAAAATTGCGACACAAATTTTTTTTCACATATTTGGGAATTTTTTTTTTTCAAAAACGAACTGGACAGGTTTATTATTGCTGTAATGGTTAGTAGCCTGGAGAATCATGTGGGCAGGTTAATTTTATCACGAAATTAATTCTGTAAAAATAAAATCCAAAAAAACAATTGTAGAATTGCATCTTTATTTTTTGCAGTTTCCCCACCCCTCACTTTGAGCTATTTCTTGTTTTCCTGTACATTGTATGGTAAAATGAATGGTGTCATTCAGAATAGTAACTTGTCCAATCAAAAAACAATGTCAACTGAAAATTAAAACAAAGGAGGAAAAATAATAAAGTGCAAGAACAAATACCGGTAAATGCTCCTGTCTTTTAAAGGTTGAAAGGCATCGTCATATTTTTCACTTAATTTTTTTATCAACGGGGATTGCATACTTCTTAGAAATAATGGATATTTTTATGCATATTAAAATGTTACTGTAGCCTAAACCTCACATACTGCACAGCTGCAAGGTCTAATGGGATCCCTATTGATATATAGAATGAACACAATACCAACAGGGAATTTCAGATGGATGAATTTTCAGCATTATATAATACACCAAAAAAATTTGAAATCAGCTAGAAATCCAACTGGGAACATGTTTTGCTCTAATGATGTTTTGTTGTATCTTATAAAAGGCATGTTCCCACGACATGCTCATTAGCTTTACAAAATGTCACTTTTCTAAGATGCCAGAAGTTCCAATTAGTTGTTCTAAATATAGTGAAGAACTTTGGTGCATGGAAACAATATAGTCATACAGTAGGGGTCACAGTTATGAAGCTTTTAGAGACTTAGGCACATTTTTAGCATTCATGGCATTAGGGACAGGAAGAAGCAGCTTGATTGACAGCACAGGAGTTTGTAGATTATAAATTATTTACTCTGCATGTGATCATTAGATTTGTAACCATTAAGGTTTCAAACAACCGGTTTCCCGAAATAACTGCTGACAGGGAAAGAAAGAATATGATAGCACTTGTCACAATACTATCAATTCTCTATCTATCCCATCTCCTATCTATCCCATCCATCTCCTACCTATGTATCCCATCCATCATCTATCTATTTATCTATCCCATCTATCACCTATCTATTATCTATCTATCTATCTATCTATCTATCTATCCCATCCATCATCTATCTATCCCATCCACCTCCTACCTATATATATCTCATCTATCTATCTATCTATATATTCTCTATCTATCCCATCCATCATCTATCTATATATCATAATAATATTTATCCTATCTCCTATCTATCCCATCCATCTCCTACCTATCTATCCCATCCATCATCTATCTATTTATCTATCCCATCTATCTATCTATCTATCTATCTATCTATCCCATCCATCACCTATCTATTTATCTATCCCATATATCACCTATCTATTATCTATCTATCTATCTATCTATCTATCTATCTATCTATCTATCTATCTATCCCATCCACCCCCTACCTACTGTATATATATCTCATCTATCTATCTATCTATTCTCTATCAATCCCATCCATCTCCTACCTATGTATCCCATCCATCATCTATCTATTTATCTATCCCATCTATCACCTATCTATTATCTATCTATCTATCTATCTATCTATCCCATCCATCATCTATCTATCCCATCCACCTCCTACCTATATATATCTCATCTATCTATCTATCTATCTATCTATATATTCTCTATCTATCCCATCCATCATCTATCTATATATCATAATAATATTTATCCTATCTCCTATCTATCCCATCCATCTCCTACCTATCTATCCCATCCATCATCTATCTATTTATCTATCCCATCTATCTATCTATCTATCTATCTATCTATCTATCTATCTATCTATCTATCTATCTATCTATCTATCCCATCCATCACCTATCTATTTATCTATCCCATATATCACCTATCTATTATCTATCTATCTATCTATCTATCTATCTATCTATCTATCTATCTATCTATCTATCTATCTATCTATCTATCCCATCCACCCCCTACCTACTGTATATATATCTCATCTATCTATCTATCTATTCTCTATCAATCCCATCCATCTCCTACCTATGTATCCCATCCATCATCTATCTATTTATCTATCCCATCTATCACCTATCTATTATCTATCTATCTATCCCATCCATCATCTATCTATCCCATCCACCTCCTACCTATATATATCTCATCTATCTATCTATCTATCTATCTATATATTCTCTATCTATCCCATCCATCATCTATCTATATATCTATTTATCCTATCTCCTATCTATCCCATCCATCTCCTACCTATCTATCCCATCCATCATCTATTTATTTATCCCATCTATCTATCTATCTATCTATCTATCTATCTATCTATCTATCTATCTATCTATCTATCTATCTATCTATCTATCTATCTATCCCATCCATCACCTATCTATTTATCTATCCCATATATCACATATAGCTTGGATGGTAAACTGATCACTCATTCTCTGAGCTGAAATATCCTGCATGTCTATTGCTCCAGTCCCTGACAGCAAGCAGCTTGGATGGTATCTGAGTCATTCTATCTTCGGCATTGAATCCTGCATGTATCTACATATGTTATAAGTTTACCAATAGTCATCCTATTATGCATTTGTTTGTGTTTATAGATATTTAACTGACTTTTGCATGTCCTTACTCAGAGAGATCACATAACTGTTTCAAAGCAGTTTATGATCCACGTAGACCTGGACATTTGTTTATCTGATCACTACATTTATTGTGTCCTGTTGTCTCAACTGAGTTAGATTGATTGCTAACGAGCTTTAACCAAAAAAAAAAAAAAAAAAAGGGGAGATCTAAGAGCTAGCCTTCTATAAATGTAGACTTAGCTTGGGGATGCATTCGTGCAGGGGTGCATTCGTGCACAATTATTCGTGTATTTTTATTCAAAGTACTTTTTTTCTAAGTACTCGGCAGTTATAACATGGCAGTTAGACAGGGCAGGAGACAGGTAAGACAATCTAAATCTAATCCATATTCACTTGAAACAGCACAAATACTCACCATATTTATTTGTATAATCTATATCCTGGCTGCTGCATTCACTCACATTCACCGCCCTTGCATTAACTCTCTACACTCCATCCATATCGGCCCCTCTATCCTTCCCTCTCCTATGTATAGCACCCACGCTCTGTTCACATTGCTTAACAGCGCAGATCCATTCAGTCCCACCATCCAACACAAGAGACGCTCTCACAAATCACTTAACCATCTGCTCACTCTTTCGATCCTCCTTCTCCTAGTCGCTGGAGACATATCTCCAAACCCCGGCCCCCCATGTTATAGCCAGTCAAACCTCCCAATTGTTACACCCAGAAACCCCTCTAACCTTATTAATATTCCCTGCATGCCTTCTGTCTCTTTGAATTGTGCCCTTTGGAATTCTCGCTCTGTGTGTAATAAACTCTCCTTCATTCATGACTTCTTCCTTTCTAATTCTCTTAATCTCCTGGCTCTTACTGAAACCTGGATCCAGCAGTCAGACACCACCGCTGCTGCTGCTCTTTCCTATGGTGGACTACATTTTTCTCATACCCCAAAATCAGACAACAGAGCAGGTGGAGGCGTTGGTCTGCTCCTTTCACCCAAATGTACCTTCCAAGTTATCCCCCAAGTGCCCTCACTTGTCTTCCCTTCCTTTGAGGTCCAT
Source organism: Ranitomeya imitator (assembly GCF_032444005.1). Taxonomy (NCBI): domain Eukaryota; kingdom Metazoa; phylum Chordata; class Amphibia; order Anura; family Dendrobatidae; genus Ranitomeya; species Ranitomeya imitator. The sequence goes on along the minus strand of NC_091282.1, from coordinate 1,090,628,705 downwards.
GTGGTCAGACTCTACATCCCCTTCTCCATGCGAGTGGCGGTGGTGTATCGTCCTCCCGGCCCCTCTCATCAGTTCCTGGATCACTTTGCCACCTGGCTTCCACACTTTCTCTCCTGTGACACCCCCACCCTTATCATGGGTGATTTCAACATCCCCATTGCCTCTCCCCTCTCCCCATCTGCTTCTCACCTTTTATCTCTATCCTCCTCTTTCGGCCTCTCGCAGCATACTAACTCTCCAACGCATGAAGATGGAAACTCCCTTGACTTGGTCTTCTCCCGGCTTTGCTCAGTGGATGATTTCACAAACTCCCCTTTCCCTCTCTCTGACCACAACCTTCTTTCATTCTCTATCAAGAACTGCCATCCAGCTCAGGTCACCCCCATTTTCCACACTTATAGAAACATACAGGCCATTAACACCCAGAAACTTATGAAGAACCTGCAGTCCTCATTGGCCCCAATCTTCTCCATCTCATGTCCTGATTCTGCTCTGAAGCATTACAATGAAACACTGCAAAGTGCTCTGGATGAAGCTGCTCCTCCTATACATAAAACAACTCAGCACAGATGGCAACAACCATGGCACACGCTGCAAACACGTTTCCTGCAGCGGTGCTCCAGGTGCGCAGAACGTCTGTGGAGAAAATCTAATCTACCCGAAGACTTCATCCATTATAAGTTCATGCTAAAGACATACAATTCTGCCCTTCACCTCTCCAAACAAACCTATTTCAACACCCTCATCACCTCCCTGTCCAATAACCCTAAACGTCTCTTTGACACGTTCCAGTCCCTACTCAACCCAAGAGAGCAGGCCCCAACCACGGATCTCCGCGCTGACGATCTGGCCAATTACTTCAAAGAAAAAATTGACCACATTCGACAGGAAATCATCTCCCAATCTCTTCATACCATGCACTGTCCTCCCTCCCCCACTGCATCTAGTTCACTCTCTGACTTTGAACCAGTTACAGAAGAAGAACTAAGCAAGCTCCTTGCATCCTCTCGCCCAACCACTTGCACCAGTGACCCCATTCCGTCACATCTCCTCAAGTCCCTTTCCCCGGCTGTCACCTCTCACATAACAAAAATATTCAACCTTTCCCTCACTTCCGGTATTTTTCCCTCCTCATTTAAGCATGCCATCATACATCCATTACTTAAAAAACCATCCCTCGACCAAAACTGTGCCGCTAATTATAGACCTGTCTCTAATCTTCCCTTCATCTCTAAACTCCTCGAACGCCTGGTCCACTCCCGTCTTACCCGCTATCTCTCAGATAACTCTCTTCTAGACCCTCTTCAATCTGGCTTCCGCTCTTTACACTCTACTGAAAGTGCCCTCACTAAAGTCTCTAATGACCTACTAACAGCTAAATCTAATGGTCACTACTCCATGCTAATTCTCTTGGATCTCTCTGCAGCATTCAATACTGTGGATCATCAGCTCCTCCTCACTATGCTCCGCTCCATCGGCCTCAAGGACACCGTTCTCTCCTGGTTCTCCTCCTATCTCTCTGACCGATCCTTCACTGTATGTTTTGCTGGTTCCTCCTCCTCTCACCTTCCCCTTACTGTTGGGGTTCCTCAAGGATCAGTCCTAGGCCCCCTTCTCTTCTCTTTGTATACTGCCCCTATTGGACAAACAATCAGTAGATTTGGTTTCCAGTACCATCTCTATGCTGATGACACCCAATTATACACTTCTGCTCCTGATATCTCGCCTGCCTTTTTAGAAAACACCAGTGATTGTCTTACCGCTGTCTCTAACATCATGTCCTCCCTCTATCTGAAACTAAACCTGTCAAAAACTGAACTCCTCGTGTTCTCTCCTTCTACTAACCTACCTTTGCCTGACATTGCCATCTCCGTGTGCGGTTCCACCATTACTCCAAAGCAACATGCCCGCTGCCTTGGGGTCATCCTTGATTCTGACCTTTCATTCACCCCCCACATCCGATCACTGGCTCGCTCTTCTTATCTGCATCTCAAAAACATTTCTAGAATTCGCCCTTTTCTTACTTTCAACTCTGCAAAAACTCTTACTGTTTCACTTATTCATTCTCGTCTGGACTATTGTAACTCTCTACTAATCGGCCTCCCTCTTACCAAACTCTCCCCGCTCCAATCTGTCCTGAATGCTGCTGCCAGGATCATATTCCTCACCAATCGGTACACCGATGCCTCTACCTTGTGCCAGTCATTACACTGGTTACCCATCCACTCCAGAATCCAGTACAAAACTACTACCCTCATCCACAAAGCACTCCATGGCTCAGCACCACCCTATATCTCCTCTCTGGTCTCGGTCTACCACCCTACCCGTGCCCTCCGCTCCGCTAATGACCTCAGGTTAGCATCCTCAATAATCAGAACCTCCCACTCCCGTCTCCAAGACTTTACACGTGCTGCGCCTATTCTTTGGAATGCACTACCTAGGTTAATGCGATTAATCCCCAATCCCCACAGTTTTAAGCGTGCCCTAAAAACTCATTTGTTCAGACTGGCCTACCGCCTCAATGCATTAATGTAAGGATCCCTGTGTGGCCTATTTAAAAAAAAAAAAAAAAAAAATTGTTCTCATTCACTTTATGCAGTTAATAGCCCTCTGTGTCTGTACTGTTACATACTTAGGCAGTTAACTGGTTCATGCAGCTTTACATGAACACCCGAGCCTTACACTATGGCTGGTCCGAATAACTATAGCATTTGTTACCATCCACCTCTCGTGTCTCCCCTTTTCCTCATAGTTTGTAAGCTTGCGAGCAGGGCCCTCATTCCTCCTGGTATCTGTTTTGAACTGTATTCCTGTTATGCTGTAATGTCTATTGTCTGTGTAAGTCCCCTCTATAATTTGTAAAGCGCTGCGGAATATGTTGGCGCTATATAAATAAAAATTATTATTATTATTATCACCTATCTATTATCTATCTATCTATCTATCTATCTCTATCTATCCCATCCATCATCTATCTATCCCATCCACCCCCTACCTACTGTATATATATCTCATCTATCTATCTATCTATCTATTCTCTATCAATCCCATCCATCTCCTACCTATGTATCCCATCCATCATCTATCTATTTATCTATCCCATCTCTCACCTATCTATTATCTATCTATCTATCTATCTATCTATCTATCTATCTTTCTATCTTTCTATCTATCTATCTATCTATCTATCTATCTATCTATCTATCTATCCCATCCATCACCTATCTATCTATCTATCCCATCCATTATCTATCTATCCCATCCACCTCCTACCTATATATATCTTATCTATCTATCTATCTATCTATCTATCTATCTATTCTCTATGTATCCCATCCATCATCTATCTATCTATCCATCACCTATCTATCTATCCCATCCATCATCTATCTATCCCATCCACTCCCTACCTACTGTATATATATCTCATCTATCTATCTATCTATCTATTCTCTATCTATCCCATCCATCTCCTACCTATCTATCCCATCCATCATCTATCTATTTATCTACCATCTATCACCTATCTATTATCTATCTATCTATCTATCTATCTATCTATCTATCTATCTATCTATCTATCTATCTATCCCATCCATCATCTATTTATCCCATCCACCTCCTACCTATATATATCTCATCTATATATCTATCTATCTATTTATTCTCTATCTATCCCATCCATCTCCTAGAATTCAAAAAAAGAGGCAGCACTCCATTGTTCCAATATAAAATGTGCAGGGTTTAATTTACCCACATGTCTGGGCAACGTTTCAGCTCAAAATGAGCCTTTCTCAAGCAGTCGGTGTATCCATACGCTGTGTATTTATACGTGTCTTAACATTCCTTAATTGTGGTTATTGTATCTCGCCACTTCCAGCATGTGCTGGTGTGGTGGGGGTATGTGGATGATATCTTCCTCCTCTGGACAGGATCTCAAAGTGCATTAGATGATTTTCTTTGCTTTCTCAATACTATTGATTTGACAATAAAGTTCACGCTAGTGTCATCTAGAACGGAAATACAATTCTAAGATGTGTTAGTTAGACAAAGAGAGGGTAGGTTGGATACAACCCTCTTTGTGAAATAAACGGATAAGAACAACCTACTGGTATATGATAGCCAACATCCACGCAGTATGGTGAGATCAATACCACTGAGCCAGTTGCTTAGAAGTTCGACGAATAGTCCAAGATAGAGAAAAGGTTGATGCAGTGATGGACTCGCTAATAAAGAAATTTTTGAATAGAGGATACCCCAAAGATTTATTGGTAAATACTAAAGAAAGGGTCTTAAACCAGGAAAGAAGTGAATTGATTGGTAAAAAAACAGGATATAATAAGACAAAACAGCTATGCCGGATACCACTGGTAACAACATATGTTGAAGAAGGTAGGGAGGTAGGTAATATCATAAAGAAACATTGGGGTATGCATGGAAGATGTGTCCCAGGGATAAAGGAATTTAGGATGCCACCATTATACTCATATAGGAAGAATAAAAATATCAGAGATTACCTGATTAAATCTGACATAGGGCCAATGAAAAAAAGTACCCAAATAATGTTGACGGGTAAGACTAAAAAAGGATGTTTTCCGTGCTTGAGTTGTGTTAACTGCACATTTGGTCAAGGGACCCACATTTCAGCACCCCGAAACGAAGAAAATATATGAGATCAAACAATATCTAACATGTAACTCGGATCATGTCAATTATTTACTTGCGTCCATGTAACTTATGGTATATCGGTGAAACAACATGTGAATTCAAGGTTAGGATGAATCACCACTGATATACCATAAGGAAAAAAAGAATGGACCTACCAGTCCCTAAACATTTTACAGAACACAATCACTCCGAAAAAGAACTCAAATGTAAAATAATTGATGTAGTTCCTATTCAGAGGAGAGGAGGGAATAGGAAACAGTTTTTGAAGAAAAAAGAACGTATGTGGATCTATGAGCTTAATACCCTTAAACCTAAGGGGTTAAACGTAGATTTTAAAATACATACTGTTATCTAGAATAATATGTATACGTACCTCGTTAAAACAGGAAGAAGTGAAGATCCTTTGGTAATAATAGCTTATTAGAGTTATTCTCTGTATTAGAATGTGCTTCTAATTTAAAAAACTGTATTTTGTTTCCTTATCTCTTTTTAGATGCACTGCTATATTATTATTTGAAGACACGAACCCAGGTGAAGCATGAATATGTGGAGGACGAAAAACCTAAAAAAACTTTCCCTTTGCACATTAAAAGTAATAGTTTATCTTAAATGAATATGAATGAAAAATAGAAATATTTATCTGATATATATACTGTATATATATATATATATATATATATATATATATATATATATATATTTAATTAATATCTTCCGCATGTGAATGGACTACTGATTAATCAAAAAATAAAGAATATATATATTTCAAAAAAATCTTGAAAAATGACTTTGTTTTTAATACAGGCAAACTTATATGTGCAAAATAATAATCAGGACTGAGGTGTTACTGCCTTCAGTGGTCGCAGTTGCGGCATTTTGACCTTAAAGGGTTAATTGCGACATCTGGACACTAGGTGATTCCCGGAGACAACCTGTATAAGGTGCCGCCCGGGGCGTCAGGGTGGGATGTACACCTATCAAAAGTCCATATGGTAATAGACATACTGCACGTAGATGGCCTAGAGTTACCTAAAAAATATTGTGTGCATATCGCCGGGAGAGAACGTAGCATAAGTGAAATGCCCCAACAAATATGGCGGTTCAAAGAGGATGCGCGCATGCGCTGTCATAGAATGCCACGCAGCCAAGTTGATTGGCCGGTAATCCACTCTGTAGCGGTGACGCGCTTGGACATGCGCAATAGGTTAGGCAAAACGCCAGATAATTGAGATGGCGTCCTCCACGTTTAACATGCGTCCTCCGGGGTGAGGAGAAAAGTAAATTAATTATCTAATATAGCGATCTATAATGCAGTGCAAAATATAATCTGAGGAAACACTACGAATTGAAACAGGTTTTATGTGAGCACATGAATAATAAGCACGTTAGCACTGTTGCACTTTATGTTAATATGGATTGATGGCAATATGCAATGTTCTAAAGAATGTAATATGTAATGCACTTTATAATGTATATATTAATAACCACAATTAAGGAATGTTAAGACACGTATAAATACACAGCATATGGATACACCCACTGCTTGAGAAAGGCTCATTTTGAGCTGAAACGTTGCTCAGACATGGGGGTAAATTAAACCCTGCACGTTTTATATTGGAACAATGGAATGCTGCCTCTTTTTTTGAATTCTATGAAGTCTGGACGATCAGTGGACAGATTGTTTGGGGGCCTTGCACCCGAAGATAAGTATACTGTGCTGTTCCTTCTTTTTTCCATCCATCTCCTATCTATCTATCTATCTATCTATCTATCTCATCCATCTTCTATCTACATATCATCTACGGTATCTATTCTATGAGTCCATGACTTTTATGACTTTACCTTCTTGGTGCTGCAATTTAAATGTCAAGGAAAAGTCATAGAATCATTGAAATCACAGGATTGATAGAAATGTAGATGTAATGATATCCAAATAATGGAAATTTCTAAACATCACAATTATTTCAGTATCGAGTATGAGCACCACACACAGAAATACTCGCACTTACACACCTTTGCTTCTATCAGTTAGGTGTTATAATGGTTGTTGTGAAGAATGTTCTGCCACTCTGTATGTACTTGAGCACACAAATCATCAAGATCCACTGGCAGCTCCCTTTGTAATTGCTGACCAATGACATCCCAGATTTGCTTGATGTGAGAGAAGTTACGGTAGAGCGTTTAGGCCTCCCAGACTGCCCACAGGGACATGAGCAACATGCAGCCTGGCACTGTTGTGTTGGAAATTAGTTCCTGGGAAACATTGGAGAAATGGCCATGTCACTGGTTCTACTATGAAATCAATATAAAACCAAATTGCTAGTGTACCTGGAATTAATACAACCGGAATCTGGCTACCGTACATTACGCTACCCCACACCATAATCCCAGGAGTAGGACAGATGTGATGTTCCTGAGTGAACGCCTCTTTATGGTGTTGCCTACTTGGACTTCATATGGAGACGAGAGGCTGAAATTCAGCAATAAACACTGTAATGGAAGGCTATCCTAATGACTGTTCAAACTAAGTACCGCCACTCGGTGCTTCACAACAGGGCCAATCATTTAAATGCACCTACACACCTGCTTCATTTCCCTCAATCTCAACACCCCCTCCTCTTAAATTGACAGCTCTGGCTTCAGATGGACAGAGAAGGGTGGAAAGAGATGGAAACCAAGCAGGTGGGAAGGTGTATTTAAACGATTGGCCCCACCAAGAATCACCGAGCGCCTGAACTTGGTCTCAACAGTCATACTGTGCTGACAGAGTCCCTTTAAATGTAAAGATAGCCAGAGGTTGGTTTGGAGACCATGTGAGCAACACCATCAAGAGGCCTTCATGAGGGAATGTAAGACTGTTTTCTAATCCTGGAATTATGGTACAGGGTGGCATAATGTACAATAGCTGGACCCCTTTAGTCTTTATTCTAAATACTCTAACAGCTCAGTGTTACATTAATTTGTTAGTGGAATGAATAGTACAGCCATTTCTCTGGAGTGGAGACATCAATATATGTAAGGTATTAGTTGATATTATGGCCAAAATATGTAAGCTCGCAACCCAGGCCTCCAAACAAATGCACTATCAGGGTGCAGTGGACCTAATTAAAGATGTTCTGCATCTCCTGATGTTTTATCATTTTTTGTGCACTAATATACCAAACAGCCACACAATAGATAGAAAGTTGTTGTTTCATTGGTATTGCTGCACCTGTTACTGCCATCTTTAATTGGGTCCACTGCACTCTGATAATGCATTTGTTTGGAGGCTTGGGCAGGTAAGCATCTCTGCCTTTTTCTGGTGTTTTTTGTCCTCTTAGTGTGTCCATTAGCTCAGTTTTTTTGTTGTTTAGTGCTAGGACTTGCAAACGTGGGGACCCTTGACGTGGGTCGCGAGCTTCCATATTCTGGCCATAACATCAAACAATACCTCACATATATATATATGGTTTGTTTTTTTTCACTTTTTATCCTTCAGGGTGCAGTTGGGCCCAGATGGCTCTGTAAACTGTGGCCTCTATTCACACGGGATGCTTTAGGTTAGCACTGGGCAGCCCGCCTGACCTAAGAGTATGGGTGACACTAATAGGCTGTAAGCCAGATGCTCTGCATCTCCTGATGTGAACGCCACATACAGATTTTTATCATTTTTTGTGCGCTAAAATACCAAACAGCTACATACTAGATGGAAAGTGGTTATTTCATCGGTATTGCTGCATCTGTTACTACCATCTATAATTGGGTCCACTGCACCAATAGTGCATTTGTTTGGAGGCCTGGGCAGGTAAGCAACTCTGCCTTTTTTCTGGGGGTTTTTTCAGAAGGGGCACTGCCAGACCCCCTGGACGGGAGAGGTCTGTTGCCCGGGCTTCAAGGACTTTAAGGACCCCAAGACTCAGGAAGGGTCAGGAAGACTACAGGACTGAAGACTGCAGCATGGGCCCCAAGACTGGAAGGGCCCCTGCTTCTGAAGGGTTAATCCCGGCATGTGGACTACTGTCTATCTTTGGCTGCTACAGCTGCTGTGGGTGCAGCAGCAGAGTTTCAGGAAAAGATCAGGAATCCAGTTTTGTACTCTTTGGTTTTTTACTTTTTTGCATTCTATTCCATCCCTGTTTATTACACATTTTTATCCCCGTTCTAAAACGGTTACCTCCCAGACTCTAATTTACTTGGACTACCGTCTACTGCTGTGACCAGAAGAGAAGGTAATCTGTGGGGAAAAGCTGTGTTCGTCCCGTCTATCTACATGTAAGGGACCGGGATGTATTGTACCTTTAAATACTCGGCAACAACTACCCCCCAGTGCCCCCTGTTACTGTGAGCAGGCTGGCAGATGCAGTGACCGACAGGTGGCAGATCAAGGGTTAACAGGTTTTAATAAAACAAGGACTTACTCGACACAGGGAGATAGGAAAAACGTGAGGCAAAATGCGGGCAGAAAAGGGAATACAGGGGTTTGGTTGGAGATAAATCAATGGAGATAGACAAAAAAAATTGTTCTCAATTAAGTCACTTATCCATCGGGCGTCCTCCTGAGAGGAACGGTTCCTTCGGCACGACATGGTTCCGGTGTGGTGCTGAAGAAGGCGATGACACGTTCCTGGCTGGCAACACTGAGTCTTTGAATTGTCCTGTGGAGTCCTCAATAAGGAGACTCCGGTGGCTGGCGATGTATAGGCCACAGTCCATTAAAATAAAGCGAAGCTCGACGAGTATGCACCGGGGATTCAAGAAGCGGTATACGGTCCCTGTCTCCATCTGTCAGGTTGCACCTGCACAGCACTGACCGTTAAAGAGTGATTGGCACCTAGATGTCTGCGAGCCAACCTGCACACGGCGGGCTTCTCGTCAGTGTCCCTGCGGTAGATTTTCCTCATGGCCAGGCACTCGTCTCCACAGCTAACTGTCCCTACAGCAGGAGCTCTCCTTCCCCTCAGCTGTGCGCTCTGCCTTCCCAACAACTCTCCTTGAACCCGCATGCTATGCTCACCATGGTAATGCTTAGCCATGCCCCCTGTCAGCCCGTACACAGATCGATTCGGTTCCCTAAACCTTCCCTCAGACATCCCCGACAGTTCCGGGCCTGGCACAAGAAAGGCACCCCCCGCCTGGTTTCTCTTCTTACATTACAGTAAAATGTGGAGGGAGACATGTGGTGAGACAAGTCAACGATGGCCATTTCATGCTTGGACAAAGCTCTTTCTGGTCCAATCACTTTGTGTCCACTTGTCTCCCCCCATGTCTCCCTCCACACTCTGCCACACCACTTAATAGATTTCCATACTAGTTAATACAAAGGACTTTTAACTACAAAGGAAACAGTGAATGCTGCCTTTCTACTGTATATTACTATACACTACAATTGTTGTCTACTGCAACACAAGAAATTAAGTTTCCTTAGCAGCTTTTTCTGTCTAAAAACAGAAGACAAAACACCGGTGCCTACCTATTCCTTACTTTCATATTCTCTCAATAACCCATTAAACGAGCATTTTGTTGGCATGCAGCATTTTTCACACATTCAAATAAATATGAGAAAAAAACGCATCAAAAGCACAAGCAAGAAAATGTGCATATTTTACTCAGTGATCTTCCTACCAAGAAATGCAATTATGTGGAAAAATTTCTACTATAAATAATGCTTCTGCACATACCTTTAAAGAGAATATCAGGGACTTTGTAAAAATGTGCCTAAGCACTAACAGGCAGGTAGTTGCTACCCACCATCCTAATTGTGCCTGGCGCCATTCTTTGCTGGCACAGAGCGGTCACAGACTGCTTCTGACCGCAATTCAGCTGTTTCTACTGATGTCGACAGATTGGCATCTTAATTTTTACTCTGTCAAGGGGTTGTGACTGCTGATGTCACGCTGATTGACAGCCAGCTCCCCCCAATTAGGAAGCGGGGAGCCAGCTGTCGATCAGCATGACATCGGCAATGCTGCCTAGTCAACAGAAAAGAGTGGAAAAGAAGCCTCTGTTTTGTTGACATGACATCAACAGAAGCAGCTGAATCGCTGGCAGGAGCAATCTATGACCACTCTGTACCAGTGAAGAATGGCATCAGGCACAACAGGCAGCAGGTAGCAATTACCTGCCTGTTAGTGCTTAGGCACATTTTTTATATATTTTTTTTATTTTTTACAAAGTCCCCGATATTCCCTTTAAACTATATTGTACAGTAGGTATGGAAAGTATTCAGACCTCTTTAATTTTTTCACTCTTCATTGCAGCCATTTGGTAAATTCAAAAAAGTTTATTTTTTTCTCATTAATATACACTCTGCTCCCCATTTGACTGAAAAAAACAGAAATGTAGTAATATTTGCAAATGTATTAAAAAAAAAAAAACTGAAATATCGCATGGTCATAAGTATTCAGACCCTTTGATCAGTATTGAGTAGAAGCACCCTTTTGAGCTAGTACAGCCATGAGTCTTCTTGCGAGTGATGCAATAAGTTTTTTACACCTGGATTTGGGGATCCTCTGCCATTCTTCTTTGCAGATCCTCTCCAGTTCCGTCAGATTGGATGGTGAACATTGGTGGACAGCCATTTTCAGGTCTTTCCAGAGATGCTCAATTGGGTTTAGGTCAAGGCTCTGGCTGGACCAGTCAAGAATGGTCACAGAGTTTTTCTGAAGCCACTCCTCTGTTATTTTGTGCTTAGGGTCATTGTCTTATTGGAAGGTGAACCTTCGGCCAAATCTGAGGTCCACAGCACTCTGGAAGAGGTTTTCATCCAGGATATCTCTGAACTTGGTCACATTCATGATTCCTTCAATGACAGCCTGTCATCCTGTCCCAGCAGCTGAAAAACACCCCCTAGCATGATGCTGCCACCACCATGTTTCACTGTTGGGATTGTATTGGGTAGGTGATGAGCAGTGCCTGGTTTTCTCCACACATACCGCTTAGAATTATCACCGAAAAGGTCTATCTTCATCTCATCAGACCAGAGAATCTTATTTCTCATAGTCTGGGAGTCCGTCATGTGCTTTTTTAGCAAACTCTATGCAAATTTTCATATATCTTGCCTGAGGAGAGGCTTCTGTTGGGCCACTCTGCCATAAAGGCCCGACCGGTGGAGGGTTGCAGTGATAGTTGACTTTGTGGAACTTTCTCCCAACTCCCTACTGTATCTCTGGGCCCCAGCCAGTGATCTTGGGGCTCTTCTTTACCTCTCTCATCAAGGCTTGTCTCCCACGATTGTTCAGTTTAAGGATTGTGGAGGCCACTGTGCTCTTAGGAACCTTGAGTACTGCAGAAATTCTGCTGGAACCTTGACCAGATTTGTGCCTTGCCAAAATTCTGTCTCTGAGCTCCTTGGCCAGTTCCTTTCACCTCATGATTTTCATTTGGTCTAACATGCACGGTGAGCTGTGAGGTCTTCTAAAGACAGGTACACCTTTACAAATCAAGTCCTATCAGTTTAATTAAGCACAGCTGGACTCCAATGAAGTAGAACCATCTCAAGATTGATCACAAGGAAATGGACAGCCTGTGACTTAAATATGAGTGTCTGAGCAAAGGGTCTGAATACTTATGACCATGTGATATTTAAATTTTTCTTTTTTATTAAATTTGCAAAAATTTCTACTTTTTTTCAGTCAAGATGGGTTACAGAGTGTAGATTAATGTGAAAAAAATGAACTTTTTTAAATTCACCAAATAGCTGCAATGAAACAAAAAGTTACAAATTTAAAAGGGTCTGAATACTTTCCGCACCCACTGTATGCTATATTGTAAAATAAAAAGCCAATGGAGCACTCCCAGACTGTATAGCCCTCAATTAAAGAATGTATTTCGGAAACTTCAAAAAACAATTACTTCCAAGATGCATTGTAGTGTAATAATTGGATTATGAGTCACAACCTCATTATCGAAGAAATAAGAATAATAATGCTGAACAAAGCTGCGACTAATGTGAAAAATGTATAACACACTTCATGTATTCTGTTTCTATTTAATCTAGTTTAATAGCTAAAGTAATTTTGTTCGATTGGTTTAGTTATAAGTAAACATTCTGTAAAATAATTGGGTTTACATTCTTCAATGATTTCCTATTATTTGTGGGTCAAATTTAGATTATTTTAACAATTACTAATTGCATTTCACTTCAGATCATATATCCAAATGCTAGGCAGTCAGTTCTAATTTAAAGATACACTAACCATTTTATATTACCAGAGAATCTAAAGGACAATTCAATTTTTTCTATGAAGGTAAAACAAAAGCTAAACATTATGTATCATTATGTAAATTCTCATTACAGATTTCAACAACCCAAAACCAGATTATAAGGAAACTTGTCTTACAGCCTTAATCCTTCAGAACGATGTAAAATTAATTTTGAAGCCTACTATGTCTAAAATAACCAGCAACTGTCCAGTTTTCAAGCTTTTCACACTTTTTGAATGGGTAGTTCCTCTTCATCAGCATGCTGCCAGAACTATAGATGTTAGAACTTCCATTTAATCATTCCCCACCACGCATTGCATCTGCCATTGTCCAATACCTTACCTGGTATAAATTGAAAGCCTCACTGTTACTCCTGTGTGCAATTTTACAGACAAGAAAGGAGCAGCGATATAAGGATGTGCCCCACTGCATGTAATCAGTCTCAGCCTCTCTGCTGCTAAAGATGGATTATGCTTGACAACAGGCAGCAGGACAAGAAGTTAGGCAGGAGGAAGACTCCTAGTGACCAGCATTGTTGAGTAATTTTTTTGTCTGAAAAAGTCAATTTAGGTAAATAAAATAATTTCTGTTTTCTCTAAATCAACAGTGATTGTTTAAACTTTGTGTGCCAAAAATGTAAAAGTTACATATTACTGTATTCTTATAGTACCTTAATGATTCTTTGCTGATATACAACAATACCTGATGTATCCGATGTCCATGGGAATATTGCTGCACTCCTGCTTAATCAAACACTCATTGTTACTGCACAATGAAGGGTTATAGTTTAGGGACTAAAGATCGGTGAGCCAGCATCCTATACAAAGAGCACTGATCACATGACACAGGAAACACTCTCCTATCAGGCAAAGGACTGGAAGTGGTGCTGCTAGTACCTGGAGCCAGAAGTTGCAAGGCAGTGTGGGAGCTTTGCTAACCGAAGAACAGATGGAACAGTCGTCAACTTAACAGTTCGTATGCGCTTTGCTAATTTAAAAATAATGAGATCGGCCAAGCTACACAAATAATAGAACACATTATTAATGTAGCAAGTCAACAGCTACTGCATCTATATTATAAAAAGTTATATAAAACTGCATAAAAAAACTAAACATGCAGTATTGTGGTGGTTTTGTCACTGTCCAAATTATTAATAATAATAATCTTTATTATATAGCGCCAACATATTCCACAGCACTTTAAAATTCAACAGTTCATATACAAACAGTCATAAGTATGAACGTTAAAGATAATACAATTATTAAAGCAAAAATAATGACGACCCTGCCCGTAAGAGCTAACAATCTACAATGAGGTGGGGGAGACACAAAGTACAGGTGCTTAATTACAATAATTGTCCAGCCATCTTGAGGGAATGGGGATACAGGCTGCATGATATTGTCACCAGCCATTATGTGTGGTGCTTTTGGGTGCGGTGGAGTTTGATGGAGAGTTATGTTCAGAGATAATAAGTGGGTTATACATATTCTGCACACATTCACTAAAACATACATTTTTAAATAAACTAGCTTGATTTTAGTGACCAAAGCTTGAATGCTAAAATTTTTCATAAAGTTTCAAATTTTATATGGAAAGGTTATTACCTTTGTATAGTATATTCAGTTCAAGAAAAAGCAGGCACGGATACACTGATCATACACTAAACAACTTATTGCTAAAATCACATGGTGTTACAAACCTGTGCCGGGTCTGGCTTCTCCCTACACCCCTGTCAACTAAACTTTACAATGCTCCGTGTCGGGCTTTACAAATAGCCCGCCATGCTCTCATGTGTTGATCCTCCTAAAACTATATGAGGCCTCTCAAGACACACACACCTCTCTCTTGGTAGTAAGACTTTTTATTAACACTTTTAGTTAGTTTAGTCTCCATGGCACCTACTATATGCCTGTGACTTCCGAGGTATTCAGATTTTCTAGTTACTCTTGAGTTGTGTCTGCTACCTTTTCCTGATCTTCTAGGACCTCTGCTGCAGGTCCAGTGGTTTTCAGGATGTCTGGTGGTTGGAGTTTCTTTTTATTCCAGAGTTTTGTCTGCTACCTGTCCGTGGTCTCCATGACACCTCCATTTTGCCTGTGGCTTCCTGTCCTTGAGTCTCCAGTCTGACTGCAGTCTTAAGTAACTTTGCAATCTACTTGTGGCTTCTAGTAACTCTGCTACCTGTCTGCCAGCTCCTTACAGTAACTCTGTTATCTGTCTGCCAGCGGCTTCCAGTAACTATGCCATCTGCCAGCGGCTTCCAGTAACTTTGCTACCTGTCTGCCAGCAGCTTCTAGTAACTCTGCTACCTTTCTGAGTGGCTTCCAGCAACTCTGCTACCTGCAGGCTTGTAGTAACTATGCTTCCTCCCAGTCTACAGATTCCAGACCATGAGCTACATGTCAGCAGCATTCAGTACCTCAGTCTCCTATCAGCTATCCGTGGCCTGCATTCTTCAACCGTTTGCTGCAGCAATGCCTGTGGCCCATGTGCCCATCCGGACTTTGGGCTTAAAGGATCCACCTCACTAAGTTGTCTTCTTTCCATGACACATGGTAACATAAAACAACCACAAATAAAAGAAAATCTTCCAATACATTTCATTTAAGATTACTCGCATTTTAATGTATCTGTTTATATAGAGAAACAGTATTGCTGAAATCATTTCTTCACTTTTAAGATGTTTCTCTGCTTCTGAAGTGTTCGAAGCATGAATCATAACTTGACGTTACTGCCAGCAGTTTGTATTCAGCTGACTTCAGCTATTTCAGTAAGTTTTTGATACCAAATACTAATCATAGCCATAAATCATATTTGTATTCGATTATTCTAATTAGACTGTCTGTTTCCTTGTCAGTCAAAAGAAAAATAATGAACACAGAATGAAATCTATTATGGGAACAGAACCAATATTACACACCATTATTTAGATATGAAATCCAGTGAAAATATATTAATGTTTCTGTTCCAAGAGAAATAATCATTTTCTATAGGCCTCAACTAATGCTTAGAATTACTGTAGATCAATATAATGAACACGAGTATCCCTCATAGCTTTTGGGCTCCAAAATGCAATCCACCCAACAACCCCAAGGCAACAATGACCAATGAAATAAGAGCTTTAGCGTGTATACATCATCATATGCATTGGTGTTTTTATCTTTAGTCTTTTATATCCATTATATTATTTACTTGGACATTACTTTGTTATATATATTCATGATGGGATCGGTGTGCTCTCCGCTGCATAGTGCCTCCTTCCGTCCCCCGGCATCTATATGTTGTCTACACATGTCCAATGAATCCCCTGGATTTCACACCCAATCACCTCAATGAGGTATTGTGTTTGCTGTGGGACTTTGCAGGAACAATATTCCTATGGAGTTCGAAAAAAAATGGAACAGCAACCAGCAACAGGTTTCAGATTAATCCAGAAGGTAGCAGGATTAGCGAACAAACCTCTGCAACTAGTGAAAGGCCTAGGACAATTCCAGGAGATAATAGCAACAAAACAAGAGCATGTCTCAGACAGAGCAAGGAGATACTAGGAACAGAAAGGAGGAACAGGCCTCAAATGAAACCAGAAGACATAACAATTAGCAATCAGGGAGCAGTCTCGGGAAAATCAGAGATACAGGTAATGAAAACCAGAGATAGGACTCAGATGGAACCAGGAAGTACTGGGATTAGAGACAAGAAACAAGTCTCGGACTAAATACGGCAATGCTAGTAACAGCAACTAGTAAACTAGTCCTAGGAACAACGACCAAGAACATGCTTTAAACATCTTTCACACATCCATGATCTGCAGTGAAGTCACTGAGCTTGAACTCTTGTGACCTGATCACTGACTTTTCCCACAGTGCTGAGGTCACCGCAGTTCAGCCCGGCTGGGGACATAGCCTCAGTGACTCAACAAAGTCACCATTGGTCAATGATGCTGTGCTCGCAGCAGCTCATTCACCAGTGGTTCTCAGCCTTGATAGTTGCATCTTGGCATCATCCATGTTGAAAAGCAATTATTCCCCAGACATGGATTACAGCGTGGGACAGAATGACAGGTGAGGGATATTGTTGTTTTTTTAATTTTTTGGTTTATTACAGGAGACAAGGGATTCAGTAGAATTAGGTGTTCGGTGAGTATAACGGTGTTTATTATTTTTAAATAAAAATAGAAAAGTGTGTTTTGTTTTATTTTTAATAAAATACTTTATTCTGGCTATGTCTTTATTTACCATATACAGTTAGGGCCAGAAATATTTGGACAGTGACACAATTTTCGCGAGTTGGGCTCTGCATGCCACCACATTGGATTTGAAATGAAACCTCTACAACAGAATTCAAGTGCAGATTGTAACGTTTAATTTGAAGGGTTGAACAAAAATATCTGATAGAAAATGTAGGAATTGTACACATTTCTTTACAAACACTCCACATTTTAGGAGGTCAAAAGTAATTGGACAAATAAACATAACCCAAACAAAATATTTTTATTTTCAATATTTTGTTGCAAATCCTTTGGAGGCAATCACTGCCTTAAGTCTGGAACCCATGGACATCACCAAACGCTGGGTTTCCTCCTTCTTAATGCTTTGCCAGGCCTTTACAGCCGCAGCCTTCAGGTCTTGCTTGTTTGTGGGTCTTTCCATCTTAAGTCTGGATTTGAGCAAGTGAAATGCATGCTCAATTGGGTTTAGATCTGGAGATTGACTTGGCCATTGCAGAATGTTCCACTTTTTGGCACTCATGAACTCCTGGGTAGCTTTGGCTGTATGCTTGGGGTCATTGTCCATCTGTACTATGAAGCGCCGTCCAATCAACTTTGCAGCATTTGGCTTAATCTGGGCTGAAAGTATATCCCGGTATACTTCAGAATTCATCCGGCTACTGTTGTCTGCTCTTATGTCATCAATAAACACAAGTGACCCAGTGCCATTGAAAGCCATGCATGCCCATGCCATCACGTTGCCTCCACCATGTTTTACAGAGGATGTGGCGTGCCTTGGATCATGTGCCGTTCCCTTTCTTCTCCAAACTTTTTTCTTCCCATCATTCTGGTACAGGTTGATCTTTGTCTCATCTGTCCATAGAATACTTTTCCAGAACTGAGCTGGCTTCTTGAGGTGTTTTTCTGCAAATTTAACTCTGGCCTGTCTATTTTTGGTATTGATGAATGGTTTGCTTCTAGATGTGAACCCTTTGTATTTACTGTCATGGAGTTTTCTCTTTACTGTTGACTTAGAGACAGATACACCTACTTCACTGAGAGTGTTCTGGACTTCAGTTGATGTTGTGAACGGGTTCTTCTTCACCAAATTAAGTATGCGGCGATCATCCACCACTGTTGTCATCCGTGGACGCCCAGGCCTTTTTGAGTTCCCAAGCTCACCAGTCAATTCCTTTTTTCTCAGAATGTACCCAACTGTTGATTTTGCTACTCCAAGCATGTCTGCTATCTCTCTGATGGATTTTTTCTTTTTTTTCAGCCTCAGGATGTTCTGCTTCACCTCAATTGAGAGTTCCTTTGACCGCATGTTGTCTGCTCACAGCAACAGCTTCCAAATGCAAAACCACACACCTGGAATCCACCCCTGACCTTTTAACTACTTCATTGATTACAGGTTAACGAGGGAGACGCCTTCAGAGTTAATTGCAGCCCTTAGAGTCCATTGTCCAATTACTTTTGGTCCCTTGAAAAAGAGGACGCTATGCATTACAGAGCTATGATTCCTAAACCCTTTCTCCGATTTGGATGTGGAAACTATCATATTGCAGCTGGCAGTGTGCACTTTCAGCACATATTATATATATAATTGTATTTCTGAACATGTTTTTGTAAACAGCTAAAATAACAAAACTTGTGTCACTGTCCAAATATTTCTGGCCCTAACTGTAACTACAGGATTAGTAATGGATAGGTGTCTTTTAGATGCCTCTCCATTACTTAGCCGTGGGCTTGATGTCACCAGACAATACAAAGGTCAAGAGGGAAGAGCCAGGCAAAGTGCCAGAATTGGCGCATTTAATATATGTGCCTTTTCTGGGCAGCTGCATGCTGCTATTTTTATGCTGGGGCGCCTATATCCATGGTGCCTTACCAGCCTAAGAGTATCAGCCCCCAGCTTTCAGCTTTAGCAAGGCTGGTTGACAAAAATGAGGGGGACCCCACGCCATTTTTAAAAAAAATATTTATTAAAAAAACAGTGTGGGGACTTCTCTATTCTAGACTTAGATTGAGAAAAATTGCAAGTGGTTTTCTCTGTGTGGCTATGAGTGCTAGAGATGTGCACAAAGAGGATCGTTTTTTCATCAGTTGAATCTAACTTGTAAAGGTACCGTCACACATAACGATTTCTTTAATGATATCGTTGCTTTTTGTGATGTAGCAACGATATCGTTAACGAAATCGTTATGTGTGACAGCGACAAACGATCAGGCCCCTGCTGGGAGATCGTTGGTCGCTGAGAATGATCAAGACCTTTTTTTTGGTCGCTGATCACCCGCTGTCATCACTGAATCGGCGTGTGTGATGCCGATCCAGCGATGTGTTCACTGGTAACCAGGGTAAATATCAGGTTACTAAGCGCAGGCCCGTGCTTAGTAACCCGATATTTACCCTGGTTACCATTGTAAATGTAAAAAAAAAAAAACACTACATACTCACATTCCGGTGTCTGTCACATCCCTCGCCGTCAGCTTCCCGCACTGACTGTGCTCTGCTTTACGGCCGGCCCTCACAGTCAGTGCGGGAAGCTGACGGCGAGGGACGTGACAGACACCGGAATGTGAGAATGTAGTGTTTTGGGTTTTTTTTACATTTACAATGGTAACCAGAGTAAATATCGGGTTATTAAGCCCTGCGCTTAGTAACCCGATGTTTACCCTGGTTACCCGGGGACTTCGGCATCGTTGGTCGCTGGAGAACTGTCTGTGTGACAGCTCTCCAGCGACCACACAACGACTTACCAACGATCACGGCCAGGTCGTATCGCTGGTCGTGATCGTTGGTAAATCGCTAAGTGTAACGGTACCTTAAGACATAACATATGTTGACATACCCTAGCAAACCAATTTAGAGCCAAACAGGTCCTAATTTCTAAATACACTCCATACAAACAAGCACAACAATTAAATCACCGGGATTAGAGGACAGGGACCACTTCGAAAAACATTGCTTGAACTGCACTGTCATGTGTTATGTAGACTTACTAATATACCAGTATGTGCTGTTTGATTGATTAATATAAGTAGAAAACTTATGTAGACTTTGCTTTGCTCATGGGATTGTTGGTGCTGTCACTTAGATACCAATCAGTTTTGGATGATGATGACAAGTTAAGCAATTGTCTTTATTATTTTCCAATACTTTCCTTCCAAGTTTGACAGTCGGCTTATTTTGTCACTACATTCAAATAGAAAGTCAATTTCAGTAGACATTATGTCAGAATTGGATGTCATTAAACATATATTTTATTATATTTGCTTATTCTGTAATCTAAAGAAAAAACGTGTCATTTCTCTACCTACTTTATATAGACCACAGAAGAAACTTACAGAAGCCCACAGGAATCTGGAGCTAATAATTAATAAGTTCCATTCTTTTAAGCTTTTGAGTTGTGTGACTTCTTTGTTCACTACTTTAAATGCATTTCATTTCAATCCATGCTGACGGTAGGATACCTGTAAAGCAGTGGGAGAAGCAATGACTATCTTAGGAAAAAGACTAAGTACACGGGGAGTTGAACAAAAATTGCCAGATGGCTTAAAACAGCAGCAGTAAGCACGGGATCCAATCTATGGAAAAGTATTAGTAATGTTCAAGCGCCCTGCGTGAAGAGTGTGGAAATTACCCAGTTATAGCCTGGTGCAGGCAGGGGGTAATGATTCCTGATTTTGAGGTTCCTGTTGGTTTGTAAATATTTGAAATGAAATGGTAGAACTCACATAGACCTTTCTTTTATTTTGTTTTGTTCATAGAAAAATAGATCATAAAAGATAATTACAGTAATTACAGTGGCAATAAAAAGTATTCCTCTTGCTCGACATCCACCATATTTTATTTTGTCACATCATAAAATCGGAATGGATTTTTTTATCAACATTTTCGTTTTTTCACTCCCCTTCTTCCAAGGGCAATAACTTTTTTATTTCTACTATAATAATAATTATTATTTTATTTCTATAGCACCAACATATTCCGCAGCACTTTACATTTTAGAGGGGACTTGTACAGACAATAAAAGACATTACAGAATAACAATAATCACATAAATCAACAGATACCAAGAGGAATTAGGGCACTACTTGCAGCTTACAATCTATGAGGAAATAGGGGATACTCGAAAGGTGGATGGTAACAATTGCTTGTACTGCATGGTCCAGCCATCAATATAATAAATAGGGCATACACGTAATGCTGCTTGAACCAGTAAGCAGCCAGTATGTGTAAAAGTACAGTCACAGAGGGATATTAATTGCAAGAAGGGTGTGAGGACAGATGATATGAGGGTCCTCATTTTGAAGAATTTTTTTTATGAGCAAAACAGGGATAGTTAGATAACTTAGTTGAGACGATAGGTCTGTCTGAAGAAATGCATTTTTAGGGCATACTTAAAACTGCAAGGATTGAAGATTTATCGAAGTGCCCAGGGTAGTGCATTCCAAAGAATTGGTGCAGCACATGAGAAGTTTTAAAAACGGGCGTGGGAGTTTCAGATTATTGAGGATGTTAATATTAGGTTATTAGTAGAACGGAGGACACAGTGTGGTATTTTTCCATCAATATAGCGGTATGAGGGTTTGTTTTTTGCAGGACGAGTTGTACTTTTGAACAGCACCATTCATTTTACCATACAGTGCACTTAAAGTGGTAAAAAAAATTCTAAATGCATAGAAACTGCAACCAAAGTTCAATTTTCACTTTTTTTATTTGTATCATATTTAAAAAAAAAAAAATATATATATATATATTTTAGTGTATTCAATAGGAGGATTGTAATTACAGGCACGGGGGATTTCAGCAAACCCCCGGCTGTCATGACAACCCATTGGCAATATGGTATATACCATTAAGAACATAATTATCCTTTTTTATCAGCTCCCTTCTCTTGTTCATACATAAACACTTTTATAAATCACAACACAATCATAATTAAGAGCCGCAACTATGAGGTGGATGTACACTGTTTGCAAACAAAAATGAAATTACAAAAAAAGGATAATAAACAAAAATTTTAACAACCAGTTTGAGGAATGATCCAAAGAACTCACTTAACCAAGCTCCTATAGAATTGTTATATGAGAATGGGTCCCATTCCCCATTCTTAAATGTTATCCCTTAGAGCTTTTTTACCTTCCCGAGATGCCCTGTCACTAGGTCAGAGCTATCAGAGATGTAAGTACATCACTGTGGGAAAAAAAATCATGTAACCTATTGTTAAGGACTGGCGGAACGCACCAAGTATAGATGGTAAGAAACTAGGTGCGTTCGCAGTCCGAGGTCCACCGTGCAGGTAAAAGACCCTGCAGCTAGCAAGACGGACAATATGGCGGTACACTAAAGGATACACGCGTGGGTTAAACCTCACCCAGCGTGAAGAAAGCGATCCTGTTAATTCACAGGACCGCAGTACCGCACTAGTGCGCGAGCAAGTGGTCAGCGGACTTAACCCCAGAAGGGATTGGAGCCCGATTAGACCCTTGCTGGCGTAACACCGCAACTGGGTGTGTAGAGAACCTTAGGAAATATAAGTGCACAAGAGTGCGAGCGATGCTGCACTAACGGACGCCACTAACCACCCAGACTCGGGTATGGAAAGCGCAAGGCAGGCGCACGGCGCCGTACTGGCAGGCACAGCTACAGGACGCTGAGATGTGTGTTTAGTGCTGTAGGCTAAGTCGGGCGCTAGATAGCAGCCATACACCTTCCGCGAACAGACATTCAATAGGGTAGGGGTTTCCAAGGACGACTTGCACTCACAACATACACACATTAGCAATTGTTTGACAATACTAGCGCATGGCCGTGCAGTCATGCGCAGTTTAAATAGCAGCAGCACAGGAAGTGGCCACAGCACTTTTGCCCTTCTAGGACCTGCCAAGAGGACCAATGGAATGTGCTGCAGAGCCTGAGCACATGACCCTCGATCTCCAACGGGAGACCTTACGCTGGGCATGCTCAGTACATGCAGACAAGGACTTAGTCCCAGAGAAGTCCGCTCGCTGCTGACCAGCACTGACTTTAATGGCAGAGACTGGAGAAGCAGCACTAACTCTCAGAACAGAGTGAGAATGAGCAAGACGCTGGGACCGACGTCCTTGCTGAGCAGGCTCCACTGCGGCTGGACAAGAATGGGAGACCGCAGCGGAAGTGGCTCGAGATTCCCCCTGTGCAGAAGCGGGAACTCGACCCCTAACATTACCCCCCCTCCTAGGGCCCCCCCCTCCTTGGGCCTCGCTACGTTCGAAGGCAGCAATGAGCTGCGGAGCCCGAATGTGCTCCACAGGCTCCCAGGTTCTATCCTCTGGACCATGACCCTTCCAATCCACCAAATAAAATTTTTTGCCACGTACCACCTTGCTTCCCACAATAGCATTCACCTCAAACTCATCCGTGGATGAACCCGATGTCCCAGCAGATAACTCAGAAAACCGAGACAAACGAACGGGCTTTAAGAGGGAAACGTGAAAGGTATCGGTGATACCAAGGCGTGGAGGAATGGCCAAACGGTAAACCACAGGGTTGACCTGTTCCAGAACCTTAAACGGGCCAATGTAGCGAGGAGCAAACTTAGTGGACTCAACTCGCAGCCTGATGTTACGGGCGGAGAGCCACACTAAGTCGCCGGGAGCAAAGACCGGAGCGGGACGCCGGTGTGTATCAGCCGAAACCCTCATTCTCTCCTTGGAGGCCCGAATGGCATCCTGTGTGCGGTCCCAGATGTCCCGTGCCTCCACCGCCCAGTCTGCCACCCTAGAATCGGTGGATGACACGGGCATGGGCACAGGAACACGCGGATGCTGGCCGTAATTAAGGAGAAAAGGAGTTTGGCCAGTGGAATCGGCTACGGCGTTGTTCAAGGCAAATTCCGCCCAAGGTAGCAAAGATGCCCAGTCATCCTGCCTAGCGGAGACGAAATGTCGCAAATATGTCACCAGAGTCTGGTTGGTTCTCTCCACCAACCCATTCGTCTCGGGATGATATGCAGAGGAGAGGTTTAACTCTATGCTGAGCAAACGGCAGAGCTCTCTCCAAAACCGAGACGCGAACTGGGGACCCTGATCGCTGACAATCTTATCAGGCATACCATGCAATCGGAAAACATGCTTCATGAACAACACCGCCAAGGCCCGTGCTGAGGGTAACCGAGGAAGCGGTACCAAATGTACCATCTTAGAGAAATGGTCGGTGACAACCCAAATAATGGAGCAGCCACGCGACTTGGGTAAGCCCACCACAAAGTCCATTCCGACCATCTCCCAGGGCCTGTCTGCCACCGGTAGAGGGTAAAGCAACCCAGCAGGCCGTTGCCGAGGAGACCGATTCTGGGCGCAAGAAACGCACGCCTGAATATAGTCCTTGACATCTCGGACCATATGCGGCCACCAATATGTTCTCGCCAAAAGCTCAGATGTCCTCTTGGTCCCAAAATGCCCACCCACTCTGGAGGAGTGAGCCCAAGAGAGAACCTCCGGTCGCAAGTTAGCTGGCACGAAAGTCTTGCCCGGGGGCACAGACTCCAGCGAAACCGGAGCTACAGTTCTCAGGCTCTCAGGCGGGACAATAAGCCGAGGCTCCTCCTCCTCCTCCTCAGATGACACTACGGAGCGGGAGAGAGCGTCGGCACGAACGTTCTTCTCCCCGGAGAGAAAATGGAGGGTAAAATGGAACCGGGAGAAAAACAGGGACCATCTAGCCTGGCGAGAATTTAGCCGCTGGGCCGTCTGTATATACACCAAGTTCTTGTGGTCAGTGAAGACTTGGAAGGGAAAGCGAGCTCCCTCCAAGAGGTGTCTCCACTCTGAAAAAGCCAACTTCATGGCTAGCAACTCCCTGTCCCCGATGGAATAATTCCTCTCCGCTGGTGTGAAAGTTTTGGAGAAGAAGAAGCAAGGATGCTTCCGACCTTGAGCATCCTTTTGGAAAAGGACTGCTCCAGCACCAACGGATGAGGCATCCACCTCCAAGATGAATGGTTTATCTACATCGGGGCGATGTAGGATGGGAGCGCTAGCGAAGTGTGACTTAATCGAGAGAAAGGCCTTGGAGACCTCCTCTGACCACAACTTGGGATTTGCTCCCTTCTTGGTGAGGGCGACCAAGGGAGCTACCAAAGTTGAGAAGTGTGGAATGAACTGGCGATAGTAATTAATGAACCCCATAAAGCGCTGCACCGCTTTAAGAGAATGGGGTTCCTGCCAGTCCATTACCGCCTGTAGCTTGGCAGGATCCATAGCCAAACCCTGGGCAGAAATGATATAACCAAGGAAAGGCAAGGACTCCTGCTCAAACACACACTTCTCCAACTTAGCGTAGAGGGAGTTTGCCCGTAAGAGGTCGAAGACTTTGCGAACATCTCTCCGATGGGAGTCTATATCTGGAGAGTAGATGAGAATGTCATCCAGATAGACTACGACCGAGGTGGTGAGCATATCCCGAAAGATGTCGTTCACAAAGTCTTGGAAAACGGCTGGGGCATTACAGAGCCCAAAGGGCATCACTAGATATTCATAGTGCCCATCCCTGGTGTTAAAAGCCGTCTTCCATTCATCCCCCTCACGGATGCGGATCAGGTTGTAAGCACCCCGCAGATCTAACTTTGTAAATACCTTTGCTCCCCGTAGCCTATCAAAGAGCTCAGATATCAGGGGTAATGGGTACTTGTTCTTAACGGTAATGGCGTTAAGACCCCTGTAGTCTATGCATGGACGTAAGTCTCCAGTCTTCTTCTGTACGAAGAAGAACCCAGCCCCTGCCGGTGACACTGACTTCCTAATGAATCCTCTTGCCAGATTCTCCTGAATATACTGGGACATTGCCTCCGTCTCCGGGAGAGATAACGGGTAGACTCGACCCCGGGGAGGCTCAGCACCAGGCAAGAGGTCAATAGGACAGTCATAGGGGCGGTGAGGCGGAAGAGTCTCCGCAGCTCTTTTGGAGAACATGTCTGCATGGGACCAAAAGTGCTTGGGGAGAGAGGAAAGATCTGCGGGTACCTGTGTAGTAGCAACCTGAACGCACTCCCTCTGACATCTACCCTCACAGGATTTACTCCATCCCAAAATTCTCCCAGAGGACCACTCAATATGAGGAGAATGGTAGCGAAGCCATGGCATCCCCAACAGGACCTCATCAATTCCCTCAGGAATGACTAATAGGGAGATTATCTCCTGATGTGATGGAGACACAGATAGCGTGAAAGGAATGGTTTGGTGGGTAATCTGTGAAGGTAGTGTTGACCCATTTACCACTCGAACGGTCACTGGCTGGGCGAGCATCACCAAGGGTATTGCGTGACGCTGGGCAAAGGCGGAGGACATAAAGTTACCCTCTGCCCCAGAATCCAAGCATAGCTCGACCGTAAGAGTGGATGGGCCTATGGTAATTGTCCCCTTGAAGGACAACTTTGAGGCAAACGTCGCCGTGTCTAGTGTACCTCCTCCAACTGCCACTAGACGCTGACGTTTCCCCGACCGCTGAGGACTCTTGGAGGCAAGACGTCCTGACTGCTGGCAAACATGACGGACCTTATGTGCACGAGCGGACTGAGACTTGGATCCCGCTCGTGTCACCTCCAAGGTCTCATGTGACTCAGATGCCTGGACTGGAGATTCCAAAGGTTTGGCGAAGGTAGGAGCCAGCCGAAACCTCTGCCTACACTGGGCTCGTTCCAACCTCCGCTCGTTAAAACGGAGGTCTATACGAGTAGAAATAGATATTAACTCCTCCAGTGTGGCAGGAATCTCCCTAGTGGCCAGAGCGTCCTTAACATGGTCAGCCAGGCCCCTCCAGAATATGGGGATAAGGGCTTTATCCGACCACTCCAGCTCGGAAGCTAAAGTACGGAATCGGACGGAAAAATGGCTGACCAAGGACTCACCCTGAGTTAATGCCAGTAGTTGGAGCGCTGTATCATGGGTGAGTTGAGGTCTTAGAAAGACCTTTTTCAGCGTGCCCAGAAACAACGGAGCACTCTGCACCACATGATCATCACGCTCCCACAGCGGCGTAGCCCACTCCAACGCCCTGTCCGACAACAGCGAGACAATAAATCCCATCTTAGCCCGCTCTGTAGGAAAACGTGCAGCCAGGAGCTCGAGGTGGATAGAGCACTGACTCACGAATCCCCTACAAGTTTTGCAATCTCCAGAAAATTTTTCTGGCAACGGGAGGCGGGATAATGTCGGAACAGGGGTGGCAGTGGACAAGGTTGCTGCCGCCACGCCAGCAGCCTTTACAGCAACTGCGGTAACATCCACAGCTGAGGTTGAGTTCTCGAGAACCTTCAACCTACCCTCCAACTGCTGGATATACCGCAAAGATTGCTGAATGTCCGCCATACTAGCCAGACCTTGGCGCTAGTATTATGTTAAGGACTGGCGGAACGCACCAAGTATAGATGGTAAGAAACTAGGTGCGTTCGCAGTCCGAGGTCCACCGTGCAGGTAAAAGACCCTGCAGCTAGCAAGACGGACAATATGGCGGTACACTAAAGGATACACGCGTGGGTTAAACCTCACCCAGCGTGAAGAAAGCGATCCTGTTAATTCACAGGACCGCAGTACCGCACTAGTGCGCGAGCAAGTGGTCAGCGGACTTAACCCCAGAAGGGATTGGAGCCCGATTAGACCCTTGCTGGCGTAACACCGCAACTGGGTGTGTAGAGAACCTTAGGAAATATAAGTGCACAAGAGTGCGAGCGATGCCGCACTAACGGACGCCACTAACCACCCAGACTCGGGTATGGAAAGCGCAAGGCAGGCGCACGGCGCCGTACTGGCAGGCACAGCTACAGGACGCTGAGATGTGTGTTTAGTGCTGTAGGCTAAGTCGGGCACTAGATAGCAGCCATACACCTTCCGCGAACAGACATTCAATAGGGTAGGGGTTTCCAAGGACGACTTGCACTCACAACATACACACATTAGCAATTGTTTGACAATACTAGCGCATGGCCGTGCGGTCATGCGCAGTTTAAATAGCAGCAGCACAGGAAGTGGCCACAGCACTTTTGCCCTTCTAGGACCTGCCAAGAGGACCAATGGAATGTGCTGCAGAGCCTGAGCACATGACCCTCGATCTCCAACGGGAGACCTTACGCTGGGCATGCTCAGTACATGCAGACAAGGACTTAGTCCCAGAGAAGTCCGCTCGCTGCTGACCAGCACTGACTTTAATGGCAGAGACTGGAGAAGCAGCACTAACTCTCAGAACAGAGTGAGAATGAGCAAGACGCTGGGACCGACGTCCTTGCTGAGCAGGCTCCACTGCGGCTGGACAAGAATGGGAGACCGCAGCGGAAGTGGCTCGAGATTCCCCCTGTGCAGAAGCGGGAACTCAACCCCTAACACCTATTCTGCACAACTGCAATTACAACAGGTTTGGTGGCCACAAAGAACATACAGATTTTCAGGCAATCTGAGATTGATTCATATGATGGATTTGAAAAACTTTAGTTCTTTCTGAAAGAATAAATCAATCCAGCAGATAAAGGGTGAGAACTATTCTGCCAGGCTACTTTTTGAACAGCAATGTGTGCACAGGACATCTTTATATTGTTACTAATGATTTCTACCAAAGTGACAAAAAACAGTGTGAATGGCAACCCAAATCCGGTCATTCAGCTATAACTCTAAGATTACGGTACTTTGCCACCTAATATTAGAACACAACTCCAAGCCAAAATGTAACAAGCTAGCTAAGTGTAATCTGGTGTCTTTAGTCTACCAGGACCTAGTAATATTTCTACTAAAAAGAGTTTTACTAGACTAAATATCAAGAATTTCAGCACAGATTAAAGGAAACCTCAGTCTGAAGAGGCCTCCGAAAAGCAAGGTATGGCACATTGCTATACACCTAACACTCAGATATTTAGGTATCTTACTGTGATATGATGCAGTTAAAGTAAAGCATTGCCTATCCTTATGGCGTTAGAGAATACTCAAAGAGAAACAGCCAAGGAGGCTCTCATCGTCATCCGTTGTAAGGCTTCCAGAGTAAGGGTACCGTCACACACTGCCATTTCGATCGCTACGACGGTACGATTCGTGACATTCCAGCGATATCGTCACGATATCGCTGTGTCTGACACACAGCAGCGATCAGGGATCCTGCTGAGAATCGTACGTCGTAGCAGATCGTTTAGAACTTTCTTTCGTCGCTGGATCTCCCGCTGGCATCGCTAGATCGGTGTGTGTGACACCGATCTAGTGATGCGATCTAGCGATGCGTTCGCTTGTAACCAGGGTAAACATCGGGTTACTAAGCGCAGGGCCACGCTTAGTAACCCGATGTTTACCCTGGTTACCAGCGTAAAACTAAAAAAAACCAAACAGCACATACTTACATTCTGGTGTCCGTCAGGTCCCTTGCCGTCTGCTTCCCGCACTCAGTGACTGCCGGCCGTAAAGTGAAAGCAGAGCACAGCGGTGACGTCACCGCTGTGCTGTGCTTTCACTTTCACTTTACGGCCGGCAGTCAGTGAGTGCGGGAAGCAGACGGCAAGGGACCTGACGGACACCGGAATGTAAGTATGTGCTGTTTGGTTTTTTTTACGCTGGTAACCAGGGTAAACATCGGGTTACTAAGCGCGGTCCTGCGCTTAGTAACCCGATGTTTACCCTGGTTACCCGGGGACCTCGGCATCGTTGGTCGCTGGAGAGCTGTCTGTGTGACAGCTCCCCAGCGACCACACTACGATTTACCTACGATCACGGCCAGGTCATATCGCTGGTCGTGATCGTAGGTAAATCGTATAGTGTGACGGTACCCTAAGTACTAGTCCTTTAGGAAGGTAGCTGCGTGGGGAAATAAAGAGATGCTAACCAGATAAGTATTTAGTGCCTCCAGCTTGAGGTGAGGGTCTCGGACTGGCACAAAAGTGGGATATTATGATGATCCCACCATCTCTGAATCAACTACATCCAGACACAAGTGAAGATTTCATTACAGATTTCCTGGTCCGAGGAAGCATCTGTGCAGACAGGGGATGGAAACTTTTTGCACTAGAAGACACAGATCCAGGTGGTCTTGCCTTTTTGATTGAGCGACCTAAATACCAGATAAGGCATTCCCACATAGGCTGCAGAGATCAAGGTGTGTTTATCCACCTGCCAATCAACAAAGGAGGCAGAGTTAACTCCTGCTCCAGAAGTTAGGCAAATAGATGCTTATGCAAATCAGTTAGCATCCAATGTAACTGCACAACATGATTAGTTAAATTTCCATGTTTCAAAGGCATGAGGAAAATGTGTTTCATTCTTACGAAATTCCTCAAAATATAGCTCGACAGGGTACACATTTATGGGGTGTTTGCCACATGGACACCAGTGCCAAGCTCAAAGTTTCAGTCCATATTTTTAACCCTGCTTGTGCAAAGTAATTTTGTTTTTCAGCATGAAGTAATAACCGTTAACCTTACTGCTTGTTGTAGGTTGGAGAACATCCAAATATTCACTAACGATATCTGCATTACTCGCCCTGTAAAATGTGTTCCTTGATAACTATCACTATTACTTCAGAATTAACCAAATCTACAAACAAACTCACACAGTAACTGCTGTAGAGGCTTGGGTTGGCTTGTCTAATTTGTAACCACCCTGGAAAGACATCCACACACATATTAACACATAGTCATGCAATTCACACTTTGATAGCTGTATGAAATCAATCTT
Source organism: Ranitomeya imitator (assembly GCF_032444005.1). NCBI lineage: Eukaryota > Metazoa > Chordata > Amphibia > Anura > Dendrobatidae > Ranitomeya > Ranitomeya imitator. The sequence goes on along the minus strand of NC_091282.1, from coordinate 1,090,597,964 downwards.
TGCCAAATAGTTCTTAGGAGCTTTTCAGCTTTTAATTTTAGACACTTCAAACATAAGTGATGTTTGGTAACTGCAACTAATGTGAATCTAGGAGCGAATCTAGGAGACATGTAATACGTAAGTCCTGGGAACCACTGGATACACATCATCAGGTCTCTTCTGGGTACCCCGAATGAGTTTAGTGGTAAATGCTTCTCCTAAGAGCTACTGTATATTCAACTGCTGATGAAGATGACGAAAGAGAGAAGCTCAAGGTAGCGAGCATGTTACGTTACAGCAAGGAGGGAGCAGACATGGGTCTGATCTCATGGCATGAACACAATTCTCCTTGCATACAGTGGCATGTAAAAGTTTAGACCCAGGGTTGACCAGGAGTGGTCAAACTTATTGTTATTCTGAATAAGTAAGCAATTTGAAGATGAAATGATCTCTACTTTGTATTTTAGGCCAAAAATATATACGGCTCTTGCAAAAATTAAGAGACCACCACATCAAAACCCTGTCATGGGCAGCTCAATATCAAGACCTGAACCCCATTGAAAACCTCTGGAATGTAATTAAGAGGATAATGGATAGTCACAAGCCATCAAACATATAAGAACTGCTTACATTTTGGCGCCAGAAGCAGTGTGAAAGACTGGTGGAAAGCATGCCAAGACGCATGAAAGCTGTGATTAAAAATTTTGCCCAGGGGTGCCCAAACTATTACATGCCATTGTACATTCCTGCACCATCGCTCTGCACAAACTTCTCTATGTGATTGTTAAGAAGAAGAAAAAAAGAGACTTGAGACATATGTGCTAATGATTCCTGTTGGTCCTGGGGGTGGAGTATTTTTTTCAACTACCTTCCATCATAAATTCTTTACATTTAGATGAGCTAAAATTACAAAATGTCTCCAGATACTCGCCGTCATGTTTTTGTATTTACCATGCCCTCAGTCTGAACTTATCCTCAGCTTATAAGGTTTATCTGTGTATAAATAACATTTAAGAATGGTTTGAGAAATGTAATTTACAAAATGACCACATAACAAGCTACTAAGTTCTATTATTGTCACGGTTGGCAATGGTACCTGTTGGGAGTGTTCGAGGCATGATAATATTTAAAAACATGTACGATGTGATTCTTATATATGTACTTATACACTTTTATTCTGGTTGCCTAGATACACATCAATTTATGCATAGCTTTCCAAAGAGATTACTGATAACATTATCACTGAGTACTTTTGCATGAAACTAGAATGTCTCCAAGATAGTCATAACATTGGAAATAATATGATTTTATAGCTGATCTATAAAGTTTACACCCAGGGGTGGTCAAAATTATTGTTATTCTGAATAGGTAAGCAATTTGAAGATGAAATGAGCTCTACTTTGTATTTTAGGCCAAAAATATATAGAGGTCTGGCAAAAATTAAGAGACCACCACCTCAAAGCCCTGTCATGGGCAGCCCAATATCCAGACCTGAACCCCATTGAAAACCTCTGGAATGTAATCAAGAGGATGATAGATAGTCACAAGCTATCAAAGAAGAACTGCTTAAATATTTGAGCCAGAAGCAGTGTGAAAGACTGGTGGAAAGCATGCCAAGACGCATGAAAGCTGTGATTAAAAATCATGGTTATTCCACAAAATATTGATTCCTGAACTCTTCCTGAGTTAAAACATTAGTATTGTTGTTTCTGTGAAATGTTTCCGGTGCCATTGGCTGCAACACAACACCTTAATGATTAGATGTTATTTTCCTGAAATTCTGTTTTTTCTCCACACATACCTTTGATCATTGTGGCCAAAGAGTTCTGTTTTAACCTCATCGGTCCACAGGACTTGTTTCCAAAATGCATCAGGCTTGTTTAGATGTTCTTTAGCATATGGAAGCTGAATTTTATGGTGCAGATGCAGGAGAGGTTTTCTTCTGATGACTCTTCTATGAAGGCCATATTTCTGCAGGTGTCTCTGAACAGTAGAACAATGCACCACAATTCCAGAGTCTGCTAAATCTTTCCAAAGGTCCTTTGCAGTCTAACGGTGTGACTATACACAATATAATAATCTTAATTATCCAGACGTATTATAGGTTCAGGAGCATGAGCTATTGTTCATATGAGACTGAATGTTGACTCTAATTGTCAATTCAATTAATGTTTGTTGAATGGCTGCTATTTACATATTGTATCTGTCCTAATATTGCAGTGCAAGTATTGCTCTACTATCCTTTGGAACCAAAGGCATATAATAATTGAACAATCAATGTTTGCTAATATGTTGATTACTCATTGTTACTCTGCAAATATGAAGGACAAACAATGCATGTTTGAACACTCAACAATGAGAAATGACCTCTTTCCACCTTCCCCCAATCCTATGGAAAAATACCTGAATGACAGCTGTGAACTATAAAAGTATGATCTATCTCTGTTTTGGGGGATACTACATGACAGTAGCCATGACATCGTGACTCCAACTGAAGGAATACAGAGCTGCTCCATTGACCATCGCTGAACCCTAAAAGATGTTGGGAGAATACAGGTTTGAGCAATCATATCACCTCACAATTCATTATCGGATTTGTGGCAGCTCTGGTTCTGCTGATATTTAACTGCTGTTTTTTCCTTTTGGTCCAGCAAAGGTTAATGTCAGTCTCTTGCTGTTCTTTTAGGTTGATCAGCTAATGTTCATTGGGAACCACTCTCACTTTCCTTTAAATAGTCACCTGACCCATTAGCTGATCACAGGTAATAGAGTTACTTCTTTGCAGACCACCTAGGGGTTTGAAGCTCTCATGTTTTGGTGGTATTGCTGCTGTGGGAGTGCAGAATCCTGGTTTATTCTCTGCTTGTTTGGAGCTTAGCAGCAAAGCCTGAAGCTGAAGATTTCTCTCATTTTCTTTCTCTGTATTGTGTTTGTCACTTCCCCTGTGTTTTTATCTGCAGTGGCGGCGGCGGGGGAAAGCACCAGCAAAGTGTGTTATGGGAGCTTCGAGTCAGGTGCAGCTTGGTGTCAGGTGTCCCATCTCTCACTCCCGACATTTAAGGTCTTCCTATCCCTTTTCTATCCCGTCATATTTGTATGCTGTGTTGTCCACCGAACTTACCCATGTCCGAGCGTAACATTATTACCGACAGTACCTTTTTTTCTGGAGACACTATGGCTCAAGAGGTGGCTTTTGAATGCCAGATCCAGACCCTCACGGATGAGGTTATGGAGTTTCGGTCTCAGGTGGTGCAGCAGTTTCAGCTTGTCTCTGGGTTTTTGATCTCGACTCATGCTCAGGCTCAACCGGAACCTAAGATTTCTCTCCCCGACAGGTTCTCTGGAGGGAGAGAAATTTAGGGTGTTTAAGGAAGCCTGTAAATTATATTTCGTGTTTCCCACTAGTTCCTCAGAGAGTGAGGAACAATGAGTGAGAATTGTATTCTCCCTTCTTAATGGTGATCCCTAGTCCTGGGCCTTCTCCCTGCCGACCGACCGTCCATCGTTGCGGTTGATGGGAGTTTTTTGCAGCTAAACTCTGTAAGATCAAGAGGGGGGACCGGCTGGCTGAGGAGTACGGCTTGGAGTTCTGGAGATGAGCCACTGACACTCCGGAGTCTTTTTTCTCAGGGTCTGGCAGATAGGATTCTCTGGTTCAATAAGCTACTCCTAGATCATTGGAAGCTACCACTGCCCTTACTATCAGGGTGGATAAATGCTTGAGAAAGACACATACACCGACTCTGCCGCTGCTGTTTTTCCTAAAGAGCATACAGAGATGCTGACAGATGAACCCATGCAATTGGGGGGAGTCTCCTCTCATACTAGGTTGCCTGTGTTTTCCTGTGGGACAGGGACATATTTTTACTGTGGTCTTACTGATCATTGTATTAAAGTCTGTCCATCTCATGCCAAAATTTGTACTTCATCACAAAAGCTGCGTTCCCTTGGTCATTTGGAGGGAGACAACCAGCTTGTGTACATTTCCTCCACTTTTTCATCTCAGTTTACCATTTTGGCTGAAATAGTGGTTGGTGGGAAAACTGAGACTATTCCGGTTCTTTTGAATAGTGGAGCTGAAGTCAGTTTGGTGGATTCTCACTTTGGTCAGACCTATGGTCTGATTGGTAGCATGCTGGCGAGACCCATTTCTATTTGTGTGATTGAATCTGTTCCTCTCAGTCAGAAGAGTTTGACCCAAATCATATATAATGTGAATTTGCGCATAGGGTCTCTTCATGAAGAGTTCATGTTGTGCGACATCTTCGAGGGTATGCCTGTATCCATCCTCTTAGGCCTTCCCTGGCTGGAAAAAAACACAACTCGGTCATTGATTGGTGGTCTAGAGAAGTATTCTGTTGGGGAAAGTTTTGTAAAAACTGTTGCCTGGAAGCTACGATTTCTGCCATCCTGGTTAAATCTACCCCTTCTTCTCTGGTGGAGGTGGCTAAGGTGCTACCGGGAAATAGGGGCATGACTCTACCCACATCTCAAGTAAACTCTGAATCTCAATGTCCTCCTAGGAAGATTGGTCAGGAGAGGGAAGTGGTTCCCTCTGAAGTTATGCGATCCTCAGTTTATGAGGTTGGTGACATGGGGAGACGCGTCTGTTGTCTGTCCCTCAAGGAGAGTACCATCCTGTGCCAAACATACGTGTGGTAATAAACATTCAGGCCTGGACCTGTGTGTGAATGAATACATATACAGGTCCTTCTCAAAAAATTAGCATATAGTGTTAAATTTCATTATTTACCATAATGTAATGATTACAATTAAACTTTCATATATTATAGATTCATTATCCACCAACTGAAATTTGTCAGGCCTTTTATTGTTTTAATACTGATGATTTTGGCATACAACTCCTGATAACCCAAAAAACCTGTCTCAATAAATTAGCATATTTCATAGCATATAACCTGTTTAGCGATCAGGTTAATGCTTTTTTTTTATTGATAGATCGGGCGATTCTGAACGCGGCGATACCAAATATGTGTAGGTTTGATTTTTTTTAATTGATTTATTTCGATTGGGGCGAAAGGGGGGTGATTTAAACTTTTATATTTTTTTTATTTTTTTCACTTTTTTTTTACTTTTTTTTTTTACTTTTGCCATGCTTCAATAGCCTCCATGGGAGGCTAGAAGCAGGCACAGCACGATCGGCTCTGCTAAATAGCAGCGATCTGCTGTTCGCTGCTATGTAGCAGAAAATCAGGTGTGCTGTGAGCGCCGACCACAGGGTGGCGCTCACAGCTGCCGGGGATCTGTAACCATAGAGGTCTCAAGGACCTCTATGGTTACAATACTGAAGCATCGCTGACCTCCGATCATGTGACGGGGGTCGGCGATGCCGTCATTTCCGGCCACCCGGTAGTTAAATGCCGCTGTCTGCGTTTGACAGCGGCATTTAACTAGTTAATAGGTGTGGGCAGATCGCGATTCTGCCCGCGCCTATTGCGGGCACATGTCAGCTGTTCAAAACAGCTGACATGTCCTGGCTTTGATGCGGGCTCACCGCCAGAGCCCGCATCAAAGAGGGTCTTCCGACCTCGGACGTACTATCCCGTCTGAGGTCAGAAAGGGGTTAACATTTGTTGTAGAGATGTGTCTGCTGCTAGATCTCTGTGAGGCATTGACCTGGTCTCTAATCTGAGCTGCTGTTAACCTGCGATTTCTAAGGCTGGTGACTCGGATAAACTTATCCTCAGAAGCAGAGGTGACTCTTGGTCTTCCTTTCCTGGGGCGGTCCTCATGTGAGCCAGTTTCTATGTAGCGCTTGATGGCTTTTCCACTGCACTTAGGGACGCTTTCAAAATTTTCCCAATTTTTCGGACTGACTGACCTTCATTTCTTAAAGTAATGATGGCCACTCATTTTTCTTTACTTAGCTGCATTTTTCTTACCATAATACAAATTCTAACAGTGTATTCAGTAGGACTATCAGTTGTGTATCCACCAGACTTCTGTACAAGACAACTGATGGCCCAAACCCCAGTTATAAGGCAAGAAATCCCACTTATTAAACCTGACAGGGCACACCTGTGAAGTGAAAACCCTTCCTGGTGACTACCTCTTGAAGCTCATCAAGAGAATGCCAAGAGTGTGCAAAGCAGTCATCAAAGCAAAAGGTGGCTACTTTGAAGAACCTAGAATATAATACATAATTTCAGTTGTTTCACACTTTTATGTTAAGTATATAATTCCACATGTGTTCCACCATGACAGAAGATCAGCTCTCCACCCTCCTGTCAATATCACACCTCACCACCTGCACGCTTGACCCGCTCCCATCCCACCTCATCCCTAACCTTTCCACGGTCTTCATCCCAACCCTAACGCACCTCTTCAACCTCTCACTCACAACATGTGTCTTTCCCTCATCCTTCAAGCATGCCAAGATCACACACATCCTCAAAAAGCCCTCCCTCGACCCATCCTCTGTGTCTAGCTATCGCCCAATATCTCTTCTCCCTTATGCCTCCAAATTGCTGGAGCAACACGTCCATCTTGAACTGTCCTCCCACTTCTCCTCCTGCTCCCTCTTTGATCGGTTACAATCAGGCTTCCGTTCCCATCACTCAACTGAAACTGCCCTAACTAAAGTCACCAATGACCTACTAACTGCTAGGAGCAAGCGACACTACTCTGTCCTCCTTCTCCTGGACTTGTCTTCTGCCTTTGACACTGTTGACCACTCCCTTTTGCTACAAATCCTCTCATCCCTTGGCATCACAGACTTGGCCCTTTCCTGGATCTCGTCATATCTGACAGACCGAACATTCAGTGTCTCCCTCCCCCACACCACCTCCTCACTTCGCCCCTTGTCAGTCGGTGTTCCTCAAGGCTCTGTTCTAGGACCCCTACTCTTCTCCATCTACACTTTCGGCCTGGGACAGCTCATAGAATCCCACGGTATGCAGTACCATCTCTACGCCGACGACACGCAGATCTACCTCTCCGGACCTGACCTCTCCTCCTTGCTTACCAAAATCCCGCACTGTCTGTCTGCCATTTCAGCCTTCTTTTCTGCTCGCTTTCTACAACTGAACATGGACAAAACAGAATTCATCATCTTTCCCCCATCTCACTCTACCCCTCCACCACATCTATCCATCAATGTCAATGGCTGCTCACTATCCCCAGTCCCACACACCCGGTGCCTCGGGGTGATCCTCGACTCTGCCCTCTCTTTCAAGCCACATATCCAAGCCCTTGCCTCCTCCTGTCGTCTCAAACTCAAAAATATTTCCCGGATCCGTGCTTTCCTTGACCGCAACACTGCAAAAACGCTAGTGCATGCCCTTATCATCTCCCGCCTCGACTACTGCAACCTCCTACTCTCTGGACTCCCCTCTAGCACTCTAGCACTCTGGCACCACTCCAAACCATCCTACACTCTGCTGCCCGACTAATCCACCTGTCCCCCCGCTATTCCCCAGCCTCTCCCCTGTGTCAAGCCCTTCACTGGCTTCCTATCGCCCAGAGACTCCAGTTCAAAACCCTCACACTGACATACAAAGCCATCCACAACCTGTGTCCTCCATACATCTGTGACATGGTCTCCCGGTACCTACCTACACGCGACCTCCGATCCTCCCAAGACCTCCTTCTCTACTCCCCTCTCATCTCTTCTTTCCATAACCGCATCCAAGACTTCTCCCGTGCTTCCCCCATACTCTGGAACTCTCTACCCCAACACATCAGACTTGCGCCTACCATAGAAACCTTCAAAAAGAACCTGAAGACTCATCTCTTCCGACAAGCCTACAGCCTGCAGTGATCCTCAACCTACTGAACAGCCGCACAGCCAGCTCTTCCCTCTCCTAGTGTATCCTCACCCACCCCCTGCAGACTGTGAGCCCTCGCGGGCAGGGTCCTCCCTCCTTATGTACTCGTGTGCCTTGTTATCTGCTCATGTTTAATGTAATTGTCTATATTTGCCCCGTATTCACATGTAAAGCGCCATGGAATAAATGGCGCTATAAAAATGTATAATAATAATAAATAATAATAATGTGTTATTTCATTGTTTTGATGCCTTCAGTGTGAATGTACAATTTTCATAGTCATGAAAATACAGAAAAATCTTTAAATGAGAAGGTGTGTCCAAACTTTTGCTCTGTACTGTATATTGAGGTGACAATCTGGAACTAGGCATGTGATGGCGGCAGGGGGCAAGGCCCTGCATAGGACATGAGGAGAGCTTAGGGTCAGGCACAGGCTGTTGTCCCATCCCTCGCTACCTTCCATTCCATCGTATTTGTATGCTATGCCATCCAACTGACTTACCCATGTCCGAATGTGACACCAGTTACTTCAATGGACTGTCAGCTTCCTAAGCTTGTCATTACCTTCTCTCTGTGGGCCCTGGTCCATGCAGTCTAGTGCTAGTGGACAAGAGCACCCTTTGCCTCCCCCAGTGTCTACACAAGCAGAGGTTCTGATTTGCCTTTTTAGCAATTCTGCGAGCAGCTTTTACTGAAATTTTGCTTGATCTCCCAGATCTTATATTGACCTTCACTGTTCCTGTTAACTGCCATTCCTTAATTAAATTTCAAACTGAGAAAATGTCACATGCTTTGCTATCTTCATATAGCCTTCTCCTGCTTTGTGGGCCTCCAAAATTTTAATTTTCAGAGAGCTAGAAAGCTGTTTAGTTTGCACGGCTGCAATTTTATGGCTCAAGGTTAGAGGAGGTTGGGTTTTATAAAGCTGGAAAATTTCATCACCTGGCCTTTCCAAATGATGATAGTGAACAAGCTATAACTCTAACAGGCTATTTGAGGTCTGAGACTTGTATCAAAGTTATCTGAGCACACAAATCTCCAAGAGTGCCCAAAATTTAAATTCGCCCATTTTCCTTTTAATAATTTTTAAAATGTAAAAAAAAAATCACTTTTTTTTGTATAAAATACAAAGGAAGGAAACGGTCACACTATCAGTATTAGGTCAGTATTTCACATCAGTATTTGTTACCCAAAACCACGAGTGGGTCAAAATCAGACTTGGAGACGTGTTTCTATTATAGCTTTCTCCTCTGTTTGTTCCACTCCTGGTTTTGGCTTACAAGTACTGATGTAAAATACTGACCACATACTGATAGTGTGACTGTAGCCGAAATGTGTCATCTTTACCTAAAGCCTTTTTAACTCCTTAACGACTTTTGACGTGCATATTTCCCCTCAGCGCTGTAGCCGACACCTTTTCCAGCACATGTCAGCTGATTTTATCACCTGTCATGTGACCCTAAAAGCCGTGGGTGGAATCACGATCCACCAGCAGCTTTTAACTAGTTAAATGCCGCTGTCAATCTCAAGTCATGCCATTCAAGTCTATGGGTCCATGAAAAAAATAAAAAATAAAAAAAATCGGACCGCATTTGGATGACAACCAAAGAAATATCCACAAACATATCAACATAACTCTAGGGGTTACAGACTTCCTTTAAGTAAAGGCAATTCAGCATTTTATTTTTATAGTGAATACAAGTAGTTACTAGATTAGACATATCAGGAGAGATGACAAGTCCTCGTAAAACAATCTAAACTTTCACATTACAGATATATATAGTTATATTTGGCAAAATCTGAAAATCAGTTCTTGTATCAGTAATGTTATATCAGTAATTAACAGCCCTAGACGGAAATATGATGCTGTTTTAAATACTTAACCTGGTCTACTTTATTACTTTTTTGTGGGGGGGAATCAGGAAATGCCATTTTTTCTTATTCTTATTTCTTATTACATCAATATAAGCTATACTCTGTATTTTGAATCTGATTTTCTCTAAAGGGTTACAGACTTCATACCAAAACCTCCAAGAAAACGATGACTTTGTTCTACTGATCTTTGACAGTAGGGATCTTAATTGGTGATGTTAATCCCTTGAATATTGCTATTGCACCCAATGTGCCATCTTTTTGCTTGCACTTTGTTCTCCGCAACCAGAGATAATCAAGGATTTTCACCTACTGACTGTAATTTGCCAGCGAGGCTGGTGGAAATAGTGGGATGCCGGAAATACACTGATGGACCAGGGCTTGCTAGCTCCAAAAACAATGATTAATCTGCACAGGTCAATTATTCATTGCTTGGAAGAACATCAAAGAGGCAGAAAACCACATGATATGCTACCAGCTTCGAAAGCAAAGATAAAGCCAGTATTAATGCTGGAGACATATCAGCTATAAAATCATATTATTTCCAATGTTATGACTATCTTGGAGACATTCTAGTTTCATGCAAAAGTACTCCGTGATAATGTTATCAGTAATCTCTTTGGAAAGCTATGCATAAATTGATGTGTATCTAGGCAACCAGCAAAAAAGTGTATAAGTACATATATAAGAATCATATCGTATGTGTTTTTAAATATTATCATGCCTCGATCACTCCCAACAGGTACCATTGCCAACCGTGACAATAATAGAACTTAGTAGCTTGTTATGTGGTCATTTTGTAAATGACATTTCTCAAACCATTCTTAAATGTTATTTATACACAGATAAACCTTATAAGCTGAGGATAAGTTCAGACTCAGGGCATGGTAAATACAAAAACATGATGGCGAGTGTCCGGAGACATTTTGTAATTTTAGCTCATCTAAATGGAAAGAATTTATGATGGAAGATAGGTGAAAAAATACTCCACCCCCAAGACCAACAGGAATCATTAGCACAGATGTCTCTTTTTTTCTTCATCTTAACAATCACATAAGTTTGTACAGAGCGATGGTGCAGGAATGCACAGTGGCATGTAAAAGCTTGGGCACCCCTGGGCAAAATTTTTAATCACCGCCTTCATGCGTCTTGGCATGCTTTCCACCAGTCTTTCACACTGCTTCTGGCTCAAAAATTTAAGCAGTTCTTCTTTGTTTGATGGCTTGTGACTATCCAATTTTTGCGCCAGAAGCAGTGTAAAAGACTGGTGGAAAGCATGCCAAGACGCATGAAAGCTGTGATTAAAAATCATGGTTATTCCACAAAATATTGATTTCTGAACTCTTCCTGAGTTAAAACATTAGTATTGTTGTTTCTAAATGATTATGAACTTGTTTTCTTTGCATTATTTGCATTATTTGACATCTGAAAGCACTGTTTTTTTAATTTTGACCATTTTTCTTTGTAAAAAAGAACCCAATATTTATTGCTTGGAAATTCGGAGACATGTTGTCAGAAGTTTATAGAATAAAAGAACAATTTACATTTTACTCAGAAATATACCTATAAAGAAAAAAATCTGACAAACTGAACATTTTGCAGTGGTCTAATTTTTGCCAGAGCTTTATATAAAAATTGTCATTTTTTACATATAAAAAATTGCAAAAAAGGAACATGGGATAATGCTTAAACGTTTGGCCACCCTTGGAGATTTGTGTACTCAGATAACTTTGACCAAGGTTTTAGACCTGAATTAGCCTGTTAGGGTTATGGCTTGTTCACTATCATCGATAGGAAAGGCCAAGTGATGCAAATTGGCCAGCTTTATAAAAGCCCAGCCTTCTCTAACCTTGTGCCAAAAAACCGCAGCCATGGGTTCTTCTAAGCTGCTGCCTAGCACTCTGAAAATGAAAATGGTGGAGGCCCACGAAGCTGGAAAAGGCTATAAGAAGACAGCAAAGTGTTTTCAAGTATAAATATACATATATGATATCATAGTGTTCAGAAAAGACTGACCTATCAAAGTAAAGAACTAAATAACCTGATTTGTAAATACGGTATTATGGTAGCTGCAATTCCATAAAAAATGCTGTAACAAGAGATCAAAATGTCACAGCTATCCCAAAATGCTATTAACAAAATGTTGTCTCGTCCCAAACAAATTAAGCTCTCACACAGCTCCATCGAGAAGAATAAAAATGCTATGGCCCTAGGGAAAAGGCAAAACAATCTTCAACATTTTTTTTAAGAAAGCTTCTGATTTTTTTTCATCATTAAAATAAAAGAAAAAATAGACATGTTTGGTATCACCATTATCGTACTGATAAGCAGAATCTCATTGCAATATCTACTATATAAAGCTGAATGTGTGTGTGTGTGTATGTGTGTATGTCCGGGATTGGCATCTGCACCGTCGCAGCTACAGCCACAAAATTTTGCACAGTCACATGTCTGGACCCCGAGAGCGTCATAGGCTATATTGTGAGGCGAAATTTTAACCCCGCACTTTCCAATTCACCAAACAATTTTGCCCCTATCTAAATAATGGGGAAAAAAGTGAAAGGAAAAGTGTTGGAAGCGTCGCAGCTACAGCAACAAAATTTTTCACAGTCACACGTCTGGACCCTGAGAGCGTCATAGGCTACGTTGTGAGGTGAAATTTTAACCCCGCACTTTCCAATTCACCAAACAATTTTGCCCCTATCTACATAATGGGGAAAAAGTGAAATGAAAAGTGTTGGAGACGTCGCAGCTACAGCAACAAAATTTTGCACAGTCACACGTCTGGACCCTGAGAGCGTCATAGGCTATGTTGTGAGGTGAAATTTTAACCCTGCGCTTTCCAATTCACCAAACTATTTTTCCCCTATCTACATAATGGGGAAAAGTGAAAGGAAAAGTGTTGGAGGCAAATTGACAGCTGCCAGATGTGAACAAGGGGGACTTAAAGAATGAGAGCGATGGCGCCAAAAAGAGTATATACCGATCAGTTGCTAAGGTGGGGCCCCGACATGAGATACTCACCACACATTGGGATATGAACACACACACAAAATGCGCCAAACACTACCACGTGCTTGAACACATATACCACCCTCAGCACACATTTCACCACACATACACCAACCTCGCCACATAAAAGTCGAAACACAAAAGTCGCCGCTCAAAACTCACCACGCGCAAAACTCGCCACATGCAAAAACTAGGCTCACGCAAAACTCGCCACAAGTGCAAAACTCACCTCATGGAAAACTCGCCACACGCAAAACTTGCACACGCGGAAAAATTGCCACATGCACAAAATTTGCAACACACAAAACTTGCACATACTCAAAAGGCACCAGACATAAAACTCACCACGCGCAAAATTCGCCATGCGCAAAACTTGCTGCACACAACTTGCTACACTAACCTGTCACATGCAACTCGACACACAAAAAGTTGCTACACGCATGTTGCCACACAAAACTCATCTCACAAAAGTCGCTACATGCATGTCGCCACACACAACTCAACACACACAACTTGACAGATGAAACTCGCCCTAAAACACACACAAGTCTGGTATTAGCCTTCAAAAATAAAAATCTGATTAATAAGCAGACAAACTACAAGAGCAACAAATGTACCATATAGGAAATACAGCAGCTGTCAGTCACATAACCTGTCTATTATGTGTATGTGTGAGCTAATATATACTGCCAGGGGGAGGGCTTCCTGTTGGCTGGGGATTTATCAGGCTGCCAATTTATCTTACAAATACTGAGGTAAAAATACTGAGCAAATAACGTGTTAACGAGGTCTAATACAGGAGATCACACAGGTATATACTATATACAGGGGAGATGACACACAGATATATACTATATACAGGAGAGATGACACACAGGTATACACTATATAGAGGAGGAGATGACATACAGGTATACACTATATAGAGGAGGAGATGACATACAGGTACATACTATATACAGGAGGAGATGACATACAGGTATATACTATATACAGGAGGAGATGACACACAGGTATATACTATATACAGGAGCAGATTACCTACAGGTATATACTATATACAGGAGGAGATGACATACAGGTATATGCTCTATATAGAAGATGACATACAGTTATATACTATATACAGGAGGAGATGACACACAGATATATACTATATACAGGGGAGGACACACAGGTATATACTATATAAAGGAGGAGATGACATACAGGTATATACTATATATAGAAGGAGATGACATACAGGTATATACTATATATAGGAGGAGATGACATACAGGTATATACTATATACAGGAGGAGATGACACACAGGTATATACTATATACAGGAGCAGATTACCTACAGGTATATACTATATACAGGAGGAGATGACATACAGGTATATGCTATATATAGAAGATGACATACAGGTATATACTATATATAGGAGGAGATGACATACAGGTATATACTATATATAGGAGGAGATGACATACAGGTATATACTATATACAGGGGAGATGACACACAGCAGGTATATACTATATACAGGGGAGATGACATACAGGTATATACTATATACAGGAGATGACATACAGGTGTTTACTATATACAGGAGATGACATACAGGTGTATACTATATATAAGGGAGATGACAAACATGTATATACTGAGGTGAAAATGAGAGGTGTGAGGTGAAAATGAAAAGGTGTGAGTGCAAAATGAGAGGAGTGAGGGAAAATAGTGTAGTGATCGGAAAATGACAGATGTGAGGTCGAAATGACAAGTGTTAGGCGGGAATGAGAGGAGTGAGGGAGAAAATGAGAGGTGTGAGGGAGAAAATGAGAGCTGTGAGAGGGAAAATTAAAGATGTGATTGGGAAAATGAGAGGCGTGATGGGAAAATAAGACAAGTGAGGTGCTATAACTAACCACAGTTATTTACTATGCCCAGGCAACGCCGGGCTCTTCAGCTAGTGTATAGTAAAAACAATTCCCAAAAAACAATGTCGGAATTGCATTTTTTTTCACAATTTCTCCCCACTTGAAAACTGTTTTCATTTTCCAGCACACTGTGTTAAAATGAATGGGATCATTCAAAAGCACAACTTGTCCTGCAAAAAACAAGCCCTCATATGTCTATGTGGACCGAAAAATAAAAGTGTTATGAAGAAGGGGAGGAACACGCAAAAACGGAAATTGGTCCCATCATGAAGGAGTTAACGGGCCTAGGGAAATTGAAACATATTGACAAAGTTGATTCTCACCTTCAGTACCATAACAACTTCTCCATAGTCAGTGCAGGGTCAGCCCACTGTTTCTAATGCTGTGATCAAATCAACAGATTAGGAGCTGCTGATTGGCTACAGCTCCTATGAGAGACCCTCTAACAGAACTGCAGGAGCAGTTGGAGCGCCCCCAGACACAGGGCCACAGGTTACTCGGTACCGGTCCTTTCTGTCTCAGTTCTGGGGTTGTCACGGTGGCTGGACCCAGTCCATGACCCTGCTAAGGGGCGTCCAAAAAAATGGGTGGTGATAGTTTGTCAAGGTTTCGTGACGCCACCTGTTGTATTCGGTCAGGGTGACCGACGCTGCTTGGGGTCCGCTGGAGTGATGTGATGGCAGCTAGATAGTGAACCTTCCCACAGGTGAAGTATGTCCCCAGGGCTTCCCAGTAAGGTGGATGGTGATGGTGTGAGGTGCAGACAATAACGAGGACACAGGGTTGCAGTCTCTTTACCTCTTTACTGAAGACTTCAGGATCCTCAATCCAGAGCACGGCTAACAAGGCTGTCTGAGACTGGCCGGTCCAATGGCACATCCAGAGTTCCCTTTACAGGTGGAAATCGTTGCCTACCACTAGCGCCAGTGTGTTGTAGTGCTACCCTGCTGAGCATTCGGAATAGTCCTCACAACTTCTGTCCTCGTTCGTTCTAGTTCTTTCTAATTCTTTCGTTCCAGATGTTTCTAGTTTCACAGGACTCACCTTTTTGACGGGAAGGCTCAGAGCTCTTCTGGGACCCCAGAGATGCCCCTCTGCACGCGTTGCCCCCTATGTCTGCGTAGGTGATGTAAGGTAGACAGCCAACCTATAATTAACTGTCCTGCAGAGTTTGAAGTAAGGCATAGTAAGGCATAGAGTCAGTTACTTCCTCGGTGTTCCGGCCCACCGGCTACGCGCCTCATTAGGATGTTGCCGTTCTCCGGGCACGACTCCTACTGGCTCTCCTTTGTACTTGATCTCGTTTCTCACTGTTCCACAATATCCTTTGCTTCGTGTCTCTTTCTTAGAATACCGCCGCGGGGTGTGCAGGCGTGGTTCCGTAACGTTCTATTCTGGTCGCTAGGTACCTGCCAGGTTCCCACGCCTGACAGGGACCTCCCTGAATCTTCTCCCTGCAACACCCCTTGCCACGGGATGTTGCCTGAATCCAACCCAGTCAGCTTCTGACTAACTTCCTATCCAACCCCTAGTTTTACCAGTGTGAGGAGTGGCCCAATAAATAAAGCCTTTTTCTCCCCCTAGTGGCCGGAGTGTGAAGTGTAATGTGTGCTGGTGATACCTGGTCAGAAGAACTCCTTTAGTGCCATCAGACATACCATCACTCCCCTTAGCGGCAGAGCGTCATACTGCAACGACCAGGTCTCTGGGGCGCTGCACTATAGCACTCAGTATTAATTTCTGTATATTTTTTTCTACCTTTTCTTGTCCTGTAGAGGATAAACACTTTCAGTAGAAGAACTGCAACTATTTGAAAGCTATTTTAAAGGGAAACTGTCACCTCGGAAAATGATATTTGCAGTTTTAAGTTTATTCTGCAGGTAAATACCGTTACAATGCAGATTTGTCTCCTTATTGCACATATGGCTACTAAAATGAACTAGTTTCCTCTCAGGAGTCATGTGCTTTGGGTCGTGAGGCAGCTACAGTCACCGCTAACAGAACCGCTCACTATGATGCTCACAAATGTACTGTAGACTTGGCTGGCAATCAAAGTGCCATGGTATGCTTACAGCAGCAGTGACCGTAGTCATCGCATGTATGCTCCTGTGACTGGGAGGGAATAAGTTCATTTGGAAAGGCCGCAGGAAGTATAATAACACTATGTTCCTTAAGATTAAAACTACCGTATATCAGGTACTAATAAAAACGGTAACTCGTTCCACAAAAAATGAGCCCTCACATGACTGTCAGCAGAAATATGGAAATATTATATCTTCCAAAAGATGGTCATTTTAGTGTGTGACAGCAGCCAAACATAAACAAACTGCATAAATCTGGTATCACTGTAATCGCACCGACCCAAACAATCAAATCGCCTAATCACTTATACTGCAAGAGGAACAGCATAAAAAAATAAACAAAACCATTTTGCCTCCTAAAGATCGCAGAAAGATTTGGAGTACATTTATCCTTCGCTCTGTGCTGAGCGCTTGCTTTGGGGTTTCCATGTAAATCTCTGATTCAGACGGGATTCCCGGCGAAAGATTCCCTATAATGAGACAGATGGAGGCACTGTGGACGCCATTTGGCCGACTATGATCTGGCTGTGTCCGCCTTTTTAGGCGTGCATAAAAGTGTAGTCGAACACAGTTTTGTGCACTTCTGAAAAGAAGGACACCACTGAACATAGGCCAGACAGAGTCCAGAGTAACTCTGCTGCCTCATTATAGTGAACAGGTCCCTCGGGGGTTTCATCTGAATCACATCACTCAGAGAGAATTTGATGGAAACTCCAATGCAAGTGCTCAGGGTAGCGCGCAGGATAAATATGATCCTGAGCGTTATGTTAAATGTCCTGTCCCCACTCAGCTCAGTCATCTGTTTAACCCCTTAGTGACAGAGCCAATTTGGTACTTAATGACCGAGCCAATTTTTGCAATTCTGACCACTGTCACTTTATGAGGTTATAACTCTGGAACGCTTCAACGGATCCCGCTGATTCTGAGAATGTTTTTTCGTGACATATTGTACTTCATGTTAGTGGTAACATTTCTTCGATATTAGTTGCGATTACTTATGAAAAAAACGGAAATATGGCGAAAATTTTTAAAATTTTGCAATTTTCAAACTTTGTATTTTTATGCCCTTAAATCAGAGAGATATGTCACAAAAAATAGTTAATAAATAACATTTCCCATATGTCTACTTTACATCAGCACAATTTTGGAAACAAAAATTTTTTTTGTTAGGGAGTTATAAGGGTTAAAAATTGACCAGCAATTTCTCATTTTTACAACACCTTTTTTTTTAGGGACCACATCACATTTGAAGTCATTTTGAGGGGTCTATATGATAGAAAATAATGAAGTGTGACACCATTCTAAAAACTACACCCCTCAAGGTTCTCAAAACCACATTCAAGAAGTTTATTAACCCTTTACATGCTTCACAGGAACTGAAACGATGTGGAAGGAAAAAATGAACATTTAACTTTTTTTTGCAAACATTTTAATTCAGAACCATTTTTTTAATTTTCACAAGTGTAAAAACAGAAATGTAACCATAAATTTTGTTATGCAATTTCTCCTGAATACGCCAACACCTCATATGTGGGGGTAAACCACTGTTTGGGCGCACCGCAGAGCTTGGAATTGAAGGAGCGCCGTTTGACTTTTTCAATGCAGAATTGGCTGGAATTGTGTTGTGAATTCTGTGGCTGAGTTCACTTCTGTGGTCACAAGTGGTATTGCAGTCTCTGGGCTTCCTCCCTCAGGTGTTTTGGTGAGCTCGTTGGCTGCCTTGCTATTTAGCTCCACCTGAGTCTGTCTTCCTTGCTCCTTGTCAATGTTCCAGTGTTGGATCTGAGCTACTGCATCTTTCCTTGGGCCTGCTGCTCTGCTAGATAAGTGCTTCTAGTTTGTTTTCTGTTTTTTCTGTCCAGCTTGCTATTAACTTTTGCTGGAAGCTCTGAGAAGCAAAGGGGTGCACCGCCGTGCTGTTAGTTCGGCACGGTGGGTCTTTTTGCCCCTTTGCGTGGTTTTCGTTTTAGGGTTTTTTGTAGACTGCATAGTTCTCTTTGCTATCCTCGCTCTGTCTAGAATATCGGGCCTCACTTTGCTGAATCTATTTCATTCCTACGTTTGTCTTTTCATCTTGCTAACAGTCATTATATGTGGGGGGCTGCCTATTCCTTTGGGGTATTTCTCTGAGGTAAGTCAGGCTTGTATTTCTATCTTCAGGCTAGTCAGCTCCTCAGGCAGTGCCGAGTTGCATAGGTAGTTGATAGGCGCAATCCACTGCTGCTTTCAGTTGTGTGAGGATAGATCAGGTACTGCAGTCTACAGAGATTCCACGTCTCAGAGCTCGTCCTATTGTTTTTGGTTATTGCCAGATCTCTGTATGTGCGCTGATTACTGCACGCTTTATGCCAGGGTCAGGATGATGTAGAAGTATATTGTCAGAAATTTAGGAAATGGTCAGTACTCACTCTGTGGAATGAATCTGCACTAGCGGCTTTGTTCAGAAAGGGTCTCTCTGAAGCTCTTAAGGATGTAATGGTGGGATTTCCTATGCCTGCTGGTTTGAATGAGTCTATGTCCTTGGCCATTCAGATCGGTCGTCGCTTGCGCGAGCGTAAATCTGTGCACCATCTGGCGGTATTGTCTGAGAGTAAGCCTGAGCCTATGCAGTGCGACAGGACTATGACTAAAATAGAACGGCACGAACACAGACGTCTGAACAGACTGTGTTTCTATTGTGGTGATTCTACTCATGCTATTTCTAATTGTCCTAAACGCACTAGGCGGTTCGATAGCTCTGCCGTTATTGGTACTGTACAGTCCAAATTCCTTTTGTCCATTACCTTAATGTGCTCTTTGTCATCATATTCTGTCATGGCGTTTGTGGATTCAGGCGCTGCCCTGAATCTGATGGATTTGGATTATGCTAAACGTTGTGGATTTTTCTTGGAGCCTTTGCGGTGTCCTATTCCGTTGAGAGGAATTGATGCTACACCTTTGGCCAAGAATAAGCCTCAGTACTGGGCCCAGCTGACCATGTGCATGGCTCCTGCACATCAGGAAGTTATTCGCTTTTTGGTACTGCATAATTTGCATGATGTGGTCGTGTTGGGGTTGCCATGGCTACAAACCCATAATCCAGTATTGGATTGGAACTCTATGTCGGTAACCAGCTGGGGTTGTCAGGGAGTACATGGTGATGTTCCATTTTTGTCTATTTCGTCATCCATTCCTTCTGACATCCCAGAGTTCTTGTCGGATTTTCAGGATGTATTTGAAGAGTCCAAGTCTGATGCCCTACCTCCGCATAGGAATTGTGATTGTGCTATCGATTTGATTCCTGGTAGTAAATTCCCTAAGGGTCGTTTATTTAATTTGTCCGTACCTGAACACACCGCTATGCGCAGTTATGTGAAGGAGTCCCTGGAGAAGGGACATATTCGCCCATCGTCGTCACCATTGGGAGCAGGGTTCTTTTTTGTAGCCAAGAAGGATGGTTCGCTAAGACCGTGTATTGATTACCGCCTTCTTAATAAGATCACTGTTAAGTTTCAGTATCCCTTGCCATTGATTTCTGACTTGTTTGCTCGGATTAAGGGGGCTAGTTGGTTTACTAAGATTGATCTTCGTGGTGCGTATAATCTGGTGAGAATCAGGCAGGGAGATGAATGGAAAACGGCATTTAATACGCCCGAGGGTCATTTTGAATATCTGGTGATGCCGTTCGGACTTGCCAATGCTCCATCTGTTTTTCAGTCTTTTATGCATGACATTTTCCGTGAGTATCTGGATAAATTCTTGATTGTTTACTTGGATGACATTTTGATCTTCTCAGATGATTGGGAGTCTCATGTGAAGCAAGTCAGAATGGTTTTCCAGGTACTGCGTGCTAATTCCTTGTTCGTGAAGGGATCAAAGTGTCTCTTCGATGTGCAGAAAGTTTCATTTTTGGGGTTCATCTTTTCCCCTTCTACTATCGAGATGGATCCGGTTAAGGTTCAGGCCATCCAGGATTGGACTCAGCCGACATCTCTAAAAAGTTTGCAGAAATTCCTGGGCTTTGCTAATTTTTATCGTCGCTTCATCTGTAATTTTTCTAGCATTGCCAGACCATTGACCGATTTGACCAAGAAGGGTGCTGATTTGGTTAATTGGTCTTCTGCTGCCGTGGAAGCTTTTCAGGAGTTGAAGCGTCGTTTTTGCTGTGCCCCTGTGTTGTGTCAACCTGATGTTTCTCTTCCGTTCCAGGTCGAGGTTGATGCTTCTGAGATTGGTGCAGGGGCGGTTTTGTCACAGAGAGGTTCTGGTTGCTCAGTGTTCAAACCATGTGCTTTCTTTTCCAGGAAATTTTCTGCTGCTGAGCGTAATTATGATGTGGGCAACCGAGAGTTGCTGGCCATGAAGTGGGCATTCGAGGAGTGGCGTCATTGGCTTGAGGGTGCTAAGCATCGCGTGGTGGTTTTGACTGATCATAAGAACCTTACTTATCTTGAGTCTGCCAAGCGCTTGAATCCTAGACAGGCCCGTTGGTCGTTATTTTTTGCTCGTTTTGATTTTGTGATTTCATACCTTCCGGGCTCTAAAAATGTGAAGGCGGATGCTCTGTCTAGGAGTTTTGTGCCCGACTCTCCGGGGTTATCTGAGCCGGCGAGTATCCTCAAGGAAGGAGTCATTGTGTCTGCCATCTCCCCTGATTTGCGGAGAGTGTTGCAGAAATTTCAGGCTAATAAACCTGATCGTTGTCCGGCCGAGAAACTGTTCGTCCCTGATAGGTGGACTAGTAAAGTTATCTCTGAACTTCATTGTTCGGTGCTGGCCGGTCATCCAGGAATCTTTGGTACCAGGGAGTTGGTTGCTAGATCCTTCTGGTGGCCATCTCTGTCACGGGATGTGCGTGCTTTTGTGCAGTCCTGTGGAATTTGTGCTAGGGCTAAGCCCTGCTGTTCACGTGCCAGTGGGTTGCTTTTGCCCTTGCCGGTCCCGAAGAGGCCTTGGACACATATTTCGATGGATTTCATTTCTGACCTTCCCGTTTCTCAAAAAATGTCGGTCATTTGGGTGGTCTGTGATCGCTTTTCTAAAATGGTCCATCTGGTGCCCTTGGTTAAATTGCCTTCCTCCTCTGATTTGGTGCCTTTGTTCTTCCAGCATGTGGTTCGTTTACATGGCATTCCTGAGAATATTGTTTCTGACAGAGGTTCCCAGTTTGTCTCGAGGTTCTGGCGAGCCTTTTGTGGTAGGATGGGCATTGACCTATCTTTTTCCTCGGCCTTCCATCCTCAGACTAATGGCCAGACCGAACGAACCAATCAGACCTTGGAAACATATCTGAGATGTTTTGTTTCCGCTGACCAGGATGATTGGGTGTCATTTTTGCCGTTGGCTGAGTTCGCCCTTAATAATCGGGCCAGCTCGGCTACCTTGGTCTCTCCATTTTTCTGCAATTCTGGGTTCCATCCTCGTTTCTCTTCAGGACAGGTTGAGTCTTCGGACTGTCCTGGTGTGGATTATGTGGTGGACAGGTTGCAGCAGATCTGGACTCAGGTAGTGGACAATTTGACCTTGTCCCAGGAGAAGGCTCAGCTTTTCGCTAATCGCAGACGCCGTGTGGGACCCCGACTTCGTGTTGGGGATCTGGTTTGGTTATCTTCTCGTCATATACCTATGAAGGTTTCCTCTCCTAAATTTAAACCTCGTTTTATTGGTCCGTATAGGATTTCTGAGATTCTCAATCCGGTGTCTTTTCGTCTGACCCTCCCAGACTCCTTTTCCATACATAATGTATTCCATAGGTCGTTGTTGAGGAGATACGTGGCACCTATGGTTCCATCTGTGGAGCCTCCTGCCCCTGTTTTGGTGGAGGGGGAATTGGAGTATATTGTGGAGAAGATTTTGGATTCTCGTGTCTCTAGACGGAAACTCCAGTATCTGGTCAAATGGAAGGGTTATGCTCAGGAAGATAATTCCTGGGTTTTTGCCTCTGATGTCCATGCCCCAGATCTTGTTCGTGCCTTTCATGTGGCTCATCCTGGTCGGCCTGGGGGTTCTGGTGAGGGTTCGGTGACCCCTCCTCAAGGGGGGGGTACTGTTGTGAATTCTGTGGCTGAGTTCACTTCTGTGGTCACAAGTGGTATTGCAGTCTCTGGGCTTCCTCCCTCAGGTGTTTTGGTGAGCTCGTTGGCTGCCTTGCTATTTAGCTCCACCTGAGTCTGTCTTCCTTGCTCCTTGTCAATGTTCCAGTGTTGGATCTGAGCTACTGCATCTTTCCTTGGGCCTGCTGCTCTGCTAGATAAGTGCTTCTAGTTTGTTTTCTGTTTTTTCTGTCCAGCTTGCTATTAACTTTTGCTGGAAGCTCTGAGAAGCAAAGGGGTGCACCGCCGTGCTGTTAGTTCGGCACGGTGGGTCTTTTTGCCCCTTTGCGTGGTTTTCGTTTTA
Source organism: Ranitomeya imitator (assembly GCF_032444005.1). Taxonomy (NCBI): domain Eukaryota; kingdom Metazoa; phylum Chordata; class Amphibia; order Anura; family Dendrobatidae; genus Ranitomeya; species Ranitomeya imitator. The sequence continues at coordinate 1,090,574,933 of NC_091282.1, read as the reverse complement.
GGGTTTTTTGTAGACTGCATAGTTCTCTTTGCTATCCTCGCTCTGTCTAGAATATCGGGCCTCACTTTGCTGAATCTATTTCATTCCTACGTTTGTCTTTTCATCTTGCTAACAGTCATTATATGTGGGGGGCTGCCTATTCCTTTGGGGTATTTCTCTGAGGTAAGTCAGGCTTGTATTTCTATCTTCAGGCTAGTCAGCTCCTCAGGCAGTGCCGAGTTGCATAGGTAGTTGATAGGCGCAATCCACTGCTGCTTTCAGTTGTGTGAGGATAGATCAGGTACTGCAGTCTACAGAGATTCCACGTCTCAGAGCTCGTCCTATTGTTTTTGGTTATTGCCAGATCTCTGTATGTGCGCTGATTACTGCACGCTGTGTTGCCTGATTGCCAGCCATAACAGAATTGAGATCGGACGCCATGTCACGTTTAGAGAGCCCCTGATGTGCCTAAACAGTGGAAACCCCCCACAAGTGACACCATTTTGTAAACTAGACCCCAAGGAACTTATCTAGATGTGTGGTGAGCACTTTGAACCCCCAAGAGCTTCACAGAAGTTTATAACGTAGAGCCGTGAAAATAAAAAATCGCATTTGTTTACACAAAAATGATCTTTTTGCCCACAAATTCTTATTTTCACAAGGGTAACAGGAGAAATTAGACCACAAAAGTTGTTGTGCAATTTCTCCTGAATACGTCGATACCTGATATGTGAGGGTAAACCACTGTTTGGGCGCACCGCAGAGCTTGGAAGTGAAGGAGCGCCGTTTAACTTTTTCAATGTAGAATTGGCAGGAATTGAGATTGGACGCCATGTCGCGTTTGGAGAGCCCCTGATGTGCCTAAACAGTGGAAACCCCCCACAAGTGACACCATTTTGGAAACTAGACCCCTTAAGGAACTTATCTAGATGTGTGGTGAGCACTTTGAACCCCCATGTGCTTCACAGAAGTTTATAACGTTGAGCCGTGAAAATAAAAAATCGCATTTTTTCAACAAAAATGATTTTTTGCCCCCAAATTTTTATTTTCACAAGGGTAACCGGAGAAATTAGACCACAAACTTTGTAGTGCAATTTCTCCTGAGTACGTTGATACCCAATATGTGGGGGTAAACTACTGTTTGGGCGCACCGCAGAGCTTGGAAGAGAAGGAGTGCCGTTTTACTTTTTCAATGTAGAATTGTCTGGAATTGAGATCGAACGCCATGTCGCGTTGGGAGAGCCCCTGATGTGCCAAAACAGTGGAAACCCCCACAAGTGACCCCATTTTGGAAACTAGACCCCTTAAGGAACTTATCTAGATGTGTGGTGAGAACTTTGGAAGCCCAAGTGCTTCACAGAAAATCGTCGTGAAAATAAGAAATATTTTTTTTTCCACAAAAAAGATATTGTAGCCCCCTAGTTTTTATTTTCACAAGGGTAACAGGAGAAATTGGACCACAATAGTTGTTGTCCAATTTATCCTGAGTACACTGATGTGCCATATGTGGGGGTAAACCACTGTTTGGGCGCACGGCAGAGCTCAGAAGGGAAGGAGCGCTGTTTTGGAATGCAGACTTTGATAGAATGGTCTGTGGGCGTTATGTTGCGATTGCAAAGCCCCTGATGTACCTAAACAGTAGTAACCCCCCACAAGTGACCCCATTTTGGAAACTAGACCCCCCAAGGAACTTATCTAGATGTGTGGTGAGAACTTTGAATGCCCAAGTGCTTCACAGAAGTTTAGAATGCAGAGTTGTGAAAATAAAAAATATTTTTTTTTCCACAAAAAAGATATTGTAGCCCCCAAGTTTTTATTTTCACAAGGGTAACAGGAGAAATTGGACTGCAATAGTTGTTGTCCAATTTATCCCGAGTACACTGATGTGTCATATGTGGGGGTAAAGCACTGTTTGGGCGCACGGCAGAGCTCGGAAGGTAAGGAGCGCTGTTTTGGAATGCAGACTTTGATAGAATGGTCTGTGGGCGTTATGTTGCGATTGCAGAGCCCCTGATGTACCTAAACAGTAGTAACCCCCCCACAAGTGACCCCATTTTGGAAGCTAGACCCCCCAAGGAACTTATCTAGATGTGTGGTGAGAACTTTGAATGCCCAAGTGCTTCACAGAAGTTTAGAATGCAGAGTCGTGAAAATAAAAAATATTTTTTTTTCCACAAAAACGATATTGTAGCCCCCAAGTTTATATTTTCACAAGGGTAACAGGAGAAATTGGACCGCAATAGTTGTTGTCCAATTTATCCCGAGTACACTGATGTGCCATATGTGGGGGTAAACCACTGTTTGGGCGCACGGCAGAGCTCGGAAGGGAGGGAGCACCATTTGACTTTTTGAGCGCAAAATTGGCTGTCGTGTTTGGAGACCCCCTGATGTAACTAAACAGTGGAAACCCCCCAATTCTAGCTCCAACCCTAACCCCAACACACCCCTAACCCTAATCCCAACCCGATCCATAATCCTAATCACTAACCCTAACGATAATCACAACCCTTACCCCAAAACAACCCTAATGTCAACCCTAACCATAATCCTAATCAAAACCCTAAATCCAACACACCCCTAATCCTAATCTCAACCCTAACCTCAAACCTAACCCTAATCCCAATACACCCCTAATCACAACCCTAACCTTAACCCTAATCCCAAACCTAACCCTAATCCCAAGCGTAACCCTAATGCCAACCCTAACCCTAATCCCAACTCTAACCCTAACTTTAGCCCCAACCCTAGCCCTAACATTAGCCCCAACCCTAACCCTAGCCCTAAGGCTACTTTCACACTTGCATCGTTGGCATCCGTCGCAATCCGTCATTTTGGACAAAAAACGGATCCTCCAAATGTGACCGCAGGATGCGTTTTTTTGCCCATAGACTTGTATTGCCGACGGATCGTGACGGATGGCCACACGTCGCGTCCGTCGTGCACTGGATCAGTTGTGTTTTGGCGGACCGTCGGCACAAAAAACGTTCAATGTAACGCTTTTTTGTACGTCGCGTCCGCCATTTCTGACCGCACATGCGTGGCCGTAACTCCGCCCCCTCCTCCCCAGGACATAGATTGGGCAGCGGATGCGTTGAAAAACTACATCCGCTGCCCACGTTGTGCACAATTTTCACAACGTGCGTCGGTATGTCGGGCCGACGCATTGCAACGGCCCCGTACCGACGTAAGTGTGAAAGAACCCTAACCCTGAATTTAGCCCCAACCCTAACCCTAAATTTAGCCCCAACCCTAACCCTAACCCTAACTCTAGCCCTAACCCTAGCCCTAACCCTAGCTTTAACCCTAGCCCTAACCCTAACCCTAGCTCTAACCCTAACCCTAGCCCTAACCCTAGCCCTAACCCTAGCCCTAACCCTAACCCTAGCCCTAACCCTAGCCCTAGCCCTAACCCTAGCCCTAACCCTAATTTTAGCCCCAACTGCTCTTCTCCTGTCAGCCGGCAGATGGCGATAGATGGCGGGCGCACTGCGCATGCGCCCGCCATTTTCTTTTCCTCGGCAGCCAGGAGGAGCAGCAGGAGGATCCAGGGACACCGGTGAGTATGATAGGGTCCCCGAATCCCCCTATTTCTCTGTCCTCTGATGTGCGATCACATCAGAGGACAGAGAATTACACTTTGATTTTTTTTTTTTTTTGCGGTCACCGGTAAACAGTTAATTACCGGCGATCGCAAAACAGGGGTCGGTAAAACCGACCCCGATCATGTTCTTTAGGGTCTCGGCTACCCCCGGCAGCCGAGACCCCAAAGACTCTCCCGGTGCCGGCCGGCGGGCGTGCGAGAGCCACGAGGAGCACCGGGGGAGATAAGTGAGTATCGGGGGGCTACCTGGGACCCCTTTTCTCTGTCCTCTGATGTGCGATCACATCGGAGGACAGAGTAATTAAAAAGAGATCGCTTTTTTTTTTTTTTCGATCGCCGGTGAACGGTTAATTACCGGTGATCGCAAATGCGGGGTTGGTTAACCCCCCCCCCGAATCGTGTTCTCTGGGGTCTCGGCTACCCCCGGCAGCCGAGACCCCAGAGAAAATCCGACTCTGGGGGGCGCTATTCACTTTTTCCACAGCGCCGTTAATTAAAGGCGCTGTGGTTTAAGTACCCTTAGCGGCCGCCGTTAAAAGGCGTATCGGCGGTCGCTAAGGGGTTAAAGAATTATAGAGGCCTTCAATGTAAATGGTAGTACAAAGGCTCTGGAAAAGCTAAATGGCTCCTCACCCTCCAAAAAAATTCAGCAAATTCAGTGCTCCCAAATCCAAATGCCCCTTCCTTTCCAAGCCTCAGTGTGCCTAAACCACATATAGTATCCACATGTTTGACATTTCTGTAGCGATGAGAGCCAACCTAATATATGAGTGCATGTGTCCAGAAGCATGAGCTTGGCAAAACGTACTGGTGTACTGGTCACTAGTGTCCAGGGGGCAGCACACTGTGCTTTTGTGTTCCGTCCTTAGGCCCTGCTGATTTCAGTTGTGCAACACAATTGTGTGCACAAGTAGGGGCTGGCTAGGCAGGGATAAAATGCCCCTGGGCCAGTCCCCTGCAACAATTTTAGGCCACCTGGCAGCTTAGAGTTGTACAAGTGCTGGCCAGTATTGCCCACACTGCATGAAGTGAGGATGGGCATGTCTGCTGATCTCACGTCACCTGCATGCTGGGCTGATTCCATGAACATGAGCTTCTGAGATGAGGTCAGAAAAGTGGGGGTTGGGGGCTAAGAGGGACCGGATCAGGAGCTCTCTGACAGAGTTATATCTTGCCTTCTGTATGCAGATATGATCTCCCTGCACTACCACTCTCTGTTCTGCAGATCACTTTATGGCTGCGGTCTACAGAATAACAGAAGTGCCGTCGCATGAACAGGGCATCAGAGTCCTGGCACGGTAACATCATCGCGCTGTGCTGGGGCTCTGATGTTCAGTGCATGCATCGATGTAATGGCAGCATGTTGCCTAGACGCTCAACTCGTCAGGTCCTGGGTTAGGTGAGTATATAATTATTTTTTAACTTAAAACTTGTGGTGTGATGTGGGAGCATCATAAACATTGGGGGAACCTTATAAGTAGTGTGGGGGACCCTGAAACATTGTGGGGGCCTCATACATTTTCGGGACTAATTCAGCAGCCATTATACAGTTTGTGAACTAATGCAGGGGCCATTACACAGTATGGTAGCTAATGTGGGGGCCATTTGACTGTTTGAGGACTAATGATGGGGCCTTCATACAGTCTGAGGGCTACTGTGTAATTCATTATACTGTATTTTGGGAGAGCAGTGGGGACAACATGCTATGTGTAGGGAGCTGTGGGACCACCAGACTGTGTATAGTGGAGCTGTGGGACCACCATACTGTGTATAGCAAAGCTGTGGGCACACCATACTGTGTATAGCGAAGCTGTGGGCCCACCATATGGTGTACAGCAGAGCCGTGGGACCACCATACTGTGTATGTGGAATCTGTGGGTGCATCATAATGTGTATAGAGGAGCTGTAGGCTCACCATACTGTGTATAGCTGAGCTGTGGGCACACCATGCCGTGTATAGGGAAGCTGTGGGCCCACAATACTTTGTATTGGAGAGCTTTGGGCCAACCATACTGTGTGTAATGGGGTTGTGGACCCACCACACTGTGGTCCAACATACTGTGTATAGCGGAGCTGTGGGCCCACCATACTGTGCATAGTGGAGCTGTGGGCCCACCATACTCTGTATAGTAGAGCTGTGGGTGCATCAGAATGTGTATTGAGTAGCTGTTGACCCATTATGCTGTGTAGAGGGCGGTAGTGAGAACATTAAATTGTGTCTAGTGGAGCTGTGAGTGCATCACACTGTATCTAGGGGAGCTGTTTGCCCATCATACTGTGTATAGAGGAGTTACACATTGGGGGACTCAGCGGACATTATTAAATGTTAAGTGGGCACTTCAGAAGCATAACTTTTATAGGGGCACTCAGAGTATTGTGGCCGCCAACTATGCACATGGGGCATTATTACTTTCTAAGGACAAAATGTGGACACAGTTTTCTACAGCACTTGCACAGGGCATATCTTCTAAGGGCAATCTTACCAACTAGAGGGAACAAAAGAGACATTATTATTTAAGGGGAACAATAATAGTATTATTCTGTGGGGTACAAAAAGGTGGCATTACTATGTGGGGCAGTAAGAGGAAACGTTATTATACCACATAGTAGATGGTGTAATAGAGACATATATGGCAGCAGCTGCTCAGCACTGGAATATCAGCAGGATAAGGAGTTTGTGCAGGTTGGGAATAGATGGAGAAGGGGCTTGAAATGCAAGAAGTCAAATGTGTCTGTGTTGTAACCTCTGCAGAGGAGTCCTGGCTGGAGAAGTTGTCATGTTGGTCTGGGCCAAAAGGAAAAGATGGGAAAAGTGAACGACTCCATCAGAAAGAACATCAGCTGTAAGTCACTGTATATAACTGTACTGTAATGATTTGTATGTTCTGCACAACTGATATCTACCACTATATGGTCGTCATGTGTTGCTGATATAGATCTTGGTCTTTGTAGAGATTTTTGGTGGCTCAGTGAAGTTTTGCAGTATTGAGGTCCTGGGTTCAAATCCCAGCAATCACAACATCTGCAAGAAGTTTTGTATGTTCTCCCTGTGATTGCGTTTTCCCCTGGGTTCTCCGGGTTCCTCCCACACTCCAAAGATTGATAGGGAATTTAGATTGTGTGCCCCAATGGGGACAGTGATGGGAATGTCTGTAAAGTGCTGTGTAATTAATGGCACTAAATATAAGTGAGTAAAAAAATAAATATTAGCTCAATGGGTATCGGGATCTTTGCATCCCTGCCCATCAACTAAAAGAAGAGGCCGCAGCATTATGGACAGTGCAGTATCCTTTTCATTATATACGATAACAAGTTCTGTATATAAAATAGTGGCTTTACCAGGTCCTGCAATTAAGAGCAATACATAAGACTGAGCTGTAAAGCTGGGCACAGCTGTAACTATGTGTTATATAGTCAAGTTACACACGCTTCACTTCTTGTAATCTACAGGTGCACAAATATATTATACACTAGATGGTGGCCCGATTCTATTGCATCGGGTATTCTAGAATATGCATGTCCACGTAGTATATTGCCCACCCACGTAGTATATTGCCCAGTCACGTAGTATATTGCCCAGCCACGTAGTATATTGCCCAGTCACGTAGTATATTGCCCACCCACGTAGTATATTGCCCAGTCACGTAGTATATTGCCCAGCCACGTAGTATATTGCCCAGCCACGTAGTATATTGCCCAGTCACGTAGTATATTGCCCAGCCACGTAGTATATTGCACAGCCACGTAGTATACAGCACAGAGCCACGTATTATACAGCACAGACACATAGTATACTGCCCAGTCACAGGTTAAAAAAATACTTAAAATAAATTAACATATACTCACTTTCCGAGGGCCCCCCTTGTAGTCCTGGCACTTGTGTGCGGTGTACGCGGCAGCTTCCGGTCCCAGGGTTGGTATGAGCGCAGGACCTGTGATGACGTCGCGGTCACATGACCATGAAGTCATGGAAGGTCCTTCTCGCATAGCATCCTTGCCACCGGAACCTTCCGCTTGCACTGCTGAGGACAGCGTGCACGTCGGATGGTGAGAATAACCTTTTTTTTTATTATTATTATTTGTAACATTAGATCTTTTTACTATTGATGCTGCATACGCATCATCAATAGTAAAAAGTTGGTCAAACAGGGTTAATAGCTGTGTTAATGGAGTACGTTACACCACGGCATAACGCGGTCCGTTAACGCTGCCATTAATCCTATGTGAGGGCTGACTGGAGGGGAGTATGGAGCGGGTACTGACTGCGAGGAGGAAGGAGCGGCCATTTTGCCGCCAGACTGTGCCAGTCGCTGATTGGTCATGGGCGTTTTGCCACGACCAATCAGCGACTTGGATTTCCATGACAGACAGAGACCGCAACCAATGAATATCCGTGACAGAAAGACAGACAGACAGACGGAAGTGACCCTTAGACAATTATATAGTAGATGGGAATATAGGGACTATTCTACTTACTATAAAATAATTAAACAAATAAAGAGCTATTCAGGCATAAAAAGACAACAACTGGTTGGATAAAAAAAGGCTGCAGTGTTTATTAAGGAAAACAATGGTTAGCAAATAATTTACATTAGATGAGCTAGAAACTTAAAGTCCCATATTCCCATGAGCCTCCTTATTCTTACTAATCGGGAGCTTTACATTCACCATGAGTACAGTGGGCCTGTGTACCTTCACACGCCAGGGCTTAATTTCAGTCCCAGTCCAGCCCTGCCCAGCAGTATCTGTCCAGGATGGTTTTGTTGACCAATCAGGGCCGATTAACCCCTTAAATTCCACTGTCAATTGTGACAGAGGTGCTTAAGTTGTTACAAAGGCATCGCAAAATCCCCTTAGTAACCAGTGGACCCCAGAGATGAGAATCGCAGATCCTGATGGTTACCATGGTGCACTGAGGTCATGTAATGATCCGAGAGTACGGTGGCCTGTGAGTCTCACAGACGCAGTCAGTGACTCACTGACAGTCTAATGCATAAAAATCACGAACATCCGTTATGCCATTTAAAATGTAGCATTTCTGATAAAACAAAAAAAGGACACATAATTGGTATCCCTGTATCTGGAACGACCTGCTCTATAAAACTGTCATGTTATTTATTCCGTTTTACGAACGCCGTAAAAAACTAATAAAAAACACGCCAAAAATTTCACTTTTTCATCATACTGACTCACAAAAAGTGAATAAGATGCGATCAAAAAAGTCATGTGTAAAAAAAAATGGTACAAATGAAAATGCCAAACTGTTTCGCAAAATACAAGCACTAATACGGCTCATTCGGCAAAAAAATTAAAAAGTTACAGCTCTCAGAATATGATGATCAATAAACAAATTCATTTTGCTAAAACATTGTTTTTAGTGTGTAAAAAGAGCAAATCATTAAAAAAATATAGATCTGGTATCGCTGTAATCGGTACCGACCCAACAAACAAATCTGTCTTATCACTTTTACTGCACAGTGAACAGCACAAAAATAAATAAAATAAAAACAATAATGGAATTGCTGGGTTTTGTTCATTCTGTGTCTGAAAAATCTGAATAAAAAGCTATAAAAAAAATTATGTATCGCAAAATGGTACCAAAAAAATCTGGAACTTGTCCCGCAAAAAAATACAGCTCTGTTTGCCAAAAAATAGAAAAGTTACAGGTTTCAAAATATGGCGACAAAAAAACCCTACTTTTTATAAAAAAAAGCATTTTTACTGTTTGATAGGAAAACCTAAATAATGTAAAAAACCAGCCCCCACCCAGGTGCGTCACCTGTCACTGGAACTATAGGAGTTTCCCAATTTACTGGAAGAGCAAAGACTGGAAAAGTAAAATGGCTCCTGCCCCTCAAGTAAAATCCAGTGAATTCTGCTATCCCAAATCGAAATGCCCCCCTTCTTGCCACATCCATAGATGTATTCATTTAGATATCATTTTCAAAATAGGGTCCACTTTGGGGTTCCTCTGTTTATTTTTGTGTGTCTGGGGCTCAAAATAAGGTCCCTTTGGGGTTTCTTAGCTTTTTTGTATGTCTGGGGTTTTGTAAATTTTACTCGCAATCTATTCCAGCAAAATTTGTCTCCAGGGATACCCCCATAAGTGCAGAAAAAAATTGAAAAAAAACATTTTTTAAACTTATACCAATGTTATTCTGCACTTATGGAGGTATCCCTGTGTTCAGGAGAAATTGTCTAACAAACTGAGGGTTTTTCTCCTATGACCGCGTTTGAGAATGAAAAATTTGAAATCAAAACAATATTTTATTGGAAAAAATGTAATTTTTCATTTTCACTGCCAAAATAGGGTGACTTGTGAGGGGTATCTGCTGTATTGACTGTTGTGAATTCTGTGGCAGAGCTCCCTCCTGTGGTCACAAGTGGTACTTCGGCTGATTCTCTCTGTGAGCTTCCGTTGGTGGAGGAAAGTGGTACTGCGGCTTCTGAGTTTCCTTCCTCAGGTGATGTGGTGAAGTCGTTAGGTGCTGCTCTATTTAACTCCACCTAGTGCTTTGATCCTGGCCTCCAGTCAATGTTCTAGTATTGGACCTGTTTCCTCCTGGATCGTTCCTGTGGCCTACTGCTCTGCATAGCTAAGTTCCGCTTTGCTATTTTGTTTGCTGTTTTTTTCTGTCCAGCTTGTCTATTTGTTTTTTCCTGCTTGCTGGAAGCTCTGGGACGCAGAGGGTGTACCTCCGTGCCGTTAGTTCGGGTCGGGTCTTTTTGCCCCCTTTGCGTGGTTTTTGTAGGGTTTTGTGTTGACCGCAAAGTTACCTTTCCTATCCTCGCTCTGTTCAGAAAGTCGGGCCTCACTTTGCTAAATCTATTTCATCTCTACGTTTGTCTTTTCATCTTACTCACAGTCATTATATGTGGGGGCTGCCTTTTCCTTTGGGGTATTTCTCTGAGGCAAGGTAGGCTTATTTTCTATCTTCAGGCTAGCTAGTTTCTCAGGCTGTGCCGAGTTGCATAGGGAGCGTTAGGCGTAATCCACGGCTGCCTCTAGTGTGGTTGGAGAGGATTAGGGATTGCGGTCAGCAGAGTTCCCACGTCTCAGAGCTCATTCTATGTTTTTGGGTTATTGTCAGGTCACTGTATGTGCTCTGACCTCTATGTCCATTGTGGTACTGAATTACCTTATCATAACAATTGACACCTTCGGGACTCTGCAAATGCGGTTTTGCATCTGCAATTCGTTCAAGAAAAAATTGCATTCCTTCCCTTTCAATCCTTGCCATATTGCCTAGATGAATTCCTTGAAGGGGAAAGATTCTAAAATGTCTCTTGTGGCTGGGGTTTACGCTGTTTTGGCACCTCAGGTACTATGCAAATACGGCATGGTGTCAGCAATATATTCCATCCAAATTTTTTATGTAAAAATGAAATGTTGCTCTTTCTTTTCAGAGCCCTGCTGTGTGTCAAAATCATAGTTTTCGACCATTTATGAGGTACTGCTGTGTTTAGAAGTTGCCTAATAAACTATGGTGTTCGTTTTTTCCCTATTACTCCTATTACTCCTTTTGGAAATTTAGGGCAAAATCAATATTTTAGTTGAAAAAATTAATTCTTCATTTTTTTATTCAACTTTTGCATTAATTTCGGAGAAGCATCTGAACTTTTAACAAACTTTTTAAAGTTTTGAATACAATGAGGTGTTGTAATGCTGCTGCAGTGGAGTATAGCGCAACCTCCACCAGGGGATGATGGTGAGAGAAGAGAGGTTCAACACACAGCGTAACACCACTGAGCAGCAGCACAAGCGCCACCAAGTGTCGAAAGAGTGGCCAGACGAGTCGAGTCAGAAACCGTCAGGACAAGAAGCACCAGAGGTCACAGCAAAAACAACTGGTCAAATACAAGCCAGAAGTCAGAGCCAGATGGGAGCAGATATATCGGAGAGGAGAGACAGTAAACAGGTCAGAAGACATGCCAGGTCACATACCAAGAGGTCCAAGCATAGTAAGCGAACACTAAGACAAAGCGGGGAGGCAGGAAAGGGAAGTCACAGGAACAGAGTACACTGGCACAGTACAAAATACAGTATCAAGGGGTCAGCTGCTCTAACCTGGGAGCATGAACTATCAATGACATTGGTCTGCAGGCTACAGCAGACTGAAATAGCCACACAGAAGCCAAGACGAGGCAAAAAAGGTTAAACCCCGCATGACCAGACTGGGGAGAAAATAACAAGAAACAAACCTCGGCCTGGATCATGACAGGCATGCAACTTTTCAATTGCAATCATTTTTGTGGATTTTCCAATAAATAAGCCCCTCAAGAGCACGTCAAACCTAAACATATCTGTAAATGTTTTCTTAAATAATGTCTACATTTTTTGATAAACTTGCTAACCTTCTAAAAAAATGCTGCTGGAAAAATGCTGCTTGTGTAGAGATAGAGAAGTAGAGATATTAGGCATTTTGGTTTGTTTAACTGTCTGCTGTCAGGACATAACAATTAAAAGTTTTAAAAAATGCAATTTTTTGTAATTTTCCCAAATTTCTAATCATTTCACAAATAAATAAAAATTTTATTGGCTTAAACACTGCAATTATTCAGAGAAAAACATAGCTTTATAACCGTCGGGGACTGAATTGCATTGTAGAGTGATCGGACTGGCAGGTATCTTTTACCTCCCATTGCCATTGACTGACCGGTCTCTCCTAGGGCAGAGGGAAGGAGAAGCCACCGGGTACCCGCCTCTCCGACTAGTTCCAAGTGCGGCTCAGTCCCCTGCTGCTATTAATATATGTCTGTAACCATGTAATCACTCTTTGCCTGTGGATCGGGCAGCACGTATCAGCTGTCAGAGTCCCCTTAAACAAGAAAGCCTAGTTTACTGACAATTTAAAGTTATTTTACAGAGTTTGTTGTTCTTTAGTTCAGCCTAAGAAACAGCAGCTACAAGTTAATTTCTGATAGCGATATTTTCTGCACGAATGTGGTGTACTACATACATATTATATGATGCATTTTAAATATCTTGTTGAAATGTGCAGTCTCTTTAGGTTTGCTATAAGGCTGTCTACGGCATGTTTGCTAAGAGAAACAAAGCTAGCTTTGGCCATGTTTTATGATTTTTAACTCAGTTGGGATGCTTCTCTAGTCAGTTTCTACTGCTGAGAAGTATTTGATGAAAATCTTAAAAGCAATTGAGTGGTCTAAACTATCGACTTTTATCCATTTTTATCAGCATCTATTTGTTCTTTGAAGATTTTACCTGGGAGGCTTTAAATTGCCATTGCTATTCTATGTTAAGATAAAAATTTAAGTTCTCAAGGACACAGTGTTCTGGGGTTATTCAGCTGAAAAGTTACTGAGCAAGTTACTTACCATATGTGCCATAAATTCTCTGAGTCAATTATACGTAGAGACTCCAAATAAAACCTAGATCAATCCATTCTGCTTAGACCTCCTAGGAGAAACATACTGAGCGACTAGTAAAGCTTTCAAAAAGACAAAACACACTGCTCGACATTAAACAAGAAGATCCTAATGGCCAGGGAGCCAGCTATGAAAAGATGTTGTTGACATATGAAATATGTAAATGGTATATGTCATAGTTCAATTGCATATCGTTCGTTTGTTCGGCATTTTATTTTGCCCTTAGCTTAGGCAATATTTCTTTTTACGCTCCCCCCTACTTAGCTCAGCGTATGTGTGGCAACAACCTGATAATCTTTTTTTCAGAGATTTAGTTGCTTGTTCTTTGCAATCATTCTGACCCTGTTCTAATGAAAAGTAGCGCAGACCTCAGTGAAAGCTTCGCAGCCAGCATATACAGCAAACAATATGAGAAACAGGTGCAGTGTAGAGCACAGAGGAGGTACACTGCGGCCATCTGGACCTCTGATGAATTGATGATACATGAAGTGCATTTGGTTGGGTTTTGATACATCAATTGTGTCCAATCATTTTTTATGCCTGAGTCAGACACAATTGAAGCCAAGTTGTGCACCATTGACACTTGTCCAGTGGCCATAGCCATATTAGAAAATGCTACATGCAGTGTTCCCTAATCCAACTCAACATGAGATCCACCAAATGACTGGAAAACCTCAGATGGTATAAATGGAAACAAACCTTTAAGCTGCTAGATCCATGCTGTCAACCAGACATTTGTCAATGATCTCTCTCAACTCTCATACACACGAGCACTCTGCCAGGCACTTATGTCTTTTCATCGAGGAGATAGGAGAAAGCCACTGCCGGACACTTTGAGCAGCACCTTATATCTCCTGTAAACAGAAAAGAAATGAGCAAATGCCTGATTTTTCTCTTCTCTGCCATCAAATATCAAGGTTGAATCCGGAGGCCCATACGCATCAGTTGGTCATCCGATGTCGCTAAAATCGTTAGTATTGGCCAACTATCATCTAATGTGCATAGAGGCCTTCAAACTTCCTTAAATTTCCATTAGACATATATGGAATCACATTGCATACAGAGAGTAAAGCTAGAAAGCAGCCAAGAAGACAAAATTAAATAAAGTAGTACGCTTACGCATAATTTTATCAGACATATTTTTATTTAAAGAAGCACTCATCCCATCAAAGTTTTATCCTCTTGATATATTGCAGTCATCATATTATATAGCACTGTGCACTTATAATTGCTCATTTTGCCTTTCTACCAGTTAATTCTCTTTTCCATTAGGTCAATGGTATCACGGTTAAAAACTGACTAGCTAAATCGTTCTAAGCTCTACGCAGACACAGGCAGTCTATTTTCCATAAGTCACAGCAAAAGTCCCTGGCAGGGGGAGGAGGGAGCAGCTGAGTCAGGAGTTAAAGAGGGAAATGGTAAATGAAGGGGCATAAAACTTCCTGTTTCTACATAAAACAGAGAAAGGAGAAGAATTAGCTGGGTAGAAAGGCAAAATGAGCAATTGTAAGTAGACACACCATCCCCACTGTCAAACATGGTGGTGGCAGCATCATGGTTTGGGCCTGCTTTTCTTCAGCAGGGACAGGGAAGATGGTTAAAATTGATGGGAAGTCGGGACCATTCTTGAAGAAAACCTGTTGGATTCTGCAAAAGACCTGAGACAGGGACGGAGATTTGTCTTCCAACAAGACAATGATCCCAAACATAAAGCAAAATCTACAATGGAATGGTTCACAAATAAACGTATCCAGGTGTTAGAAATGCCAAGTCAAAGTCCAGACCTCAATCCAATCGAGAATCTGTGGAAAGAGCTGAAAACTGCTATTGACAAATGATCTCCATGAAACCTCACTGAGCTCGAGCTGTTTGCCAAGGAAGAATGGGCAAGAATTTCAGCGTCTCGATGTACCAAACTGAGAGACATACCCCAAGCGACTTGCAGCTGTAATCGCAGCAAAAGGTGGTGCAACAAAGTATTAAGTTAAAGGGGCCGAATAATATTGCACGCCCCACTTTTCACTTTTTGAATTTCCAAAAAAATTTAAAATAACCAATACATTTAGTTCAACTTCACAATTGTATTCCTCTTGTTGTTGATTCTTCACCAAAAATTTACATTTGGTATCTTTATGATTGAAGCATGATATGTGGGAAAAGGTTGAAAAGTTCCAGGGGCTGAATACTTTCGCAAGGCACTGTATATGGCCACACACACACGTGTATATTGCATAGTCTCCTTTATTATGTATACTGCTGTCCCGTATTATACAATGCCCTCTCTTGTTATGTATAGCACCATCCCTTACATATTGGATTTTATAGAGCCCTGTTTTTTATTACATACCGTCCTGTCTTGTTAGCTGTATAATGCAATGATGGCTAAAGGCGTATGGGAAAGCTTCTTTTCTAAAGGAGGAGCTGATGGACTGGTCGTCTGGTCACCGGCTTCTCCATCAGCCGTCATTTTATATCTGAAAAGTGAGGGGACTATGTAATAAAAGAGGGCACTGTGAATAACAAAAATAACAAGAATGTACTATGTAAGAGACATCACTGTACATAACAGCAGAGTAAGCTAAATAATAAGGGATGGCACCATATATAACTAGAAAGGATGGTACATAATAAGAAATGGTGTTATGCATAACACAATTATTGCCCATTCCACCACCTCCATCATTGCCTCCTCCCCACCATCCCCATCATTGTCCTTTCCACTGCCACCATCATTGCCTTCTCCCCCCCACCCCATTACCCATTCCACCACCTCCATTATTTCCTCATCCCCCACCATCCCCATCATTGCCCTTTTCCCCGCCATCATCATTGTCTTTTCCCCCACCACCCCATCATTGCCCATTACACAGCCTCCATCAATTCCTCCTCCCCACCACCCCCATTATTGCCCATTCACCACCTCCATCATTTCCTTCTCTTGCACCACTCCCATTATTGCCCTTTCCATCACCCCATCATTGCCCTCTCCTCCACCAACACACACACAGACACACACAGCACCAATCACCTCTCTCTACACACACACACACCTCACCTTTGTGCACGGTATCCTGAAGCTGCATCTTCGTCTTTAGATTCCTGTCTCGCACAGCTGCGGCGCTGAATGATGATGTCATTCAGCCGCTGCTTTGAGACAGGAAACGTGGGCAGAAAGCAGGACAGATCCATTATTCCCTGCAGCTCCGCTCTGCTGCCATTTTCTCTTGCAAGCAGCGGCACATGAGGGCCTCCTGGAGCCTCAGGGACGGAAAAACTGGCCAGACTGCCCTTATTTTTAGCTGCCCTGCAGGGGCCCCCCAGTGCAGCCACTTCGGTTGAACAGGCGGTATGTCCGCCCATGCTTGGAGTAATAGCAATGGGTGCCATTATAAGTAACAATAAAACAGTCATCTGGATTTAGTTTACCCATTTCTCTCATTACAGTACTGAACATCTTTCAACTCTTCATGTTTTTTTTGGCATTTCATTTCTTAAAACAACCATAGATTGACGTGGTATTAAAGTTCCTGGTTTTGTTTTGGCAGTTTTTAATTTCAGAAATAAACTTTATGGAGCTGATATAATAAAAAGTTGATGACTCCATACATTTGAACAGAGTTTATAAAAAGACCCAACTGTGTCAGCTGTCACACTCGGGTCTGGAGAGCAGCCAGCCAGTCTGAGCATTGCGTTGCAATCCCCGTCTGAGTTATATGGCCGAAGGACCCTCCCCTAACTAAGAGGTGGTGTAGACCTATAATATACCTATGTGTATGAGATACAGTACAGACCAAAAGTTTGGACACACCTTCTCATATAAAGATTTTTCTGTATTTTCATGACTATGAAAATTGTACATTGACACTGAAGGCATCAAAACGATGAATTAACACATTTGGAATTATATACTTAACAAAAAAGTGTGAAACAACTGAAATTAAGTCTTATATTCTTGGTTCTTCAAAGTAGCCATCGTTTGCTTTGATGACTGCTTTGCACACTCTTAGCATTCTCTTGATGAGCTTCAAGAGGTAGTCACCGTGAATGGTCTTCCAACAATCTTGATGGAGTTCCCATAGATGCTTAGCACTTGTTGGCCCTTTTGCCTTCACTCTGCAGTCCAGCTCATCCCAAACCATCTCGATTGGGTTCAGGTCTGGTGACTGTGGAGGTCAGGTCATCTGGCATAGCACCCCATCACTCTCCTTCTTGGTCAACTAGCCCTTACACATCCTGGAGGTGTGTTTGGGGTCATTGTCCTGTTGAAAAATAAATGATGGTCCAACCAAACGCAAACCAGATGGAATAGTATGCTTCTGCAATATGCTTTGGTAGCCATGCTGGTTCAGTATGCCTTCAATTTTGAATAAATCCCGACCAGTGTCACCAGCAAAGCACCCCTACACCATCACACCTCCTCCTCCATGTTTCACGGTGGGAACCAGGCATATACAGTCAATCCGTGCACCTTTTCTGCATCGCACAGACACGGTGGATGGAACCAAAGATCTCAAATTTAGACTCATCAGACCAAAGCACAGATTTCTACTGGTCTAATGTCCATTCCTTGTGTCCTTTAGCCCAAACAAGTTTCTTCTGCTATTGTCTGTTCTTAGCAGTGGTTTCCTAGCAGCCTTTGTACCATGAAGGCCTGCTGCACAAAGTCTCCTCTTGACAGTTATTGTAGAGATGTGTCTGCTGCTAGAACTCTGTGTGGCATTCACCTGGTCTCTAATCTGAGCTGCTGTTAACCTGCGATTTCTGAGGCTGGTGACTCGGATAAACCTATCCTCAGAAGCAGAGGTGGCTCTTGGTCTTCCTTTCCTGGTGCGGTCCTCATGTGAGCCAGTTTCTTTGTAGCGCTTGATGGTTTTTGCAACTGCACTTGGGGACACTTTCAAAGTTTTCCCAATTTTTGGGACTGACTGACCTTTATTCCTTAAAGTAATGATGGCCACTCGTTTTTCTTTATGTAGCTGCTTTTTTCTTGCCATAATACAAATTCTAACAGTCTATTCAGTAGGACTATCAGCTGTATATCCACCAGACTTCTGCACAACACAACTGATGGTCCCAACCCCATTTATAAGGCAAGAAATCCCATTTATTAAACCTGTCAGGGTCACCTGTGAAGTGAAAACCATTCCTGGTGACTACCTCTTGAAGCTCATCAAGAGAATGCCAAGAGTGTGCAAAGCAGTCATGAAAGCAAAAGGTGGCTATTTTGAAGAACCTAGAATATAAGACATCATTTCAGTTGTTTCACACTTTTTTAATAAGTATATAATTCCACATGTGTTAATTCATAGTTTTGATGCCTTCAGTGTGAATGTACAATTTTCATAGTCATGAAAATACAGAAAATTCTTTAAATGAGAAGGTGTGTGCAAACTTTTGGTCTGTACTGTATGTAAAACATTAAAGACTGATAAGTCTTCCTTTTCCTCAGCTGAATAATCTTTATCTAGATAATCTGCACACTGCTCAAATGATAATTGATTTCTCATTTTAAAAAGGATTTGTTCTTGCACTTCAATCAGCAACATGCCATCAAATTTGCCAAAATTTGGATATTCTTAGAAATCTTTGAACAGTTGACAGAATAGTTTTGTCTTCAATTTCACATCATGCTGTCTTAAATGTTTCATGTTCCTAATAAGGGTTATTTTGCAATTTGTGTCTCAAGGGGTTTGCTAATACCGCTGAGAGAAAAAGATTATTTTTCATTCAACATTAAGTATAAATCAAGGTCAAGGCAAAAACAAAATCACGTACTTTCAGTTCAATAATTAATGCATTTAATTATTACCTGAACTGTGATGAAAGACATTATTTTAGGTGATTGCGACATACTTTTCTTGATCTTGGAATGTCAAATTCAAAACTTGTCTGCATAAAAAACTAAGTACATAGTTACAAAGTTATCAAGAAGACAGTGATCATTAATGTGATAAAAGTATGTTAAATTCCATCCATTTTGATTAACGGCCTGAGTACAGACCGGCTGCCTGACCCAAACTCAACAAGTAGGCACTCCGCCCGTCCGCACATTGTGTTCTGTACTTAGACTGTTAATGTTGGATGTGTGAAACTGGCCATAAGGGGAACCTGTCAGGCTATTTATGCTTCCCAAACTGTAGACAGCATAAATTGAAGCCTGAACTAGATATATTAATCTCTGAAACATTCCAGTACTTTGAAGATTCAGCAGGGGACCATAGCCGGAGACCATATTATTCAGGCGTTGCATCCAGCCGACTTTTCCATTCGCCAATCTGGGACTCGTTAATCACCTCGGCAGCGCTGGTAAAAGATGGTCAGGTGTAGGGCATGACTAGTATGGTCTCCGGCTATGATCCCCAGCTGGATTTGTAAAGTATATTCCCTTGTGAAAGGCTGAAGCCTTTAGGAGAATTTTATAACGACTTGCAATTATGCAGCCAAGCACAACTACTGTTAACCGAGGTTTGGACAGCATGAATTACACAGGTCTGCGACTAAAAAGCTGTTTGATTATTTTCATCTAATTTCCATGTAGTTTGGTGTGATGAAAACGAAAAAAATATTGAAAAAAATCCTGGACGCCAGGATTTGCCACAAAATGCAACATTCTCTTCAAATTTAGTCTATTTTCTCAATTTTTGGTATTTTTTTTTTATCTTAGGGTTTTGAAAGTCAAAATTACTATTAATTAATTCACATCAATGCATTAAAGATATACAAGATCCTGACTACAAAAAAATCGTCGGATGAATGCTGAAAGCATTTCAAGCTTTAGGTTGCCTGATGAGTTTGAAAGTGCATTTCCTCCATTCCCATAGTTACTTAAATTGTCAGAAAACGTGATTTCCTATGACAAAACGGAGGTCATTTTTCGGATTCAGCGCACTTAAAAACATAAAGATTACGTGGAATAACCAAAACAGCTCTTGAAAAATTTTTTTTTGCAGACCTTTGTTATCTAAATTGTACTTATCCTATCACATAAAGCTAGTAGAAAAGCATGGTTTTGCTGTCCTCATCCAACACCACAAGGTTAAGCTGCTTTTGGTGCAAATACAAGTCTAATACTTTTAGGAACTGTCTCAATTCTGATGCTCTGTAATTTGTTATTTGCTGATCTCCGTGGGCTGTTCTTCATCAGCCTTCTGTCAGGACTATAGATGTGAAAGTTTCTTCTCTCACTTTAAAGCAGACATTGTTCCTACCATTGTTAAACAGCTTGCCAGTCCTGTATTAAGAGCCTGCCCTGTCAATATGCAGTCTGCAAGACAGAAGAGCAGGAGCAGAGACAAAAACAAACCTCCATTTCCTGAAATTTGTGTGTCAGCTGATAGAAACAAAATACACTATACATTAAGAAGGGACAGCAAGTTAGACAGAGGAAAGTCACATAGTCAGCATTTTGGAGTCATTTCCCTAGTTAAGGGCTCCTTCACACGTCCTGATATCTCCGGTACCGGAAAACCATATAGGTGTCCATGTGTGTATAATATGTAAGGCAACCGTGTGCCATATCAGTACCACTCATACTGGCACCTGGGAATCAGCAGTACTGTTCAAGCTGTTCTCCGGCACCAGATGCTGAAGACAGCTCTCATCATTCTACCCGGCTCGCACTGCAATTAGCGCTAGCAGGTGAGAATGTAGAGTTCTATTCAACTGATAACAGTGATAGCAGGTAGCAGCTGATGGGAGTATTCTTCAGCTGCTGCCGGCGCTATAAATAAATAAATAAATAAACGGAGAGGGTTCCCCTGTAATTTTGATAGCCAGCCAGGCAACCCTGAGCTGTCAGCTTGAGCAAGGCTGGTTATCAAGAATAGAGGTGTCCCCACAATGTCTTTTTCAATTTAAATTAATAATTTAAAAAAAAAACAGTGGGGTCCCCTCGATTTTTGACAACTAGCCTTGCTAAAGCAGACAGCTAAGGGGCTGGTATTCTCAGGCTGGTAAGGGGCCATGGATATTGCCCCCCCAGCCTAAAAATAGCAGCCCGCAGCAACCTAGAAAAGGCGCATCTATTAGATGGGCCAATTCTTTAGCTTTGCCCGGCTCTTCCCATGTGCCCTGTGGCGGTGGCAAAATCAGTCACATCTTGGCACTGTCCAGGTTGAAAACAATTTATCCCCAGACATGGATTACGGCATGGGACAGAACGATGGACAGCTAAGGGATATGGTTGTTTTTTATTTTTGTTTTATTACAGACGAGGGCTTCAATGGAATGGGCGTTAGGTGAGTATAACTGTTTGCTTGTTTTTTAAAAAGAAAAGTGAAAGTGTGTTTTTTTTATTTCAAATAAAAAAACTTTATTCTTGCTGTGTTTATTTGCAAGACCAACAATGCGATTAGTAATGGAGAGGTGTCTTAATAGACGCCTCTCCATTTCTTATCCATGGGCTGGGTGCATCTCAATAAATTAGAATATCACTAAAAAGTTCATTTATTTCAGTTCTTCAATACAAAAAGCGAAACTCATATATTATAGAGTAATTACAAACAGAGTGATCTATTTCAAGTGTTTATTTCTGTTACTATTGATGATTATGGCTTACAGCCAATGAAAACCCAAAAGTCATTATCTCAGTAAATTAGAATACTTTATGAAAAAATGATTTAAAAATCCGAAATCGCCTCCATGCCACCCCGCATTGATGCAATAATTGATGCAATAGGAACCCCGAACCAAGTATTGAGTGCATTTAATGAACATACATTTCAGTAGGCCAACATTTCGGATTTTAAAATCATTTTTTCAAGCTGGTGTTATAAAGTATTCTAATTTACTGAGATAATGACTTTTGGGTTTTCATTGGCTGCAAGCCATAATCAACATTAACAGAAATAAACAGTTGAAATAGATCACTCTGTTTGTAATAACGCCATATAATATGTGAGATTCACTTTTTGTATTGAAGAACTGAAATAAATTAACTTTTTTATGATACTCTAATTTGGTGAGATGCACCTGTACTACTAATATGTAAGGCCTTGTGTTTTTTCAGAGGTTATTTTGGCATTGTGCTTTGTGTTCAGTTCTATGTGATATCTTTTAAAAATCTAGTAATGGAACACTGACAAACAATAAGTGAAGCTTTCTGTTCTGCCTGTCCTGGAATGATATAAACAGAGGACCGCTAATCTAATCAGCAATGCTTCATTGATGCTCCCTGCAAAAGAAGCCGCAAAAAATATTCCAGAAGGGCCACTTCAGAGGAATATTATGCACCCATTCATTCCAACTGTGAATGCGAGACAGGATGTGAAATGCCCAGCTGGAATCTAACAACATCTCACCAGGCTCCAGATGCCCATTCAGTGCGGAATCCAACAGCTGGGTCCCACACTGCACAGCTGGTGCCCCTATCTGAATGATAATATTCCCGTTACAAACCATGTACAGTAATATAAGAAATATGTTCGCATAGAGGGTGATGAGCGCTTCATCCCACTATTCTCTACACTTAGTGCACATAGTATACACTGTTGATTCATATTCTTAATACACTTTCCAGTCAGTTGCTCTTGGCCGTATTGGGTATTATATAGAGTGAAAGCAATGACATGTAAACCTGACATCTTTCTGGGCTAACGTTCCTCTGGGCAATTATCAGTATCAGCTTAAAAACAGAGAAATAAAGCACCGGAGCTTCTGCTCGATGGCTGATGATTTCTTAATCGGTCATTGTAGACAGGCAGCAAAGCTTTGTAGAGACATTTGCCATGCAAGTTGTAAGTTGCACATTTCCACCATCTTGAAACTGCTTTTCTTCTTCTCCCTCTTAGCTATATACCTTGTAGAGCAGAAGAGGTATGCATTGGATCATGGCTTGCTAATCTACCATAAAGACTGCTCTTATCGTATATCCTCTGGCCTGTAAGGAACTGTAGCAATCAAAGAGTGGGGTTCTCCTCCACCATGACCAAAGTGAGAATGTGAACTCAAGAGATGGAAAGGTTATTTACTTGGTCATTGATTGTCTCAGTGTTCCATATCCCAATTCTATTGTCGTCATCTAAAATGATGGTCTACTACCGCTCACCAATAATTCTCTTTTAAATGGAAGTTGGATCCCACAGCAAAAGCTCAATTGGGCAGCACGGTGGCGCAGTGGTTAGCATTGCAGCCTTTCAGCGCTGGAGTCCTGGGTTCAAACCCCACCAAGGACAACATCTGCAAAGAGTTTGTATGTTCTCTCCGTGTTTGCTTGGGTTTCCTCCGGGTACTCCGGTGTCCTCCCACATTCCAAAGACATACTGATAGGGAATTTAGATTGTGAGCCCCAATGGGAACAGCAACGATAATGTGTGCAAAACTGTAAAGCGCTGTGGAATATGTTAGCGCTATATAAAAAAAAATAAAGATAAAGAAACTGTGACAAGAACATTTGTCAACTTGATAAAGATTTTAGGGGCCAAAGTAGATGAATGAAGAGAGTTGGTCACGAAGACTTATTGGCCATTATTTGTTCTTATTTTAGACCCTCTGCTCCCCGAGTGTTCTGTTTTGTTTTTAGAAGCACTATTTGGTTCTACATATGTGGGCTTTTTTATTTAGGGCTCCCTTCCATGTTCCTTACGAAGGGGGTGTTGGTCACACACACCTTGGTAAAGACCATAAAAAGTAACAATGACTAGAAATGTCCATATCTGTGGAACCGTGTGGTGGATTAATATGAAAAAAAAAATACCTCACAAAATGCTCAGAGAAGCGGCTACAATAAAATAAGAGTAAAAACTGGTCATTTTAATCTGGTGATAGATTCTCTTAAAGTGTTCCAATCCTAAGGACAGGCCATCAATATAAAGTAGTGGACAACCCCTTTAAGAATATGGAACTGATATAAGTGGACATATCATCTCTGTCAGCATTGCAGTGTCTGCTTTTGAGCAGCCCTAGAAGCTTTGATATTAAAGGGAACCTGTCACCCCGTTTTTTGAGATTGAGCTATAAATACTGTTAAATAGGGCCTGCGCTGTGCGTTACTATAGTGTATGTAGTGTACCCTGATTCCCCATGTATGCTGAGAAATACATTACCAAAGTCGCCGTTTTCGCCTGTCAATCAGGCTGGTCTGGTCAGGTGGGCGTGTTCACAGCGCTCTTTTCTTCCCCAGCTTTCCGTTGGTGGTGTAGTGGTGTGCGCATGTCCAGAGTTCCGACTTCCCTGCGCCCACGTGAAGACACAGCGCGCGATCTGCGCTGTAATCCCTTGCATCGGTGGGGGCGGCCATCTTCCTGGGGCCGCGCGTGCGCAGATGGAGTGCTCTGCTGCACGGGGCTTCAGGAAAATGGCCGCGGGATGCCGCGCGTGCGCATTAGAGATCGCGGCGGCCATTTTCCCAAAGCTGAGTTTGCATCTCGGCTTTGGGAAAATGGCCGCCGCGATTTCTAATGCGCACGCGCGGCATCCCGCGGCCATTTTCCTGAAGCCCCGTGCAGCAGAGCACTCCATCTGCGCACGCGCGGCCCCAGGAAGATGGCCGCCCCCACCGATGCAAGGGATTACAGCGCAGATCGCGCGCTGTGTCTTCACGTGGGCGCAGGGAAGTCGGAACTCTGGACATGCGCACACCACTACGCCACCAACGGAAAGCTGGGGAAGAAAAGAGCGCTGTGAACACGCCCACCTGACCAGACCAGCCTGATTGACAGGCGAAAACGGCGACTTTGGTAATGTATTTCTCAGCATACATGGGGAATCAGGGTACACTACATACACTATAGTAACGCACAGCGCAGGCCCTATTTAACAGTATTTATAGCTCAATCTCAAAAAACGGGGTGACAGGTTCCCTTTAAGTTGTGATTCCAACAGGAAAAAAAGGACTGGTGTCAACGATGACAAAATATATCCAATTCTGTAGAATGTGATGATGATATAAAGGCATCTAAATACATATCCTGTAGTAAAAATAAATATTTATAATGAAAAATAAAGTTTGCTCTCACCTAACCTGAGTGACCAAGTGTTCTTCTCTCCTGCACACAGCGTGGGCTAGCACAGGGGGTACAATACACTTATGTCATTGCACCACCTGCTCCAGGAAACAGTAGGAGAGCGGTGGGGCGTACCGCTCACTGTCCCACCCTGGGACCCAACGGAATCAGCTTCAGGGTTATATCAATACAGGCAACAGTGGTGCTTGCCGGAGATCTAGGGTCCCTAGATAGTAGCCTGGGCCATGTGCCCTGCCCCAAATCATAGGTGCAAGCAACCCACAAGGGCTATGTTATTCTTTTGAAATTTTGCACCTCTAAGAATTTTGCACCCAAGGCAACTGCCCTTGTGGCAACCTCCAAACAATACCACTTCTTGAAGGTTCACTAACTGGGTAGAGGCTTCAGAGACCCCCCCAGAGAATTATGGTATTGCTGAAAAACTAGTTTACTCTATCATAAGACAATAGAAGCTGTACTAAGGGCCACATTGACAGTCATTAGTTTTTGGGGGCAGTAATATTTGTTTGGTTCATTTACTACATTGTGTGGGTGGGATAAAGCTGTGGCCTAATAAATGTAAAATATGTGACTGTATCTTCTTAGGGCAGGTGAAAGAAAAGGGCTAAAAGGGTTGTCTAGGTTTTGAAAGACAGTCAGGAGTCACTCTGTGATTGCAGACTCCTGAATCGTCAACATGCTGTCAGTACCCGCTAGTATAAGAGCGGAGGGTCACATGACGCAATTATGCGATATGCATAAATGCAATACCGTACCGACTAGACATGCTCTACCTTCCTCAATTCATTTGCATTGACTGAAGTTACGCACATCAAATCGTGGCTGGAAGTATGGAAATCGCATACTAGGGGTCATGTGACCGCCTGCTTTCACCACTGTCACTGGAGAGTCCTGACAATGTGCAGTGTGCCCAATGTGAGGATTCAGAAGTCTGTAGTCACACAAAGTGTCTGCAGATTTTCATCTCAAACCTGGACAACCCCTTTAAGGCAGAGGCTGTTTGTGGTCTATGTATTAGGCTACGTTCACATTTGCATTGCGCGATGTTGCGTCGGTGACGCAACGCACAACGCAAACAAAAACGCACGCTAAAACGCATAGTTTTGCGAAGCATGCGTCCTTTTTTGTCGAATTTTGGACGCAAAAAAATGCATCTTGCTGTGTCCTCTGCGCCCTAACGCTTGCGGCAAAAAAAACGCATGCATGTCCATGCGCCCCCATGTTAAATATAGTGGCGCATGGCGCATGCGTCGCCGCGGCTGCGCCCGACGCAGCCCGGCAGAACGCAAATGTGAACGTAGCCTTACCGCTTTTTGTATTAGAACAGCTCCCTCCTGTAGTCTCATCTACATTATATGGGCAGATAGTAGAAGCATATGCTCTGAACTCAAGCAGCAATCACATCTAAGGAAACTTTTTTTAGCCTATAACTTGGAGGTAGCAAAGAAAAGGAATTCAAAGTAAATCTACAAATGTAACTTTTCATTTGGAAAGTAGTTTTGCAGTATTATATTATACTAGCTGAAGAGCCCGGCGTTGCCTGGGCATAGTAAATATCTGTGGTTAGTTATAGCACGTCACTTCTCTTATTTTCCCATCCCGCCTCTCATTTTCCCAATCACATCTCTCATTTTCTCCCTCACATCTCTCATTTTCTCCCTCACTCCTCTCATTCCCCCCTAACACTTGTCATTTCAACCTCACATCTGTCATTTTCTGATCACTCCATTATTTTTCCTCACTCCT
This sequence comes from Ranitomeya imitator, assembly GCF_032444005.1. NCBI lineage: Eukaryota > Metazoa > Chordata > Amphibia > Anura > Dendrobatidae > Ranitomeya > Ranitomeya imitator. The sequence continues at coordinate 1,090,548,257 of NC_091282.1, read as the reverse complement.
CTCATTTTGCACTCACACCTTTTCATTTTCACCTCACACCTCTCATTTTCACCTCATCACCTCAGCATATACATAATAATAATAATAATAATAATTTTTATTTATATAGCGCCAACATATTCCGCAGCGCTTTACAAATTATAGAGGGGACTTGTACATACAATAGACATTACAGCATAACAGAAATACAGTTCAAAACAGATACCAAGAGGAGTGAGGGCCCTGCTCGTAAGCTTACAAACTATGAGGAAAAGGGGAGACACGAGAGGTGGATGGTAACAATTGCTATAGTCATTCGGACATGTTTGTCATCTCCCTTATATATAGTATACATCTGTATGTCATCTCCTGTATATAGTATATACCTGTATGTCATCTCCCCTGTATATATTATATACCTGCTGTGTGTCATCTCCCCTATATATAGTATATACCTGAATGTCATCTCCTTCTATATATAGTATATACCTGTATGTCATCTCCTCCTGTATATAGTATATACCTGTGTGTCATCTCCCCTGTATATAGTATATATCTGTGTGTCATCTCCTCCTGTATATAGTATATACCTGCATGTCATCTTCTATATATAGCATATACCTCTATGTCATCTCCTCCTGTATATAGTATATACCTGTAGGTCATCTGCTCCTGTATATAGTATATACCTGTGTGTCATCTCCTCCTGTATATAGTATATACCTGCTGTGTGTCATCTCCCTTATATATAGTATATACCTGAATGTCATCTCCTTCTATATATAGTATATACCTGTATGTCATCTCCTCCTGTATATAGTATATACCTGTGTGTCATCTCCCTTGTATATAGTATATATCTGTGTGTCATCTCCTCCTGTATATAGTATATACCTGCATGTCATCTTCTATATATAGCATATACCTGTATGTCATCTCCTCCTGTATATAGTATATAACTGTAGGTCATCTGCTCCTGTATATAGTATATACCTGTGTGTCATCTCCTCCTGTATATAGTATAAACCTGTATGTCATCTCCTCCTGTATATATATGTACCTGTATGTCATCTCCTCCTCTATATAGTATATACCTGTGTGTCATCTCTCCTGTATATAGTATATACCTGTGTGTCATCTCCTCCTGTATTAGACCTCGTTCACACGTTATTTGCTCAGTATTTTTACCTCAGTATTTGTAAGCTAAATTGGCAGCCTGATAAATCCCCAGCCAGCAGGAAGCCCTCCCCCTGGCAGTATATATTAGCTCACACATACACATAATAGACAGGTCATGTGACTGACAGCTGCCGTATTTCCTTTATGGTACATTTGTTGTAGTTTGTCTGCTTATTAATCAGATTTTTATTTTTGAAGGATAAGACCAGACTTGTGTGTGTTTTAGGGCGAGTTTCGTTTGTCAAGTTGTGTGTGTTGAGTTGCGTGTGGCGACATGTAAGTAGCGACTTTTGTGAGATGAGTTGTGTGTGGCAACATGCGTGTAGCAACTTTTTGTGTGTCGAGTTGCATGTGACAGGTTAGTGTAGCAACTTGTGTGCAGCAAGTTTTGCGCATGGCGAGTTTTGCACGTGGCGAGTTTTGTGTGGTGCCTTTTGAGTATGTGCAAGTTTAGTGTGAAGAAATTTTGCATGTGTTGCAACTTTTGTGCATGTGGCAATTTTTCCGCATGTGCAAGTTTTGCGTGTGGCGAGTTTTCCATGAGGTGAGTTTTGCACTTGTGGCGAGTTTTGCAAGAGCCTAGTTTTTGCATGTGGCGAGTTCTGCGCGTGGCGAGTTTTGAGCGGCGACTTTTGTGTTTCGACTTTTATGTGGCGAGGTTGGAGAATGTGTGGTGAAATGTGTGCTGAGGGTGATATGTGTTCAAGCACGTGGAAGTGTGTGGCGCATTTTGTGTGTGTGTTCATATCCCCGTGTGTGGTGAGTATCCCATGTCGGGGCCCCACCTTAGCAACTGTACGGTATATACTCTTTGGCGCCATCGCTCTCACTCTTTACGTCCCCCTTGTTCACATCTGGCAGCTGTCAATTTGCCTCCAACACTTTTCCTTTCATTTTTTCCCATTATGTAGATAGGGGCAAAATTGTTTGGTGAATTGGAATGCGCGGGGTTAAAATTTCACCTCACAACATAGCCTATGACGCTCTCGGGGTCCAGACGTGTGACTGTGCAAAATTTTGTGGCTGTAGCTTCAACGCCTCCAACACTTTTCCTTTCACTTTTTTCCCCATTATGTAGATAGGGGCAAAATTGTTTGGTGAATTCGAACGCGCGGGGTTAAAATTTCACCTCACAATATAGCCTATGACGCTCTCGGGGTCCAGACGTGTGACTGTGCAAATTTTTGTGGCTGTAGCTGCGACGGTGCAGATGCCAATCCCGGACATCCATACACACATACACACACACACATTCAGCTTTATATAGTAGACTAGAAGTCAATTTCACAATATTTCAAAATGTCAATGTTTGCTTCTTTCACTGGCTGCCTCTGGCTACCGAACAACTGTGAATATATCAAAACTCCAGGGAGAGATTAGGCTTTGAAGGTAGGAATAGTAACGCCTGGCTTGTGGAGTTTGCTTATAAAATCATTAGGGTTCTTCCGGCATCCTCTCAATGCTTACATTTGGATTCTCATAAAAAAAGACTTTCTAAGCAGTCTGCAGGGCTAAAAGGCTGAGAAGTAAAATGTCAATACATGATTAAGAAGATAATGCAAACTCTAATCCTATTGTTCTCAGAAGAATAACAGTTGGTTTCAGTAGGTTACCCTGTTGAATACTACAACACATCAGTCTAGTAACCCCAGTGCCTTGTAAAATATCGCCATAAGGAGGGAGCATTTGCTCATTGCTTTGTTGGATGCATCGACTTCTCTAATCCCAAGCCACAAATCTACTTTTATTATCTAGTAAAGGCTCTTCAAAAAAAATCTATGCATTCACTACTCCCAGGTTGGCTCTAAGGTTGTAACAAAACTTTGTGCCAAAAAATCTTGGATGCAGGGTTGGAAGTCAATTCTGAATTCAGTTCCCATGATAATTGAATGGTAAAATCTAGTATACAGATATTCTCTGGTTTGCAATGACAGTCCCACCCAAACAATGCTCCTTTCTTTTCACATGTTTACTTATTTATAGAGTATCTATCAAGCATATCTATCTTTTCATGTAAGTTTTTCAAAATAAGATGGCGGGGGTATATGTTATGATCAGGTGGCCTTGGAGCAGCATGAAATGACCTTCGCTGGAGCAGTGGTAACTTTATTGACCGCAAACCCTGATCCTATCACCGCAACTACAGGTCCTTCTCAAAAAATTAGCATATAGTGTTAAATTTCATTATTTACCATAATGTAATGATTACAATTAAACTTTCATATATTATAGATTCATTATCCACCAACTGAAATTTGTCAGGTCTTTTATTGTTTTAATACTGATGATTTTGGCATACAACTCCTGATAACCCAAAAAACCTGTCTCAAAAAATTAGCATATCAAGAAAAGGTTCTCTAAACGACCTATTACCCTAATCTTCTGAATCAACTAATTAACTCTAAACACATGCAAAAGATACCTGAGGCTTTTATAAACTCCCTGCCTGGTTCATTACTCAAAACCCCCATCATGGGTAAGACTAGCGACCTGACAGATGTCAAAAGGCCATCACTGACACCCTCAGGCAAGAGGGTAAGACCCAGAAAGAAATTTCTCAACAAATAGGCTGTTCCCAGAGTGCTGTATCAAGGCACCTCAATGGTAAGTCTGTTGGAAGGAAACAATGTGGCAGAAAACGCTGTACAACGAGAAGAGGAGACCGGACCCTGAGGAAGATTGTGGAGAAGGACCGATTCCAGACCTTGGGGAACCTGAGGAAGCAGTGGACTGAGTCTGGTGTGGAAACATCCAGAGCCACCGTGCACAGGCGTGTGCAGGAAATGGGCTACAGGTGCCGCATTCCCCAGGTAAAGCCACTTTTGAACCATAAACAGCGGCACAGGCGCCTGACCTGGGCTACAGAGAAGCAGCACTGGACTGTTGCTAAGTGGTCCCAAGTACTTTTTTCTGATGAAAGCAAATTTTGCATGTCATTCGGAAATCAAGGTGCCAGAGTCTGGAGGAAGACTGGGGAGAAGGAAATGCCAAAATGCCTGAAGTCCAGTGTCAAGTACCCACAGTCAGTGATGGTGTGGGGTGCCATGTCAGCTGCTGGTGTTGGTCCACTGTGTTTCATCAAGGGCAGGGTCAATGCAGCTAGCTATCAGGAGATTTTGGAGCACTTCATGCTTCCATCGGCTGAAATGCTTTATGGAGATGAAGATTTCATTTTTCAGCACGACCTGGCACCTGCTCACAGTGCCAAAACCACTGGTAAATGGTTTACTGACCATGGTATTACTGTGCTCAATTGGCCTGCCAACTCTCCTGACCTGAACCCCATAGAGAATCTGTGGGATATTGTGAAGAGAAAGTTGAGAGACGCAAGACCCAACACTCTGGATGAGCTTAAGGCCGCTATTGAAGCATCCTGGGCCTCCATAACATCTCAGCAGTGTCACAGGCTGATTGCCTCCATGCCACGCCGCATTGAAGCAGTCATTTCTGCCAAAGGATTCCCGACCAAGTATTGAGTGCATAACTGAACATTATTATTTGTTGGTTTTTTTGTTTGTTATTAAAAAACACTTTTATTTGATTGGATGGGTGAAATATGCTAATTTATTGAGACAGGTTTTTTGGGTTATCAGGAGTTGTATGCCAAAATCATCAGTATTAAAACAATAAAAGACCTGACAAATTTCAGTTGGTGGATAATGAATCTATAATATATGAAAGTTTAATTGTAATCATTACATTATGGTAAATAATGAAATTTAACACTATATGCTAATTTTTTGAGAAAGACCTGTAGAAGTAGCCGTGGGGTGTGCCTAACCAGACCTAGACACCTCGACACAGCCGGAGAACTAAATATCCCTAAAGATGGAAATAGGAAAACTCTCTTGCCTCAGAGTAGACCCCCAAAGGATAGGTAGCCCCCCACAAATAATGACTGTGAGTAGGAGAGGAAAAGACACACGCAGACAGAAAACAGGGATAAGCAAAGGAGGCCACTTCTACCTAGATAGGAAAGGATAGTACAGGATACTATGCGGTCAGCATAAAACACTACAAAATATCCACAGCAGAAAAATACAAAAACTCCACCACCTAACTAAAGATGTGGAGAGTATATCTGCGACTCCAGCGAATCCAAATAGACTGAGAAAAACATCAGGCACAGTCTAGCAGGAACAAAATAGAAACAAGATCAGCACAGAAAATAAACACACAGCAGTGTGTCTAAAAAAAAGAAGCAAACACTTATCTTTGCAGAATTGGCAGCAAGCAGGAGAGGCCAGGCAGAGGACCAACACTTCCAAAGGAACATCGACTACTGGCAAGGACTAATGAGTCCTGCAGAGCTAAATACCCCAGTCAGAATTGCAATTAGCAGAAACACCTGTCCAAGACTGCTGCTCAGGAATAACTGCATTACCATCAACAACCACCGGAGGGAGCCCAAGAGCAGAATTCACAACAGGTATATGAAGAATAATACTATTTCTGCCATTTTTATGACTTGCATCCTGCCTTTTCATCACTTTCCCCTTTTTCAGAGACAGATTTCTGTTTTCTTTTCTATACAGTACACAAACAAAAGCTGCTGCAGAAGCATAGAGGACGTTATGCAGTAGCACTGAGCTGTGTGGCTGTGAATCCAGCACTGAAGTGAGATAAATCAAGCAGCAGCATAATCTCTCTGTTCACCCGCTGGTCTAACAGCTTCTCCTTCCTCCTGCTCTCTCGTTAATAGTAAAATGTGATGCGACTGTAAGCTGGCAATCTGTCTATCTTTGCCCAAAAAAGGATATAGCAGTTTTTCATCTTTAATGATGCGATCAGGAGAATGGGGAGGGGAAGATGTGACTCATGATTAGAGAAAGAAACAGAGTTCTTTAATAAGATATATTACAAAGTTTCTTACAGTAAAAAAGTTTGGACACACCTGTTCAATTAACAAATTGGGGAGAACCCCAAATAAAGCCCCACTATAAGACCATAAATACATAGTAACATAGTAACATAGTTAGTAAGGCCGAAAAAAGACATTTGTCCATCCAGTTCAGCCTATATTCCATCATAATAAATCCCCAGATCTACGTCCTTCTACAGAACCTAATAATTGTATGATACAATATTGTTCTGCTCCAGGAAGACATCCAGGCCTCTCTTGAACTCCTCGACTGAGTTCGCCATCACCACCTCCTCAGGCAAGCAATTCCAGATTCTCACTGCCCTAACAGTAAAGAATCCTCTTCTATGTTGGTGGAAAAACCTTCTCTCCTCCAGACGCAAAGAATGCCCCCTTGTGCCCGTCACCTTCCTTGGTATAAACAGATCCTCAGCGAGATATTTGTATTGTCCCCTTATATACTTATACATGGTTATTAGATCGCCCCTCAGTCGTCTTTTTTCTAGACTAAATAATCCTAATTTCGCTAATCTATCTGGGTATTGTAGTTCTCCCATCCCCTTTATTAATTTTGTTGCCCTCCTTTGTACTCTCTCTAGTTCCATTATATCCTTCCTGAGCACCGGTGCCCAAAACTGGACACAGTACTCCATGTGCGGTCTAACTAGGGATTTGTACAGAGGCAGTATAATGCTCTCATCATGTGTATCCAGACCTCTTTTAATGCACCCCATGATCCTGTTTGCCTTGGCAGCTGCTGCCTGGCACTGGCTGCTCCAGGTAAGTTTATCATTAACTAGGATCCCCAAGTCCTTCTCCCTGTCAGATTTACCCAGTGGTTTCCCGTTCAGTGTGTAATGGTGATATTGATTCCCTCTTCCCATGTGTATAACCTTACATTTATCATTGTTAAACCTCATCTGCCACCTTTCAGCCCAAGTTTCCAACTTATCCAGATCCATCTGTAGCAGAATACTATCTTCTCTTGTATTAACTGCTTTACATAGTTTTGTATCATCTGCAAATATCGATATTTTACTGTGTAAACCTTCTACCAGATCATTAATGAATATGTTGAAGAGAACAGGTCCCAATACTGACCCCTGCGGTACCCCACTGGTCACAGCGACCCAGTTAGAGACTATACCATTTATAACCACCCTCTGCTTTCTATCACTAAGCCAGTTACTAACCCATTTACACACATTTTCCCCCAGACCAAGCATTCTCATTTTGTGTAGCAACCTCTTGTGCGGCACGGTATCAAACGCTTTGGAAAAATCGAGATATACCACGTCCAATGACTCACCGTGGTCCAGTCTATAGCTTACCTCTTCATAAAAACTGATTAGATTGGTTTGACAGGAGCGATTTCTCATAAACCCATGCTGATATGGAGTTAAACAGTTATTCTCATTGAGATAATCCAGAATAACATCCCTCAGAAACCCTTCAAATATTTTACCAACAATAGAGGTTAGACTTACTGGCCTATAATTTCCAGGTTCACTTTTAGAGCCCTTTTTGAATATTGGCACCACATTTGCTATGCGCCAGTCCTGCGGAACAGACCCTGTCGCTATAGAGTCACTAAAAATAAGAAATAATGGTTTATCTATTACATTACTTAGTTCTCTTAGTACTCGTGGGTGTATGCCATCCGGACCCGGAGATTTATCTATTTTAATCTTATTTAGCCGGTTTCGCACCTCTTCTTGGGTTAGATTGGTGACCCTTAATATAGGGTTTTCATTGTTTCTTGGGATTTCACCTAGCATTTCATTTTCCACCGTGAATACCGTGGAGAAGAAGGTGTTTAATATGTTAGCTTTTTCCTCGTCATCTACAACCATACTTTCCTCACAATTTTTTAAGGGGCCTACATTTTCAGTTTTTATTCTTTTACTATTGATATAGTTGAAGAACAGTTTGGGATTAGTTTTACTCTCCTTAGCAATGTGCTTCTCTGTTTCCTTTTTGGCAGCTTTAATTAGTTTTTTAGATAAAGTATTTTTCTCCCTATAGTTTTTTAGAGCTTCAATGGTGCCATCCTGCTTTAGTAGTGCAAATGCTTTCTTTTTACTGTTAATTGCCTGTCTTACTTCTTTGTTTAGCCACATTGGGTTTTTCCTATTTCTAGTCCTTTTATTCCCACAAGGTATAAACCGCTTACACTGCCTATTTAGGATGTTCTTAAACATTTCCCATTTATTATCTGTATTCTCATTTCTGAGGATATTGTCCCAGTCTACCAGATTAAGGGCCTCTCTAAGCTGTTCAAACTTTGCCTTCCTAAAGTTCAATGTTTTTGTGACTCCCTGACAAGTCCCCCTAGTGAAAGACAGGTGAAACTGCACAATATTGTGGTCGCTATTTCCTAAATGCCCAACCACCTGCAGATTTGTTATTCTGTCAGGTCTATTAGATAGTATTAGGTCTAAAAGTGCTGCTCCTCTGGTTGGATTCTGCACCAATTGTGAAAGATAATTTTTCTTGGTTATTAGCAGAAACCTGTTGCCTTTATGGGTTTCACAGGTTTCTGTTTCCCAGTTAATATCCGGGTAGTTAAAGTCCCCCATAACCAGGACCTCATTATGGGTTGCAGCTTCATCTATCTGCTTTAGAAGTAGACTTTCCATGCTTTCTGTTATATGTGGGGGTTTGTAACAGACCCCAATGAGAATTTTGTTACCATTTTTCCCTCCATGAATTTCAACCCATATGGACTCGACATCCTCATTCCCTTCGCTAATATCCTCCCTTAAAGTGGACTTTAGACAAGACTTTACATAGAGACAAACCCCTCCTCCTCTCCGATTTTTACGATCCTTTCTAAACAGACTGTAAGCCTGTAAGTTAACTGCCCAGTCATAGCTTTCATCTAACCATGTCTCGGTTATTCCCACTATGTCAAAGTTACCTGTAGATATTTCTGCTTCTAGTTCTTCCATCTTGTTTGTCAGGCTTCTGGCGTTTGCGAACATGCAGTTTAGAGGATTTTGTTTTGTTCCAATCTCCTCACTGTGGATTGTTTTAGAAATGTTCTTACCTCCCTTCTGAGTATGTTTTCCTGGGTCGTCTTTGTTCGAGTCTAATGTTTTTCTTCCCGTCCCCTCTTCTTCTAGTTTAACGCCCTCCTGATGAGTGTAGCGAGTCTTCTGGCGAATGTGTGTTTCCCAGGATTGTTGAGGTGTAGTCCGTCTCTGGCGAGGAGTCCATCATACCAGTAATTCACACCGTGGTCCAGGAATCCAAATCCTTGTTGTCTGCACCATCGTCTTAGCCAGTTGTTTGCATCAAGGATCCTGTTCCATCTCCTGGTGCCATGCCCGTCTACTGGAAGGATAGAAGAAAAAACTACCTGTGCATCCAGTTCCTTTACTTTCTTCCCCAACTCTTCAAAGTCCTTGCAGATTGTCGGTAGGTCCTTCCTTGCCGTGTCATTGGTGCCAACATGTATCAGAAGAAATGGGTGGACGTCCTTGGAGCTGAAGAGCTTTGGTATCCTATCGGTCACATCCTTGATCATCGCACCTGGAAGGCAGCATACTTCTCTTGCAGTTATGTCCGGTCTGCAGATGGCTGCTTCGGTGCCTCTCAGTAGTGAGTCTCCCACCACCACCACTCTTCGTTGCTTCTTGGCTGTACTTTTTGCTGTCACTTGTTGCTGTGTGCCCTTTTCTTTTTTGCTTGCTGGTATTGCTTCATTCTTAGGTGTGCCATCTTCATCCTCTACAAAGATTTGATATCGGTTCTTCAGTTGTGTGGTTGGTGATTTCTCCATGGTCTTCTTGCTTCTTTTGGTCACATGCTTCCACTCATCTGCTTTTGGAGGTTCTCTGACACTTTTTGCACCTTCTGTGACCAGTAGAGATGCTTCTGTTCTGTCTAGAAAGTCTTCATTCTCTTTGATGAGTTTCAAAGTTGCTATTCTTTCTTCCAGACCCCGCACCTTTTCTTCTAAAAGGGCCACTAGTCTACACTTCTGACAGGTGAAATTGGATTCTTCTTCTGGTCGATCTGTGAACATGTAGCACATGCTGCAGCTCACCATGTAGGTTGTCACATCTGCCATGTTGCTCCTAGATCCTGCTGACTTGCTGTGTGTTTTCCTTCTTGTGTAATCTACTCAGCCAAGCTCTCTTGCAATAATGTCCTACAGGCAAAAATTCCGGCGCGCGGTTTGGTGATGCTTTCGAAGCAGCTGGTCCCGGCTGTACCCAACGATCTTCTAGCTTAGGGAGACTTCGCTTCTCCCAGAAGGCACCTGGAATATGCAAATTAGCCTCCTGAAGCTTGAATCCCTGGTTTGGTGATGCTTTCGAAGCAGCTGGTCCCGGCTGTACCCAACGATCTTCTAGCTTAGGGAGACTTCGCTTCTCCCAGAAGGCACCTGGAATATGCAAATTAGCCTCCTGAAGCTTGAATCCCTGGTTTGGTGATGCTTTCGAAGCAGCTGGTCCCGGCTGTACCCAACGATCTTCTAGCTTAGGGAGACTTCGCTTCTCCCAGAAGGCACCTGGAATATGCAAATTAGCCTCCTGAAGCTTGAATCCCTGGTTTGGTGATGCTTTCGAAGCAGCTGGTCCCGGCTGTACCCAACGATCTTCTAGCTTAGGGAGACTTCGCTTCTCCCAGAAGGCACCTGGAATATGCAAATTAGCCTCCTGAAGCTTGAATCCCTGGTTTGGTGATGCTTTCGAAGCAGCTGGTCCCGGCTGTACCCAACGATCTTCTAGCTTAGGGAGACTTCGCTTCTCCCAGAAGGCACCTGGAATATGCAAATTAGCCTCCTGAAGCTTGAATCCCTGGTTTGTAACTCCCTGAAATGTAACTTTCATTTGTATCATTAAAATAAAGTATATACAAAGGGTATAAAAAGTTTTGTCCCTAATTTTCCTGTATTTTATGTAATTGATTTATGCAGTGAACCTATTTTATATTAGTAAGGTGTATAGCACCCGGTATGCTAATACATATCTGGCAGAATAGGACAATAAATTTTAGCATCAGCGTCCCCCAACATGTTTCACAGTGGTAACGGCGTCATCAGGGGAGGAGACATAGGCTGTGACAGTGCTACAGTACCGCGGGACACTGAGGGTGAGATCCCAGCCAGGCTGAACAGCGGTGACCTCAGCACCGTGAGAAAAAGTCTGATGGAGCAGCTCTCAGCTCAATGAGTTCACTGCAATTCAGCTCAATGAGTTCAGAGACGGGCAAAAAGCCAGAATTGGTGCATCTGATGTGCCTTTTCTGGGGCGGCCACGAGCTACTATTTGTAGGCTGTGGAGGGCCGATATCCATGGCACCTTACCAACCTGAGAATACCCAGCTGTCTGCTTTAGCTTGGCTGGTTGTCAAAAATTGGGGAAATAAATGCTATTTTTTAAATTATTATTTAAATAATTAAAAATTATGGCATGGGGACCCCTCTAATCTTGATAACCAGCCTTGCTAAAGCAGAGAGCTGAGGGTTGCAGATAGCAGCTATAAGTTTTGCCTGGCTGATTATCAAAACTACAGGTCAATCCATGTTATTTCTTTATGTATTTATTTATAGTGCAGGTGGCTGATGAATACTCCATCAGCCGCTCTCGCTGTTATCAGTTGATTGAAGTTCTCAACATTGTCCCCTACTAGCACTGATCGCTGCGCGAGCAGGGGACAATGATAGGAGCTATCTTCAACACCCAGCGACAGGGAATAGCGTGAACAATACAGCTGATTCCCAGTTGCTGGTACGTGAGCTACTCATGCGGCACACCGTTGCCACACACGGGACAACAATATCTCCAGTACTGTTTTCTCCAGTACTGAAAATATCAGGAAGCGTAAAAGAGGTCTTAGGTAGATTCTGGGCAGAATCCAACTGAAAAGAACGTTGTGAGCACACAGCCTAAGGTCCTGTGCACACGTTAAGTATTTGAGTTTTTTACCTCAGTTTTTGTAAGTCAAAACAAAGAGTGGGACAGTCAGCGGAAAAGTATAATAGAAACAAGTCACCACTTCTGTATTTATCACCCACTCCTGGTTTTGGATTACAAATACTGAGGTAAAAAACTCACCAAATACTGAACCTGCATGTGGCTTATGAGTTTCCTGAAGATGTTTCCACTCTTAAGTACACATTTTGGGGTAAATTCATTTTGCTTAACTTTTAGAGCAGAAACTGAGTGGAAACTCTCCAAGAGTATGCTCCAACAGTATCTGTGAGTTAGCAGTGCAACTGCTGTGTTTTCCAAGACAAACAAGTTGGCAGTCATTTTTCTCAAGCATCTCTTTTCAGCAGTTTTTCGGGATCGTCTGCCACCAGCATCTTTGCTTTCAAGCAGCTTCCTGAAGAATGAACATGCAACTTCTTTTAATCGCTTCAGTTTCCAAACCTAGCAAAATCGACTTTAAAAAATACTCACAGTGTTCTGTCCTCACTAGCTGAGGCAGGCTCATACGTAGCTATACAGTCAGCTAAACCGCTATACCGGGATCCAATAAGGAGACTGTGGTTGAGTCTGTGCTTTACTAAACGTAGTGGTATATTGATGTGGTGAAACTGTGAACAATGATATACATAGAATCAGTGCATGGTATAGAACAGATACATAATACACATGATGTACATTATGCATAACATTTAGAAGGCTAGAAACTGAACTGGGAGTACAACTGGCTAGGCTAGGCTAATATAGAGCAGGAATATCTATAGGAAGCACAAAGACATACCGGCAATGCAATCGCAAGGGGGATGAAGTGAAGCGTCTTTCCTTGAAGGCAGACTGAGGAAAGTGAAAGGAAAAAATGGAGGGAAATGGAGGCTGAGCTACCATAATGCATTGCAAAGGAGGAGGAGAATCAGACATGGATAATACAAACACAGAAGATTGAACTGTCAACATAACTCTGACCGCTAGAGGGAGCCAAAGCACTAAAAACAAATAAAGATATGAACATCTATACCAGTGGTTCTCAACCTTTCTAATGCCGTGACCCCGCAATACAGTTCCTCATGTTGCGGTGACCCCCAACCCAAAAAATAATTTTGGTGGCTACTTTAAAACTGTAATTTTATTAGTTATGATTCGGAATGTAAATATCTGATATGCATTATGTATAGAGGTAATACAGAGATCACTGGTGACATTATACACAGGACCTCTATATAGTATACAGTGTATAGTGTCAGTGTATAGGTAACACTGACTCACCAGTGACGTCTCTAGGTGAAGTCCTTCATCTTTCATCCAGCACAGACCGCCATCATTCCTTCCAGCCAGGACTCGTTTCTGCAGGAAATAACACAGTTATCTAGAGCTCCGCTTGCAGAACACATTACTTAATTTTTCACCACTTCTACATTACACCACATGAAGATAAAAAGGCGATATAGTGTCACTCTGCACAGTAACAGGACCGCCCCCCCATTTAAAACAGTATACTCAAAAAATAAAATAAATACATCACTGCAGTAATAATATCTCTTAATTATCCCCTATTATGCCTATGGTAACACTATTCCCCACCCTGGCCCCGTTTATCTCATTCCTGGCTCCAGCCATATGTTCTCGCATCCTGCCCTCATGAGTATCCATTCTACTCCATATGATCTCCCCATCCTGCCCCACCAGCCTCCATCGTATCCGTCCTGCCCCATGATCCAATCCTGCCCCGTGTCTCCAATCATGCCCCGTATCTACATTCTGCCCATACCTCAAGTCCTGCCCCCAGTGTGTCCAGCATATTACCCCCATGTTGTCCAGCAATCTGCCCCAGTGTGTCCAGCATATTACCTCCAGTGTCCAGCATTGCCCCAGTGTGTCCAGCATATTACCCCCAGTGTGTCCAGCAATCTGCCCCAGTGTCCAGCATTGCCCCAGTGTGTCCAGAAGTCTGCCCCAGGGTCTTCAGCATTGCCTCAATGTGTCCAGAAATCTGCCAAAGGGTCTCCAGTATTGCCCCAGTGTGTCCAGCAATCTGCCCCATAGTCTCCTGTATTGCCCCAGTGTGTCCAGCAATCTGCCCCATGGTCTCCAGTATTGCCCCAGTGTGTCCAGCATTCTGCCCCATGGTCTCCAGTATTGCCCCAGTGTGTCCAGCATTCTGCCCCATGGTCTCCAGTATTGCCCCAGTGTGTCCAGCAATCTGCCCCATAGTCTCCTGTATTGCCCCAGTGTGTCCAGCAATCTGCCCCATGGTCTCCTGTATTGCCCCAGTGTGTCCAGCATTCTGCCCCATGGTCTCCAGTATTGCCCCAGTGTGTCCAGCAATCTGCCCCATGGTCTCCAGTATTGCCCCAGTGTGTTCAGCAATCTGCCCCATAGTAGTCTCCTGTATTGCCCCAGTGTGTCCAGCAATCTGCTCCATGGTCTCCTGTATTGCCCCAGTGTGTCCAGCATTCTGCCCCATGGTCTCCAGTATTGCCCCAGTGTGTCCAGCAATCTGCCCCATAGTCTCCTGTATTGCCCCAGTGTGTCCAGCAATCTGCCCCATGGTCTCCTGTATTGCCCCAGTGTGTCCAGCATTCTGCCACATGGTCTCCTGTATTGCCCCAGTGTGTCCAGCAATCTGCCCCATGGTCTCCAGTATTGCCCCAGTGTGTCCAGCATTGCCCCCAGACAGAGTCAGACATAAAGAAAAAAAAAAAAGTAAAATCCTCACCTCTCCCGTTCCTAGCGCAGGTCCGGTGCAGTCAGCGTCTCTCCGGCTCTGCGGCGCTCAGGACAGAGAGGCAGAGCGGCGCACACAGTAGTGACGTCATCGCGCCCTCTGCTCTGAGACGTCGCAGAGTCAGAGGACGCTGCAGCTGCCGGCACCGCAGGAACCAATAGAGGTGAGTATTAGAGCGGGGGCGGGGCCCGGGGGTGGGGGGAGCTGGCCCTGGTCGTGGCGGTGGATGGCGCCGCCCGAAGATTTAAAGGGGCGTCTTTTTTATTTATTTTTTCTTCTTCTCCCCCCTTCCTACGCCACTGGTGGCGACCCCTGTGTTTTGGTCGTTCGACCCCCCTCGGGGTCGCGACCCCCAGGTTGAGAACCGCTGATCTATACTGAGAAACCTGCAATTACGCAAACAGATAATCAGGGTAACAATATTAGATGGGGGAGACAGAACACACAGGTTCTGGTTTATCATGGTGTTTATATCAGAGGCCCAAAACAACACCTTTAAAATGTTGCAGAAATTTAGTGCAACACAATTTTTTAAAAACTTTTGGCGTTATCGGTCTGGTCTGCAAAAATGTGCAGATCTGGGGAGGCGCCAGGCCGGGATGGGGCACAGTAACTGCCTGACTGGAGTAGCATTTCTGGAGAGGAGCACGCCATGGATAAGATGGGCTTACTTCATTTATTAGCATGAATGTGTTTTATTCCTTCATGTGCCTCTTTAACTCTTGGGCAAAGGGTTGTCTGGTCTTAAAGGGAACCTGTCACCTGAATTTGGCAGGACTGGTTTTCGGTCATATGGGCGGAGTTTTCGGGTGTTTGATTCACCCTTTCCTTACTCGCTGGCTGCATGCTGGCTGCAATATTGGATTGAAGTTCATTATCCGCAGTACACGCCTGTGCAAGGCAAGATTGTGCAGGCGTGTACTACGGAGGACAGAGAATGAACTTCAATATTGCGGCCAGCATGCAGCCAGCGGGTAAGGAAAGGGTGAATCAAACACCCGAAAACTCCGCCCATATGACCCCAAACCGGTCCCGCCAAATTCAGGTGACAGGTTCCGTTTAAAAAAATCTCAGTGAGAACATGCCCTTCTTGCAACGCCGATTCCGGGATTTCTATACTTATTTTATACATATAGTGCACATCTATGGCTGATTAGGACGAGTCTCCTACAATGTACAGGGAGCCACATTAAAGTCATCGCACTTTCTGCAGCTTGTGGTAGAAATCGTCCATGTTGAATAGTTTCTCGGTGATTATTCTCATTCATCATCACTTTCTTTTTACTTCTCTTCTTGCACTGTGCTATTGAGTCCTACGTGATTCTGACCTCCCGGGGGTCCCAGCTGTGCTCCGTGTCTTGTGCCCACCCCACACAGCTGGGCACACTCCGGTCCGGATAGACGGCCGCTGCCCTACGAGCCGCCGCCTCCCCTCAGCGCAGCGCACACTGCTGTATTTCCGGCAGACATGGAGGGCGGCGGCTCCCCGGTGCTGTACGTGCTGGCGGCTCAGCTGTGTGCCGTGTACTCGGAGTCCCAGCTGCCCCTGGTCGTCAACACATGGCCCTTCCACAGCGCGACACAAGCAGGTGAAGGACCCGGAGGGCAGTAGCCCCTGTGCCGGGCTGTGCAGGGACCCGGAGGGCAGTAGCCCCTGTGCAGGGACCCGGAGGGCAGTAGCCCCTGTGCAGGGACCCGGAGGGCAGTAGCCCCTGTGCCGGGCTGTGCAGGGACCCGGAGGGCAGTAGCCCCTGTGCAGGGACCCGGAGGGCAGTAGCCCCTGTGCAGGGACCCGGAGGGCAGTAGCCCCTGTGCAGGGACCCGGAGGGCAGTAGCCCCTGTGCCGGGCTGTGCAGGGACCCGGAGGGCAGTAACCCCTGTGCAGGGACCCGGAGGGCAGTAGCCCCTGTGCAGGGACCCGGAGGGCAGTAGCCCCTGTGCAGGGACCCGGAGGGCAGTAGCTCTTGTGCCGGGCTGTGCAGGGACCCGGAGGGCAGTAACCCCTGTGCAGGGACCCGGAGGGCAGTAGCCCCTGTGCAGGGACCCGGAGGGCAGTAGCCCCTGTGCAGGGACCCGGAGGGCAGTAGCTCTTGTGCCGGGCTGTGCAGGGACCCGGAGGGCAGTAGCCCCTGTGCAGGGACCCGGAGGGCAGTAGCCCCTGTGCCGGGCTGTGCAGGGACCCGGAGGGCAGTAACCCCTGTGCAGGGACCCGGAGGGCAGTAGCCCCTGTGCAGGGACCCGGAGGGCAGTAGCCCCTGTGCAGGGACCCGGAGGGCAGTAGCTCTTGTGCCGGGCTGTGCAGGGACCCGGAGGGCAGTAGCCCCTGTGCAGGGACCCGGAGGGCAGTAGCCCCTGTGCTGTGCCGGGCTGTGCAGGGAGGGACCCGGAGGGCAGTAGCCCCTGTGCCGGGCTGTGCAGGGACCCGGAGGGCAGTAGCCCCTGTGCTGTGCCGGGCTGTGCAGGGACCCGGAGGGCAGTAGCCCCTGTGCTGTGCAGGGACCCGGAGGGCAGTAGCCCCTGTGCCGGGCTGTGCAGGGACCCGGAGGGCAGTAGCCCCTGTGCTGTGCCGGGCTGTGCAGGGACCCGGAGGGCAGTAGCCCCTGTGCTGTGCCGGGCTGTGCAGGGACCCGGAGGGCAGTAGCCCCTGTGCTGTGCCGGGCTGTGCAGGGACCCGGAGGGCAGTAGCCCCTGTGCTGTGCCGGGCTGTGCAGGGACCCGGAGGGCAGTAGCCCCTGTGCTGTGCAGGGACCCGGAGGGCAGTAGCCCCTGTGCTGTGCCGGGCTGTGCAGGGACCCGGAGGGCAGTGGCCGCTGTGTGGGGGTGGTAGGAGGCTCAGTGCCATGTGATACATAATGATGTGGGGGTGGTGCCAGCAGGCAGTGGATCCCTTCACCCCCTAATGTTCCCCCCTCTGCTTATACCATGACCAGTGGGGGGCAGTGTTGTGTCCTTTAGTCTCTCCTTTTAGGAAGGACCCTGGTTTTATTGCCCATCTGTGGTCAGTGATGAAGGGCTACCCTACTCTGAGACTCTAAGTAGCCGCCGAGGGCTTTTCGTTGCCCATATCTCAATGGTCACATAATGGACCATGTTCAAGTAAGGAGATTTTTTTTTTCCAGCCTTGTAGCAGTTTGGAAGAGGCGATACTTAGTAGCTTGCGCCAAGTGACGGCTATGAAACCAGGCCACACTCAGGGCAGAACTTGTCATATCGATGTACAAACTATTAATGGCCTCTGGTTACAGGCCCTGAAAATATCTGAAATCTTCACAGTATAGTACAGAATCTGGTCACCCCTAGGACCCCATCATTTATACGTATACAGTATGCCAACCCCCACACCAGTAAATGGGGCTCCAGAGACCCATTCAGCAAACTTGGCTATTCCCGGTGGCTCATAAAGTAAGAGCACCACTTTGGCAGATGGTGTGATGTCCTTTCTGGCACTGACTATGGCGGTGCACTTTTGTATGCAGCCTGGAAGGCGCTCGCGGCTGGTGGATCTCCGTTGGACGCAGTGGAGAAGGGCTGTGCGCAGTGTGAAGTTGACCAGTGTGATGGCACCGTGGGATATGGGGGAAGCCCTGACGAATCTGGAGAAACAACACTAGATGCAATGATCATGAACGGGTAAGACGCTGGTCATCTGGATCTTACATTGGCACAGCTTTATTGTTTATATTCACTCACTGCTAATTTTGTCACATTTTATTTGTCGCTTGTTCCTTCAGATCCCTGTGCACTGACCTGCACTCATGTTATGGGACTCCTTAGTGCATGGGTGGGGAATCTTTTTTCTGCCAAGGCCCATTT
The DNA here is from genome assembly GCF_032444005.1 of Ranitomeya imitator. NCBI lineage: Eukaryota > Metazoa > Chordata > Amphibia > Anura > Dendrobatidae > Ranitomeya > Ranitomeya imitator. The sequence continues at coordinate 1,090,529,761 of NC_091282.1, read as the reverse complement.
GGATATTTATACCATCCTTCAGGGGCCGTACAAACTCCGCGCACAAAGTAGATCCTGACTCTGGCGCTGGTGTCAGGAGGACGTAATCTTTCATTGCATGCCCTTCATTGTTCAGTAGTGATCACTGCGTGTGTGTGCTAACAGAGCAAGAAGAAATTAATGAGCTGGTTGTAATCAAAATCCATCTCCCTGCCCACGAATGCGGTCCCGGAGAATCTGCCCGGGGGCCTGATAAAAGATCATCGAAGGCCGTAAACGCCCTGGGGCCTGAGGTTCCCCACCCCTGCCTTAGACCACATTCCCACTATCAGTATTTGGTCAGTATTTTACCTCCGTATTTGTAAGCCAAAACCAGGATTGGCTGATAAACACGAAGTGGTGACATGTTTCTATTATACTTTCCTCTAATTGTTCCACTCCTGGTTTTGGCTTACAAATACTGATGTAAAATACTGACCAAATACTGAACGTGTGGACATGGCCTTAGTGTAATGTATATGGTATGGACTGTGGCAAGAATATCTGTATACATGTGGACCCCAGTGTAATGTGCCATGTTAATTTATGGGGCAGTAATTTGTCAATGTTTTGCCAGATTTACAGTGGAAAAAAAGCTTTGAAAAGTTGCAAATTTCTTGCACAAGCTGAGGTTGTGCAAAAAAAATGGCACATCTGTTTTCATGCCAGTCTTGCCTCAGCTCCGACAACGTAGGAAGAGATGAGTCTGGACAGGGGAGTGACAGGGTGTGGTGACCCCCCACTCATCAAATTAATGAGGAGCGGTGGCATTTGATATGCCACAAATCTTACACTGAAAGAGGCACACGCCACCTTGCGCCTTGCTGAGCCTTGTAGGGTCTGTTTCCACAGTCAGGAAACGGCAGCGCTTTGGACGCAGCACATGTCCGCTCCTTCCAAAGCGCTGCCAGCTTTTGTGCGCACGGTGATTTCGTATGTGTTCATTGTACCGTGAGGAATCAACTCGTCCAATACATTGTACGTGAACATTTATCTTGTGGAAACTAAGCATTTCCGCAAGATAAATAGACATGCTGCGGTCTGGAAAGACGCTCCGCATGTCCGTCTCCACAAGGAAGCCGGCGATGTCCCTGCTGGCATAGTGGAGATGGGATTTTTTTCAAATCTCATCCACTATGCTGTAACATCTGGACACTGCAGCTGTACGCAGTGTCCAATCCGCAGCAAATACTGACCGTAGGAACATACCCTTAAAGGGAATCTGTCACCAGGTTTGGCTGATGCGCGTTACGGCCACCGCCTTTCAGGGCTTATCTACAGCATTCTATTATGCTGTGTATAAGCCCCCGATCAGACCTGCAAGAGGAGAAAAATAACTTTTATTATACTCATGTGGGGGTGTTCTGTTCCTATGGGTGTCGCAGGTCCTGGAGCGGCAACTCCCATCTTCTTGCAATGGCTGTAACTCGTATCGGCCAAACCTGGTGACAGGTTCCCTTTAATGAATCAGGAGCATCCGCTTCACAACATCCCCCTCATTGAGACTGGCGAGAGAACACCGCTCTTGATGACTCTCTCCATGTGTCTACAGTGAGGCCGTGGACACACTACATTTATGGCCACTGTCAGGCGCTTATATTCAGGCGTTAAATGTTTCCAGTACCGCTACATAAATGGGATTGCAGATTCATTAGCCAAGTGGAGGTCAAAATAAAACACTTGTTGCCTTCATCTAGTAATGAGCGACCCAAAAGAACATTAAAAAGTGTATGCTGGAAAAAGTTCCTGATGTGTACTTTGAGCTGAGTGCATGAACATAATATGCCTTTACCCTTGGAGACAGATGGAGGAACAAGTCACCTAGTGCCTCTAAGGAAGTCAGACTATGGCTTTGTATAAATCGGAGCTGTAATATGAGATCTTCGTGTATCCTCAATTTCTGTAGTTCCTCATTTGATTTCTAAAGTGACAGAATCGCTCTGCAGCCACTACCACGTAGTGTAATGCAGGTGACTGGGGCCGCAGTGCCATCCCTGGGGCCGCAGTGCCATCCCTGGGGCCGCAGTGCCATCCCTGGGGCCGCAGTGCCATCCCTGGGGCCGCAGTGCCATCCCTGGGGCCGCAGTGCCATCCCTGGGGCCGCAGTGCCATCCCTGGGGTCGCAGTGCCATCCCTGGGGCCCTGCGACCTTGACAAGCAAGTAACAAAAAAATCCATCTGGCTGTGACTGCTTGTGACTTTCTGGTTGTGGTAGCCTCGGGGTCCTACTCGCCTGCATCACAATGCAATATAGCAGCTGCACAGTGATCTTTGGCAGCAATACCTGTGTATTTAGCTGCAATTTAACACATTATTTGTGTGGTATCCCACAGTGTCCCTTTCTATGGGATACTGGATATATAGTGGGTTTTCATATAAATGCTGTGAATTTTTATGTGGACTGTGCATTTTACATACATTGAGACCTGCTGACAGGCAGCACAAAAAGGTTTAATCTTCTCACAGGCTTGATCAGGTGCCCCAGCTCTGTTTTAATATGCAGAAAGTTCTGGAAAAATGCCTCAGGGCAGTCAGCCAATGGCTGCAGCTCTACAGTCACATAGAATGGGAGGAGAAAAGTCCTGTGGGATAGTTTTAATTTGAAGAGGCGGTTAGTGGTCAGACCTCTTGAGAAGAGGAAGCCATTTTGTAGGTGAAGGAATTACCGACCTCTTCCTGCCTGCTTTTCTTTAGAAGGGGCCTGACATGATAAGGGGAGTTAATAGTCTTCATATGAGGAAGACTACCATTGCACCTCTAGGAGGAAGAATTAGCTCAAGGCAGAAACAGAGCACAGTGCTGCAGAAGAAATATTCAGACTTAATAAAACCAGAAGTTACTAAGATCTGCCTGTCTGCAGGTACACAGCAATCATCAGCCATGATTGTAATCCTGTACCTCAGTGTCCTGCTGTTTGTAAATAATAATTTGCCCTATTACCTTCAGTAAAAAGACTTCTGTTTTAAATTCTTATGGCTGCTTCATGACTGAGGCTCAAACGCACCAACTACTACCACTATCATCATCTTCTGCCTAGAGGCAGTTACTGTGCAAACATTGTATTGTGGAGTTTCGTGTGTGTGTGTGTGTAATTTGAGAAGGAAAGACCCTTCTCCTGACAGAAAGCTTGGCCACCATAAGATAGTGTCAGGAGTACAACCCTCAGCCGTACACCACATGAGAATACCACATTTGCCAAACTCTGGTCATCACGCCCACCCACCAGTATCTCATGAGACCATGTTTTCATGATTTCCTTAGCATTGCACAGATGATGGAATTATCAAGGCATCAGAAACTGCCACAGGTTCTCTCCCCTGTGCAGTATTAAGGCAATTGGGATACCATGAAGAATGAAGTGTGGGAAACGCTGGTCTACATCTGCCCACTTTTTAGGAGAGCAGCAACACACTGCCTTCATGTGTGGAGCGGTTGACTAACCACGGATGTACATACACCTAGGTATTTAGCAGGGCATCTGTAGAGCTTGACATGTCTCTATAGCACAGCTTCTGAAAGTTGACTTCCCTCATGGTGAAATTCACTAACTCAGTGTTTCCCAAACCTGTCCCCTCAGTCCTCCCCCCCCGCCCCCCCCCCTTTCAACAAATCATGCTTTCAAGATCTCCTTAGTATTGCATAGGTGAGAGAACTGGTGGCCATTTCTGATGCCTTAAAGTGGTTGTCTGGTCCAAATTGATAAGTCTTCAGTCACTCTTTGCGACTGCAGACTTATGGATCACCCCAACTAGCGCACTGTGATGAGTCACAGATTTCTCAGTTGTGATTAGAGGGTGTGCGTTATACATACTTCTGGGCAAAGTCCGTCCAGTGGACACAGCTTTGCTCCATTGACTTTTATGGAGCAAAGCTGTGCCCACTAGTGGACCATGTCCACTGGACAGCGATGTCACTGACTGGAGTGTGGCCTCGCTCCATACAAGTGTATGGAGTGAGGCCACGCTCACTTGACAGGCTCTGGCCGGGGTTATGTAGAACTGGACCCTTTGAAGCAGTAATCCGCAAAACAGCCTATGGGAGGTGGAGCCGCATATTCATAACTGTAATGGGCGGCACCACGTGACCGCTCATACAGGAGATGAGGAGAAGCTGCGGCGAGGACAGGACGCTGCGAGTGAGCCGGGTGAGTGTTTTATTAACAGCGGGCGGGCGCACAGGGGGTGGGAGGGGGTTGGGGACAGGGATCTTTATTTAAAACACGGAAAAAAAAAAGGATTTTTCATATCTTTTTTCCAGCGAACGCTGCTGGAGAGAAGATATGAATGGCGGCTACAGCACCACGCTGGGGGGGACAGCGCTTACAGTAGCGCTGTCTCCTGCACGGCACACGGACTGCACACGGACATCGTCCGTGTGCGGTACGTGTTTTACACGGACCCATTGACTTTAATGGGTCCGTGTAATCCGTGCGCTCCCACGAACACTGACATGTCTCCGTGTTTTGCACACGGACACACGTTCCGTGAAAACACGCTGACATGTGCAGAGACACATTGATTTCAATGTGTCTACGTGAGTCAGTGTCTCCGGTACATGAGGAAACTGTCACTTCACGTATCGGAGCCACTGACGTGTGAAACAGGCCTTAATAATAATTCCGTAACCTGTGCCATAGTAAGGAAATCCTGAAAACATGGCGTGTGGGGGCTGTGAAAAGTGGAGTTTGGGAAATCCTGCACTTTGGAAAAGTTTTCAGCAACCAAACATTGTGTGCCCTTATATAATGTTCAAATCATTAGACCCACACTACCAAATCATCTCTTTAGCTGAATCGCCTCAAACAATTCGCTTCTGAAGAAGTCATTATAACAGAGGTTCACTTACTTTTTCTTTCTTTACTGTAAATGTTTACTCTATGTGCTAAGGCTACGTTCACACTTGTGTACCGGGGCTTTGCGGACGGCTGCGTACTTCCTCCCTGAAGCTCTGCCCACTTCCGCACTTCTTTTGTTTTGGTCCGCCTACTTCTGCATGCGTCCTGCGTACCTGTCTTTAACGTTGGGTACGCAGGATATACGGATGTATGCGGATGCGTCGTTTTGACGTGCCCGCCAACCGCACAGGGACGCAACAAGTTGTGTTCCTGTGCATTCGGCGGGCATGTCAAAACGACGCATCTGCATACATCCACATGTCCGCAGCCATCCGCAAAGCCCCGGTACGCAAATGTGAACGTAGCCTTTGTGAATGACATGAGTGATGGAGCTATTTGTAGTATTAGGCTGGTTAGTTTAGTGTTTGTAAGTACCCCACCTGGAATCGGCTCCAGACCTTTTACCTACTTAATTGATGACAGATTATTAGGATGTGATACTCTCAAATTAAAATGGAGAATCTTCACTTTAAAGGGAATCTGTCAACCCAAAAATCGTATATGAGCTGCGGCCACCGGCATCAGGGGCTTATCTACAGCATTTTGTAATGCCGTAGATAAGCTCTCGATGTAACCTGAAAGGTTAAAAAAAGGGTTATATTATACTCACCCAGGGGCGGTCCCGCTGCAGTCCGGTCTGATGGACGTCGCGGTCCGTGACCGGCGCCTCCTAGCTTCATACGATGATTTCCTCTTGTCTTCCTGTCGTGGCTCCAGCGCAGGCATACTTTGTCTGCCCTGTTGAGGGCAGAGCAAAGTACTGCACTGCGCAGGCGCCGGGCCTCTGTGACCTTTCCCGGCGCCTGCGCACTGCCGTACTTTGCTCTGCCCTCAACAGGGCACACAAAGTACTCCTGTGCAGGAGCCGCGACAAGAAGAGGATGACATCGTATGAAGATGGGAGGCCCCAGACCGCGATGCCCATCGGACCAGATCGAACCGGGACCGCCCCTGTGTGTGTATAATATAACCTCTTTTTCTCCTCTTTCAGGTTACATCGGGGGCTTATCTACAGCATTCCAGAATGCTGTAGATAAGCCCTTGATGCCGTTGGCCTTAGCTCATATACGATTTTTGGGGTGACAGATTCCCTTTAAGCCCATACTGATTATATAACTGTATCTCGAATGTTTTGGTAAACAGCTCAAATGCCAATACTTGTGCCACTGTCCTAACTGTATGAACATGCATTTAACCCTATGTAAAGCTTTGATTTATACCCACCAATATTCAAGCCTACAGATCTTTCAACAAGTACAACCATTTGTCTCTTTTTTGCCATACAGAGCTCTTACTTATAAGCTCTATCACATTACTTCTACTCTCACGTATAAAGCTGAATTTACACATCCATGTTCTACGGTCTGTAATTCCCAGACTGGCCACAGGTCTCCAGACCTAAATTCAAAAGCTTCATAGGCATATATGAGGGCTGTTTAGTTTGGGCAAGGAGACCTGCCACCAGTCCTTATTTTTGCAGTCCATACTCAGACTGCGACACACATGGCCTTGTGAACCCAGCATCATTGTCTTCGATGCCACTTAAGTGTTATGTAGAATAGCCTTATGACACATGATCGGGACTATTTCCAGAAAGGGCAAATTTAAAAAAAAATCGTTAAAATAATTGTTGTCCTAAAAATTATTGAATCAGACCAAAATTTCTGGATACACTTTTAATCTACTTACCGTAATTACATTTATCTGTATTTCAGAAACACAATGGAGGTGGGTGCGGTAGCCAATCTGAGAAGAATTAAAAATGCCATCGGTGTGGCCCGGGCTGTCATGGAGCACACAAAGCATACTTTTCTGGTTGGTGAATCAGGTATATTATTCTGAATTATTACCTCTCATTTTCTGATGTAGTGAAGACTTTTCAGTACTATTTGAATTAAAAAATAATCCTGTATGAACAAAGTGCCGTATTTAATAGTGTAATTACCAAGATGAGTTACAAACTTGGTTCAACCGGATTGTGTTGCATACAATGTGTTGTTTTCCTATCCGCCACGACAGCACCCACAACGAGAGAGGGGATCCGCCCACCTTCCGGACAGGAACCTACAGGTTAAAAAGGGGCGGTCCCCCTCGCCCTCCAGTTTGGGTTCCTGTCCGGACGGCGGGAGCCTACAGGTTTTGTTCGTCTTACCCGGGTCCGCCAAGCCTCTGTGCGGTGTCCAGGTGAGAACGGCAGAGTCGGGGGCCCGGAAGCAGCGTCGGGGGAAGTCCTGTGTCCAGCTTCCCCCCTCGTCTGGCAAGGATCGGTGGCGTTCCCGGGGGAAGGCATGCCGCCCTGGGTCGTCCACGCGCGCGCGATGCTGCAGGAGCAGGTCGGCGCTTATGACCCGGAAGTGAAACTAACGACTTCCGGAGGAGGCCGTGAGGAGGAGCGCGGGACCTTTGAAAAGAAGGCAGCGCTTGGTGAGTGGTGTGTGGCAACATGTCTTCCACAGGAGACGCCGAACACCGACAGCTAGGAGAGCAGCAGGATCTCGTAGTGGTGATGTGGTACGCGGGCAGCAGGACTCTGGCAACCCGACGTTACGTCGCACCTCACCCCCTCAGAAACTGGTACTCTAATTTTATCAGCAGTGGTGAGTGTTATATCTGAGCCATTGTCTGATACAACTGTCTTCTGTACTATGCTTTGTTGTAGGGGAAGAAGGTCTCTAAATCTAAGCATAAGCAGTGTGCGTTATGCACGGAGCCACTACCTGACACCTATTTAAAGAAATTATGTCAAACGTGTATATGCCGTATGTTAGAGGAAGAGGCCCCCCTCCGTGTATCGGATTTGAGGGAAGAAATTAAATCGTCCCTTAAATCTAGACGGCATGAAAAGAGCAGTATGGAGATGGTATCCGATTCTAGCCCTTCGTTACAAGAGGGCGAGTGCTCGGAAAGTTCTTCACCATCCTCCTCAGATGAGGAGGGAAGGCCTTGCTTTTCCGCTGACAATATGGAGACTTTAATTAAGGCAGTCCGTGCAACTATGGGGGTTGCGGAGAGTAAAGAACCGAAAACAACCCAGGAGATCATGTTCGCAGGGCTGAGCCAGAGAAGTCGCAAAGCTTTCCCGGTGGTAGATTCCATTAAAGATCTGGTCAAACGGGAGTGGGACAAGCTGGATAAAGGGTTCTTACCTTCGGCCGCAAAAAGAAGGTACCCCTTTGATGATGACACCTTATCCCAGTGGATGAAGATCCCAAAAGTAGATGCGGCAGTAGCCTCTACCTCGAAAACAGCCTCGCTACCATTAGAGGATGTAGGACTCCTTAAGGATCCTTCAGACAGGAAGGCTGACATGCTCCTTAAGAAGTTGTGGGAGGCATCATCTGGAGCCTTTAAGCCCGCAATCGCAGGCACCTGTACGGCTAGATCAATTATGGTCTGGGTAACTCAGCTGGAAGAACAGCTTAAAGCTAAAGTACCCAGGGATAAATTGTTAAATTCCCTGTCTCAGGTCAGAGAAGGAGCGGCTTATCTAGCGGATGCCTCGATTGATTCCCTGAAATTGGCTGCAAGATCGGCGGGTCTTTCAAATGCAGCCCGACGGGCACTATGGCTAAAGACCTGGAAGGGGGATGCTCAGACTAAAGCCAAATTGTGCTCCATTCCGTGTAGGGGTGAGTACCTATTCGGCCCGGTGCTGGATGACATCCTTGCAAAGGCAGAAGACAGAAAGAAGGGATTTCCTAAAACGTTTAATCCCACTTTTCGGAATGCCTTCCGGAGACGCATGCCCTTCAGAAAATTCCAGTCAGACCAGCAGGGATATAATCGTGACTGGGAAACATCGGATCAAAAGAAGAAAGGTGGATACTATAAGAACCCTTCATCTTTCTCAAGACGTAGACGTAACTACAGATAGAACAGATCTACCAGTGGGGGGAAGACTAAGGTTCTTCTCAGAGGAATGGAAAAAGATAACTTCTAGTGCCTGGATAATGGGGGTAGTCGAGTCAGGGTTAAAATTAGAATTTTTGAAAACTCCCCCAAATCATTTTGTAATAACATCGCTGGACACTCTGGCCCAACAACAGGCCTTAGAATTAGAGATTCAACAATTGCTTACAAAGCGAGTTATTGAAGAAGTTCCAAAACATCAGGAGAAGACGGGCTTTTATTCTCCGCTATTCTTAATCTCTAAACCTGATGGGTCCTTTAGGACTATCATAAATTTACGTAAATTGAATAAATATCTTCAGTACCACGCTTTTAAGATGGAATCCATTAAATCAACAACTAAGCTTTTGTTTCCTAGGTGCTACATGTCGGTCTTGGATCTAAAAGATGCGTACTACCATCTTCCAGTTCACAGAAATCACCAGCAATTCCTCAGGATGGCAGTATGGGTAAACCATCAGATTAAACATTTCCAATTTCTGGCAATGCCCTTTGGCCTGTCTATGGCACCTAGAGTTTTTACAAAGGTTGTTTCTGAAGTAATGGCCCATATCAGGGCACTACAAGGGTTTCCCTTTCCCTATCTAGACGATTTTTTAATAGTTGGGAATTCAATTGCTCAGTGTACGGCTAGGGTAAATGCCATAATATCATCCCTACAGGAACTCTGATGGATAATCAACTGGGAAAAGTCAAAACTGGAACCTACAAGACGTCAAATGTTCCTAGGAGTTCTTCTAGACTCAGAAGATCAGTCATCCTTCCTACCAGAAGAGAAGAAGCAGAAGATCATTCAAAGGATCACGGCCGTAAGGAAAGTTCCAAACTTAAGTTTAAGAGACGCAATGTCTCTACTGGGATCATTGACTGCATGTATATCGGCGGTGAGATGGGCTCAGGCTCATACTCGAATGCTTCAGTACGAAGTTCTTCAAGCAGAGAAAGATCTTCACGGTTCTCTAAGCAGAAAGTTCAATTTATCACCCGCCACTCTTCACGATCTGAGATGGTGGCTCAATCTAGCACATTTATCAAAGGGAGTTCTCTGGACCATCACTCCGGACAACGTAGTTACAACAGATGCCAGTCCGTTCGGTTGGGGAGCCCATATGGGAGACATTCTAACCCAAGGGCGATGGTCGATTTCAAGAGTCCCAGAATTCCTCAAATCTAAGAGAGCTTACTGCAGTCAATCAGGCTCTTCTTTCCTTACTACCATCCCTGAGGAATATGCATGTACAGATACAAACAGACAATATGACTGTGGTGGCCTACATCAATCATCAGGGGGGGACAAGGTCACGATCCCTAATGACCACTACAGCACAGATATTGTCTCTGGCCGAGAATCACTTACAATCCCTGTCGGCAGTTCATATAAAAGGGGAACTCAATATAGAGGCGGACTATCTCAGTCGCCATTCCCTTCGTCAGGGAGAGTGGTCCCTAAACCAACAGATATTCGATCAGATAGTCCATCTGTGGGGGTTGCCGATAATAGATCTATTTGCTACGAGGAAGAACAGGAAGGTCAGGAGGTTCGCATCTTTACACATAGCAGACCAACCATTCATAGTGGATTCCCTTCGTGTCCGTTGGGACTTCCAGCTGGCATATGCCTTTCCCCCAATGTGTCTGATTCCGATAGTTCTCAGAAAAATCAGGGAGGAAAGAGCCAGAGTGATCTTAATCGCCCCCTTCTGGCCCAGGAGGCCTTGGTTCTCTCTCCTCAGGACAATGTCTGTGACCGATCCCTGGGTGTTGCCAGTGGTTCCGGAACTCCTTTCTCAAGGTCCTTTTCGTCATCCAAATTTGGAGACTCTTCACTTAACGGCTTGGAACTTGAGAGGGAGCTTCTGAGGGAGAGGGGGTTCTCTAATGCTTTAATAGCCACCTTATTGAAAAGCAGAAAGGAGGTCACTACAAAAATCTATACAAAAATTTGGAAAAAGTTCCTTATGTTTTATCAGCAACCATTAGGAGATAAGGCTCCGATTTCAGCTATTTTAGAATTCCTTCAGAAAGGCTGGGAATTGGGTTTAGCAGTCAACACTCTAAGAGTTCATGTTTCAGCCTTGGGGGCTCTGTATAACAGTGATATAGCTGGTAATAGATGGGTTGCTAGGTTTATTAAGGCATGTCAGGGTTCTAACCCAATCCATATTGTAAGAATACCCCCTTGGGATCTAAATTTGGTGCTTGAGGCGTTGACTGAACCTCCTTTCGAGCCATTAGATTCTATTTCGATAAATAATTTAACCTTAAAAACAGCTCTACTTTTAGCATTAACGTCTGCCAGGAGGGTCAGTGATATACATGCGTTGTCAGTAGATCCTCCCTATCTAATAATTCTCCAGGATAAGATTGTCTTAAAACCTGATCCTACATACTTGCCAAAAGTAGCAACTAAATTTCATAGAAGTCAGATTTATTTACCATCTTTCTATGAAGATCCAGGTTCAGAAGAGGAGAAAAAATATCATACCCTAGATGTAAAGAGGGCGATATTAGAATACTTGAATAGGACACAAAGCTGGAGACAGAGTAGGGCTCTGTTTGTTTCTTTCCAGAATCGGAAAAAGGGTTCTGGTGTCACGAAGAACTCTATCGCTAGATGGATTAGAGAAGCGATATGTCTTGCTTACTCTGCCAGGGGAGTAGCACCACCAGAAGGCATCAAAGCGCACTCTACTCGGGCTATGGCATCATCCTGGGCGGAGAAGGCAGATGTCCCCATTGAAATGATATGTAAAGCGGCAACTTGGTCATCACCTTCCACCTTTTATAAGCACTATCGCCTTGATCTGTCTGCTAATTCCAGCTTACAGTTTGGCCGTTAAGTACTTAGTGCTGTGGTCCCTCCCAGTTAAATAGTCTTTGAAAGTCTCTCGTTGTGGGTGCTGTCGTGGCGATAGGAAAACCGTTTTTACATACCGGTAATAGGATTTTACAGAGTCCACGACAGCACCCATACATTCCCCCCCGTATTTAGTTACTTATTCTTGCACTCTGTTGGAAGGTGTGCCTTAGAGATCACTCTATAGAGGTGGTGGTATTTAGTAGTGTTTAAGATAATATTGTCATGTACTGATTCATTGGCGGTATCCCTTGTACTCTGGAACACAAACTGGAGGGCGAGGAGGACCGCCCCTTTTTAACCTGTAGGTTCCTGTCCGGAAGGTGGGCGGATCCCCTCTCTCGTTGTGGGTGCTGTCGTGGACTCTGTAAAATCCTATTACCGGTACGTAAAAACCGGTTTTATAATGTAAAAAAACAAACAAAAAAAAATCCAGTATTTAGTTACCTGCCTTATTAATTTATTTATTTTTAATTTTGTCTTCTTAAGCCCTGGTGTTTTATTCCCTCCATGTACTTATCATCTTAGCCAGCATACTTAAAGGGCCACTGTCACCCCCTCCAGCCGTTGTAAACTAAAAGAGCCACCTTGTGCAGCAGTAATGCTGCATTCTAACAAGGTAGCTCTTTTAGATTTTTGTTCATGTATTCCCAAAATAAAGCGCTTTGAAACTTATCCAAAATACCTCTCTTTGTCCATGGAGGCGGGTCCTCAGCCCCCAGCTTGAACCGGTACTCTGTGGTCACTCACATCTTCAGGGGCTTTCGGCGCCGCCCCCTCCTCGCTTTTTTCGCTTCAAAACCGGCGCCTGCGCTGTGTACAACTGTGTGGGGCAGGCGCAGTAAGCTCTGGCCATCTCACGTCCCAGCCAGGCTTGCAGACTGCGCCTGTGCGGCCGCCCTGCCTATGAATCCCAGCCCCGCACTGTGCATAATGCATAACGCACTGCGGGGCTGGGATTCCCAAGGTGGGTGGCCGCACTGCCCATACAGGCGCAGTCTGCAAGCCTGGCTGGGACGTGAGATGGCCAGAGCTTACTGCGCCTGCCCCACACAGTTGTACACAGCGCAGGCACCAGTTTTGAAGCGAAAAAAGCGTGGAGGGGGCGGCGCCGAAAGCCCCTGAAGATGTGAGTGACGGCAGAGTTTCGGTTCAAGCTGGGGAGTGACAAAGAGAGGTATTTTGGATAAGTTTCAAAGCGCTTTATTTTGGGAATACATGAACAAAAAACTAAAAGAGCCACCTTGTTTACGAATGCAGCATTACTGCTGCACAAGGTGGCTCTTTTAGTTTATAACGGCTGGAGGGGGGTGACAGTGGCCCTTTAACTGTGGCCAATAATTATTTTTTTTTTTGCTGAAGTGTCGTATCTGGCCATATTCCTGAATGTTGGACCACACGCAGGTCCAGGTGATTTGAAGTCAAGTCACAACCTTGGATTTATCGTTCTATAACGATAAAAACCGCACCAGAATTTGCTTGTGTTGCGTGCGTATTTTGATGCAGATTTGCTGCAGACTCTGTGTTCATGGCTGAAAAAAAACTGTATGTAGGAGCCAGAAAAGTTTCAGACATAGAAATGAGTGGGAGTTACAGAAACAGAGTAGCACAGCCTTCTGTTGTCTTGGTAATCCTGACCACCTCTGGACGCTCCATATAGTACTCCCATCTCCGCTTTAAATAGGTGTCTTACATGGAAATAGCCCTTTAATTAGCGGCTTCACACCTGTGGATGACAGTACTGATCTTTGTTTCGCTTTTTTTCAAGGTCTTCTGTGTTGTTCATATTTCATTTATATTTGTTCCTTTTCTTGGAGGATTAACCATTGTTTTGCTGTGTTTATGTTGCTGCAAAAAGCTTCATAAGAAAAAACAAATATACACAAAAAAAGGTGTATTTTTTAAATGTACCCATTGACTTCAGTAGGCTACAAATTGTACTAACATGGATCTGTTAAAACACAATGCTACAAAATGCCATGTGCAAAAAAAACAAACAAAAAAGCACATGTTTTATAATGGCAATGTAAGTAACTCCCTATAAGGCCGGCGTCACACTACCGTGTTTTACGGACGTAAGAGAGGTGCTGAAAATACGGATTGCATACGGTACAATGCCTCTCTATGCCCCTGCTCCTATCAGCCATATTAATCGCCTGGAGAGGGTCCACGGTTTTTGCCCCCCCCCCCCCCCCGGCTAAAAACATCTGCCCCCAGCCACCCCAGAAAAGGCACATCTGGAAGATGCGCCTATTCTGGCACTTGGCCACTCTTCCCATTCCCGTGTAGCGGTGGGATTTGGGGTAATGAAGGGTTAATGTCACCTTGCTATTGTAAGGTGACATTAAGCCAGATTAATAATGGAGAAGCGTCAATTCTGACACCTATCCATTATTAATCCAATAGCATGAAATGGTTAATAAAAACACACACATTAAAAATTATTTTAATGAAATGAACACAGTTTGTTTGAATATTTTATTGTTCTCTCAATCCACCTGAAGACCCTCGCTCTGTAACAAAGGAAACATAATAAACCAACAATATGCATACCTTCCGATGATCTGTAACGTCCCACGATGTAAATCCATCTGAAGGGGTTAAAATATTTTACAGGCAGGAGCTCTGCTATAATGCAGCTGTGCTCGTGCCTGTAAAACCCCAGCGAATGAATGGAAAGTAGGTCAATGACCTGTAGTTACCTTAATTCGCGGTGATGCGCCCTCTGCTGTTGTCTTCATATGAACTCGAGCCTGGGAACTTGTCTGATTTTTTTTTTTTTTTTTTTTCCCACGCTCGAAGGACATCCAGCAGAGGGCGCATCACCGCGAATGAAGGTAACTACAGGTCATTGACCTACTTTCCATTCATTCGCTGGGGTTTTACAGGCACGAGCACAGCTGCATTATAGCAGAGCTCCTGCCTGTAAAATATTTTAACCCCTTCAGATGGATTTACATCGTGGGACGTTACAGATCATCGGAAGGTATGCATATTGTTGGTTTATTATGTTTCCTTTGTTACAGAGCAAGGGTCTTCAGGAGGATTGAGAGAACAATAAAATATTCAAACAAACTGTGTGTTCATTTCATTAAAATAATTTTTAATAATGTGTGTGTGTTTTTATTAACCATTTCAGACTATTGGATTAATAATGGATAGGTGTCAGAATTGACGCTTCTCCATTATTAATCTGGCTTAATGTCACCTTACAATAGCAAGGTGACATTAACCCTTCATTACCCCATATCCCATCGCTACACGGGAATGGGAAGAGAGTGGCCAAGTGCCAGAATAGGTGCATCTTCCAGATGTGCCTTTTCTGGGGTGGCTGGGGGCAGGTGTTTTTAGCCGGGGGGGGGGCAATAACCGTGGAACCTCTCCAGGCTATTAAGATCTGCCCTCAGTCACTGGCTTTACTACTCTGGCGGAGAAAATTGCGCGGGAGCCCACGCCAATTTTTTCCGCCATTTAACCCTTAAATTTAATAGCTAGAGTGCCCAAATTTTGCACATACACACTACTAACATTAGTAGTATGGAATATGCAAAAAAATGGGGATATGACATTGTTTACTGTATGTAAACCATGTCTCATATCATGTCGGGTTTAGGAAGGAGATAGCAAAAGCCGTCAATTGAATTACCGGCTTTCTGCTATATCGTGCTGAAGTTAATATTAAAAAAAATATATATATATATATATATGTATGTATGTGTATGTATGTGTATGTATGTGTATGTATGTATGTGTATGTATGTGTATGTATGTGTATGTATGTGTATGTGTATGTATGTGTATGTATGTGTATGTATGTATGTGTATGTGTATGTATGTATATGTATGTATATGTATGTATATGTATGTATGTATATGTATGTATATATATGTATGTATATGTATGTATATATATGTATGTATGTATGTATGTATGTATGTATGTTTTTATGATTTTTTGAGAACATGGATCCATTGCATGTCCGTATGTCTGTTTTGCAAGCCTGCGAGAAAATCTCGCAGTACGGATGCCATACGGATTACATACGGAGGATGCCATGCGCAAAATACGCTGACACACCCTGCCTACGGAGGAGATACGGACCACTATTTTGGGGACTTTTCTGCGTATTACGGCCGTAAATTACGGACCGTATTTTTATACGCGGAGTGTGACGCCGGCCTAATAGTGTGATTTAGCCCTTGTACTTCTTTTTTTTTTTATGTGAAATGTCTGGTTTATTCCCACGTGAAGAATGAAGTGTAATGGTTCTGTTATTTATTTTTTTTTTTTTTGCATTAAATTCATCCTAGGACACTTTTTCTTCTTAATTTTTTTTTTTTATCATGCAGTGAATAGAAGTTGACTGTCCTTGTAAGTTCCTCTCCATCCCGACACATTAGGAAATTGACAGATGTTTGCCGTGATATTGGACGCCACATTTTTGTGGCTCCGTAAAGTGCCGTCTTGTGTTTCTAAAATGCATTTGAATTTTACTTTGCAAAGTGTAATGCGACCATTCAGTTTATGAAGCAGCACAATATCCATTAAAGGCCGACTGTAACTGCAATATATCACTTCTAGCATCCTTGTTTGCTCAGAGTATGGGATTTGTGTGCGAAGACTTAACCACCAACAGATCCTTATCCATTTATTCCAAATGGCTCGATCAGCAGTGTCAGCCCAACTTCCGGAGGGTAAGTAACATCGGTGATCTATATATGGGGGATATATTTGTGTACGCAACAGCATTTACATTTATACATTATAATATGCACCAGTCAGCCATAACATTAACCCCTTCGGAACTTGCTATGGTTATTTTTTTCTTTTTCATTTTTGTGATTTTTTGTCTTGCCTCCCCCTGCTTCCAACAGTCATAGCTTTATTTTTTTCTTTCAGCATAGCCGTATGAGTGATTATTTTTTGCTGGGCATATTTTGACAAACCTGCTGCACTGAAAAACAAGAAAAAAAACTTCCAATTGTGAAAAAACTGCAATTGCCCTATTGTTTTTCTGGCATTCACTCTGCAGTAAAAAAAATACCTGTTAGTATGATTAGGGCAATACCAATACACACACTTCTTTTGAGTGCGTTTTCAGTGTATGGTTTAAATAATGGTGTACAAGAGCACTGGCGATTGTGCTAGTTAAATGAAGCTGTCGGCGAATGACAGCAGCGATCAAGGCTAGCTCTGATCGCTGCTGTTATAGGCAGATGCTGGCTGTGTAACACAGCTGGTACCCGTACCTGCCAAGTATGCAAGCTCAGCTGCATACATCCTCACTGTGCATGAAGGGGTTAAAACTACGAAAACTGTAGGTATTGCGGAGTGTTTCCAGTATGTAGTGGTCCAAGGAAGGACAGCGTGCGAGCTAGTGAAGCTCTTATGGTGCTTGTGGAATCAGATGCCGTAGTGCGCACACAATATCTAGATTTATTATTATAGCGCCATTTATTCCATGGCGCGTTACATGATTTATATATTATAATACACAGGGCTTTATGCAAACAACTTTAATACAGTATTAAACCCTCTGGCATACACCTATTACACATTTTTGTTTATAGAATAATCAATAGGAAAGAACCTCCTGGAAGACACAAAATGCCAAAAGGAAGTGCTCTACAAAAGTGCCCTGTACGGAGGATTGGAAGAAATGTCATTTTAATATAAAACGCTTCTATTTTCTACAATTCTTCTTTATTCAGACATTGTTGCAGCATTTTAGACTATAAATGAATCTGTACCACATCTGAATAAATTGCTATTATAAAGCTTCGGAATCAACTTCCAGGGGTTGAGCTCAATGGGCAACAAAACTGCGTGAGAGCTGAGATGAAACAAACCTCACTTGTTAGATTACAGCATGTCATGCGGAGTGAAATGTGGGATCAGCCTCAGATAATACGAATGCAAGGAAATTGCATTTAATCAAGTGTCAAAAAAAGTTTTTAGAAGCTTTTGGATAAAATATACTGAGCAGTAGCGAGGAGTATGGAGATAGGAGGCTTCTTAAAGTATAATGGGAACTATGTAAGTAATCCATGCGTGTAGAGCATGTGACACGGGACATGTTTGTTGGCCTAGAAAAAACTGACAGGTAAAGAACATAATTGCCTCCGGAGTTACCAAAATAAGTTTAATTTTATACCACAAGATGTATGTGTAGATTAATTTACCACCACCTTAATTTTTAACCCCTTAATGACCGCCAATACGTCTTTTTACTGACCTGAGATATAAGAGAATAGCATCTCCATGCAGGTGACAATCCTGTAGCTGTCGGCTGTCCACTATAGCTGACAACCTGCTGTATCAGCCACGATCAGCGTTGGCATCATCCATATCTGATTAACCCCTTAGATGCTGCTGTCAATAGGGACTATATTATATAATTGGTTGAGTGTTGGGGCTTCCTCTTTATCCCGATCGGCACCCTGAGATCATGACCACGTGGTCCCGATGTTTGTCATGGCAGTTCACAACCAATTAAAAGCCTTAGTGTCTGCTGGCTATAGTGGCCTGTTCAGAAGTCAGCGACATTTAGGTGGTAAAAATACACTTTTGCATTCATTCCTGATAATCACCTCAAGGGCTAATAAGCTACTTGACAGCAATTTTCAATATGTCAGGTGGTGCTGTTTTTACCATATCACTTTTTTGGGTTTTCAAATACAGTACAGACCAAAAGTTTGGACACACCTACTCATTTAAAGATTTTTCTGTATTTTCATGACTATGAAAATTGTACATTCAAACTGAAGGCATCAAAACTATGAATTACCACATGTGGAATTATATACTTAACAAAAAAAGTGTGAAACAACTGAAATTATGTCTTATATTCTAGGTTCTTCAAAGTAGACATCTTTTGCTTTGATTGCTTTGCCCACTCTTGGCATTCTCTTGATGAGCTTCAAGAGGTAGTCACCGGGAATGGTCTTCCAACAATCTTGAAGGAGTTCCCAGAGATGCTTAGCACTTGCTGGCCCTTTTGCCTTCACTCTGCGGTCCAGCTCACCCTAAACCATCTCGATTGGGTTCAGGTCTGGTGACTGTGGAGGCCAGGTCATCTGGCGTAGCAACCCATCACTCTCCTTCTTGGTCAAATAGCCCTTGCACAGCCTGGAGGTGTGTTTGGGGTCATTGTCCTGTTGAAAAATAAATGATGGTCCAACTAAACGCAAACCGTATGGAATAGCATGCCACTGCAAGATGCTGTGGTAGCCATGCTGGTTAATTATGCCTTCAATTATGAATAAATCCCCAACATTGTCACAAGCAAAGCACCCCCACACCATCACACCTCCTCCTACATGCTTCACGGTGGGAACCAGGCATGTAGAGTCCATCTGTTCACCTTTTCTGCGTCACACAAAGACACAGTGGTTGGAACCAAAGATCTCAAATTTGGACATCAGACTAAAGCACAGATTTCCACTGGTCTAATGTCCATTCCTTGTGTTCTTTAGCCCAAGCAAGTCTCTACTGCTTGTTGCCTGTCCTTGGCACTGGTTTCCTAGCAGCTATTTTACCATGAAGGCCTGCTGCACAAAAGTCTCCTCTTAACAGTTGTTGTAGCGATGTGTCTGCTGCTAGAACTGTGTGTGGCATTGACCTGGTCTCTAATCTGAGCTGCTGTTAACCTGTGATTTCTGAGGCTGGTGACTCGGATAAACTTATCCTCAGAAGCAGAGGTGACTCTTGGTCTTCTCCTGGGGCGGTCCTCATGTGAGCCAGTTTCTTTGTAGCGCTTGATGATTTTTGCCACTGCACTTAGGGACACTTTCAAAGTGTGCCCAATTTTTCGGACTGACTGACCTTCATTAAAGTAATGATGGCCACTCGTTTTTCTTTACTTAGCTGCTTTTTTCTTGCCATAATACCAATTCTACCAGTCAATTCAGTAGGACTTTCAGCTCTGCATCCACCAGACTTCTGCTCAACACAATTGATGGTCCCAACCCCATTTATAAGGCAAGAAATCCCACTTATTAAACCTGACAGGGCACACCTGTGAAGTGCAAACCATTCCCGGTGACTACCTCTTGAAGCTCATCAAGAGAATGCCAAGAGTGTGCAAAGCACTCATCAAAGCAAAAGGTGGCTACTTTGAAGAACCTAGAATATAAGACACAATTTCAGTTGTTTCACACTTTTTTGTTAAGTATATAATTCCACACGTGTTAATTCATAGTTCTGATGCCTTCAGTGTGAATGTACAATTTTCATAGTCATGAAAATACAGAAAAATCTTTAAATGAGAAGCTGTGTCCAAACTTTTGGTCTGTACTGTACATAGGACCCCCAAAGTCACTTCAAACCTGGATAGGTCCCTAAACAAAAATAAAAATAAATAAATTTGTAAATTTCCTTGAAAAATCGCTGCTACATTTTTAAACCTCCTAAAATGATAACTTTATTTTATTAAAAATGGTGTTAACTTAAAGCAGACATGAGGGAAATGTTGTTTTGTTTTTTTCCATCATACATGACTGCACCACGAGAGAGGAGATCCGCCCATCAAGGACAGGAAACCTTCAAGATAAAAGGGGCGGTTCCTCTCTCCACATCAGTTGGTTTCCTGTCCTTGACGGGGAACCCTCAAGATGAAGACTTCTGATGAAGACAGAAGAGGATGCCTGGGCCTGGGTCGGGTGGACTAGGGCTGGCGCTGGTCTGCTGCACCCGTCACCAGGTACCGGTAGTTGCCTCGGGGGCCATGTATTTCATGCTCCTCTTGAGCGAAGCATGGCCACAACCCGTGAGGCAATGCCGGGTGAAGATGGAGCCTCGGAGACCATCCCTGTTGCCACAAAAAATCCACCTGCCAATTGTCCTCGAGGTCACAATGGTGCTCCTTCCCTGTTGACTATGGTGGCCTTGCAGCCTGTGAGGCAGATCAGTGCCCAGGCTAGGTAAGGCTCCTCGGAGGTATTATGTCATCCCTGTTGAGCACTGCAGATGGTCCCCTCCTTCCTCCCTGGGTTCCCTTCGTGGATGTACCTGTAGCACCATGATCGCAGCAGGAGAGCGGTGCAGGGAACAAGCGCTGTGGTAAGTGCAGCTTCCATCTTGTGATCCAGCGCTGGTCTCAGCATGTGTATGGCGCAGCCGAAAAGGAGAAGTGTGTGCGCGCGCGTGCGCACAACATCCGGGACACGCCGGCACGTGGAACCATGAATGCGGTGCTAAGGGGCCGGGGGACCAAGAATTCCAGCGCGCACTGGAAGTAGTGACCGGGTGCACGCATAGAAACAAGGAGGATGTGCAGATGCTGGCGCTGGGAGCAGGATCAACCAGGTGAAATGGTTGATTAAGTAGCGCGCATCGGACGTAACTACTGGTGGCGTGCTAATGGCTGGGTGGCTGCAGAGACAGGATCAACCAGGTGATTGATTGCATCTATGAGCACCGGAAGTGGTGCAGGCACGATCAGTCAGGTAATCAATCATGACAGGTGCACACATGCACCTGACTACTGAGGCGACCAGTAATGGCAGGATCAACCAGGTGATCCATTTAAAAAAAAAAAAAAAAGGGGGGAAGTGCATCTATTTAAACGAACCAGAAGTGCTGCCCTGTGTCACTAAACCAGGCCAGGTTGAAGGTGACTACTCTTGTTACGTGGTAGTGTGTAAGATGGAGAGCTTTTCACCCGAACATTTAATGCCACAGCAAGAGGTGCAGGAGAGGCGGTCTCGCTCGTGAGAAGAGCCAGATCCGCCATGGCAGCAGCAGAAGCCGCTCGGACAGCGTACGGACGGATCGCCATACCAAGGAGGGGTCCCTGGTCTCATTGGGATACACGGAGAAAACCAGCCAACCTCCGGATCTGGTACCCGTACTTTGAAAGCGTCCCGAGTGGTGAGTGAACTTCGAGAAAGTCCAGCACGCTAATGTCTGTTCTTTTCTCTTATCTCCATCTATCCCCTTTTTTCTTACATACATTTGGGGGGTGAAATGTAGGAGGTCCCCAAAAAATATAAAGCAAAAGCTAAAAATAAGGAATGTCCCTTATGTAAAAAGCCTTTAAAGACATCTTGGGGTAAAAGACTGTGTTAGGAGTGTATCAACAAGACATTGGCGGAGGAAACGCCCACCTTTACGGAGAGCCTAAGATCTCTGATCCAGTCAGAGGTCTCTACGTCTGTAAAAGCGTTACAGACAGCCGACACAGATGCCAGATCTAGGGACAGATCCAGCCCCTCAGTAGCATCCCAAAGGGATTCCTCGGAGTCAGAGGAGGACTCGGATACAGCTCGCTGCTCAGATAGTAGCTCAGAGGAGGATACATTTCCAGCAGAGGCTACGGATAAGCCTATAAAAGCTGTTCGCTCTACCATGGGGCTGGTAGAAGAGAAGGCAAAAAAGAACAGCCCAAGAACTAATGTTCAGTGGTCTGTAAAAGAAAAAACGGAGATCATTCCCTATTAATGAAAAGCTACAAGAACTTCTTAAAAGGGAATGGCAGAAACCAGAAAAGAAGTCCCACATAATCAACTCCCTTAAAAGGAGATATCCTTTTGAGGAAGATGCGTCCTCATCTTGGGATAGAGCGCCAAAAATTGATGTGGCAGTTTCAAAAGTTGCCAGAAAATCCTCCCTGCCATTCGAGGATCTAGGTTCTCTAAAAGAACCTCTGGATAGAAAGGTGGACAGTTCCCTGAAAACAGCATGGGAAGCCTCGGCAGGAGCACTAAGGCCAGATATCGCGGCCACTTGTGTAGCCAGATCCCTAAATATCTGGATAGACAACCTGGAGGAACAGATAGAACAAAGAGTTCCCAGAGAGGCTATCCTAGAGGCGATACCAACCATGAGAGCAGCGGCAGTGTTTCTAGCTGAAGCATCAGCAGACTCGGCTAGACTGGCAGCAAAGTCAGCAGCTTTAGCCAACACAGGACACCGTGCTGGTATGGCTTAAGTGCTGGCCAGGAGATACACAGGCAAAGATGAAACTTTTCTCTTTGCCATGTGAGGGGAACTTCCTGTTTGGACCGGCATTAGACGAGGTGTTGGAAAAAGTCGGTGACGAAAAGAAAAATTTTCCAAAGCAGCCATTTCAGCCCTTTCGGTGCTCCTTTCAGAGAGGCCGGAAATTCTGAAGGCAGCAGGTTAGAGACCGAGACAGGAGCAACTTGGACAAGCGATCCAGGGGAGGAAGAGGCTTCTATTTTGGCAAGTCCCCCAGGGACACCAAGAAACCCTCCCAGTGACGGTCCTTCTCAGGTGGGAGGGAGGCTTTCTCACTTTCTTCCAGCCTGGGAGAGGATCTCTTCCAGCATATAGATCCGACAGATCATAGGATCAGGCCTAAAATTAAAATTCCACCTCTGGCCTCCAAGAAGATACATGCAGACCCCGATACAGTCCTCCCAAGAGAAACAAGACCGTCTGGAAGGAGAAATAATATCACTCCCAGACAAATACGTCTTGGAAGAAGTTTCAATAGAGGAAAAGATGAAAGGGTTTTACTCCCCCCTTTTTCTCATAAAAAAACGGACAATTCTTGGAGGACAATAATAAATCTAAAGGGCCTCAACAAATTTCTAATAATTCCATTGTTCAAAATGGAAACAATAAAATCAGCAGTGAAACTCCTATATCCTCGGTGTTACATGGCGGTCCTAGACCTAAAGGACGCTTATGACCACGTCCCAATCAGACAACAAGATCGTCAGTTTCTCAGAGTGGCAGTTCAGATGGGGTTCCAGTTGCGTCACTTTCAGTACAGGGCTCTGCCCTTTGGGATAGCAACAGCCCCACGGGTATTTACAAAACTGATTGCAGAGGTCACAGCACATCTCAGAGAAAAAGATACTCTGATAATACCCTACTTAGACGACTTCCTGATAGTGGGGAAAAACTTTTATCACTGTCAGGAACAAGTCAGAATAGTGATGGACACTCTACAGACACTAGGATGGCAACTGAACCTCAAAAAACGGTAGACTCTGTGGCGCAGGAGTGTCGCCTCCCAGAGGAAAAAGAGGAAAAAATCAAACAAATGATTATGACAACATTAAAAAAAACCAGAGATGACTTTGAGAAGAGCCATGTTGGTGTTGGGGCCCCTAACCTCCTGCATACCGGCAGTAAAATGGGCCCAGTTCCATGCAAGAGAACTGCAATGGTGTGTGCTGCAGAACGACCTGGAACTTCAGGGGCAGCTAGAGCAGAAGCTCATTCTCCCGCTCTCTGTACTCCAATCACTCATATGGTGGTTACAGATAGTCATCTCCGAGAGGAGTCCCCTGGACATACACAGCCTCCAAAGTAATCACAACTGACGCCAGTCCATGGGAGTGGGGAGCTCACTCACACACTATGGGGCCAAGACCCCTGGGCTCAAGGGGGGAAAAATCTATCCTCAAACGAGTGGGAACTCCTAGCAATCGAAAAAGCGCTAAGGAGGTTACTTCCACACTTGACAGGACTCGCACATGATGCCCTATCAGACAACCGAAACAGCGGTCGCATACGTGAACCACCAGGGGGGCACCCGTTCTCGGTCACTGATGCAGATAACCAACTGACTCATGACGCTAGCCGAAAGGCATTTCCTTTCATTATCGGCCCTGCATATTTGAGGTGTGGACAACATAAAGGCAGACTTTCTAAGCAGAAACCACTTAAGGCAAGGGGAATGGTCCCTAAAAAAGTCCCTTTTTCAACGGATAGTGCACATGTGGGGAAGACCCAGTGTAGACCTCTTTGCCTCAAAAGCCAACAAAAAAGTTCTGCTCCCTGAACCCAGCAGACAGGACGTTGGCAGTAGAAGCCTTCAGCATAGAATGGACGTCAGGACTCTTGTATGCCTTCCCACCGATATGTCTAATTCCAGCAGTTCTGAAGAAGATCAGGGAGGACAAGGCCAGAGTGATTGTAATAGCTCCCTTCTGGCCGAAAAGACCATGGTTTTACTGGCTGAGAGTGATGTCAGTGACGGACCCGTGGGTACTCCCAGAAGACCAGGACCTTCTAAATCAGGGTCCCTTCAACCACCCGCAGAATTCCGGGCTACATTTGACAGCCTGGCATTTGAACGGTCTTTGATAGAGAAAGAAGGGTTCTCAACTGGTTTAATATCCACCTTGCTCAGTAGCAGAAAACCAGTAACGACCAAGATGTATGGGAGAATATGGAAGAAATTCCTGTCCAGCTCAGGGCCTATACGGGAAGGGGAGGTCCCGATAGTGGCAATACTGGAGTTCCTACAAGAGGGCTTAGATCTGGGATTAGCTGTTAGTACCCTCAAAATACACATTTCAGCTTTAGCAGCCTTATTCAACTGTGACCTGGCAAGCAATAGATGGGTGATGAGGTTTATCCAAGCCTGTAGTAGAGCTGACTCTGTTCCATCCCATACTCCTCCACCATGGGATCTAAATTTAGTGTTGACAGCTTTGACAAAAAGCCCCTTTGAGCTGTTAAATACAACATCAGATAAAGTACTAACATTAAAGACAGCTTTGTTAGTGGCACTTACATCGGCCCGTAGGGTTGGGGATTTACACGCGTTGTCCGCTGATTCCCCTTACACACAAATAATGGACGATAGGGTTGTATTAAAATTAGATCCGGCATATCTCCCCAAAGTGGTATCGAGATTCCATAGGGCTCAGGATATAACCCTACCCTCTTTCTGTTCCAATCCTAGTAACAAAGAGGAGAGACTCCATTGTCTAGATGTCAGGAGATGTATCCTACAGTATTTAAAGATGACAAAATCCTGGAGGAAACAGGGCTTTATTTGTTTCGTTCCAGGGGTCAAGGAAGGGCCTTAAAGCCTCAAAACAAACTATTGCTAGATGAGTGAGAGAGACCATTATTCTAGCATATAGTAGTGCAGGCAGGGTTGTTCCACAGGGTCTGAAAGCCCACTCCACGAGGGCCATGGCGACATCTTGGGCGGAGAGAGCAGATGCTCTGTAAGGCGGCCACTTGGTCCTCTCCGTCTACATTTTTTAAACATTATAGGCTTGACCTATCTGCTACCTCTGATCTCACATTTGGGAGAAGAGTGTTACAAGCAGTGATCCCTCCCTAAAAGAGAATACAAATCTCTGTAACTCTCTCGTGGTGCCGTCATGTATGATGGAAAAACACGGGTATTACATACCTGGTAATGTGTTTTTCATGAGACATGACAGCAACCTTATATTCCCACCCTTTTGATCACATCATTAGTTGGGTGCATTATTTGTATTATACACTCCCTCGGGTGTCAGTGAATAGAACTGTATAGGATGTATTATTTGTGTACACTCTAACCGGCGGAGTTCCTCTCGTACTCTGTAAAACTGATGTGGAGAGAGGAGCCGCCCCTTTTATCTTGAAGGTTTCCTGTCCTTGATGGGCAGATCCCCTCTTTCGTGGTGCCGTCAAGTCTCATGAAAAAACACATTACCAGGTATGTGTTTCTATGGTATAGCTATCTGGATTAAATGGATAATCATTCAAAGTTTGAAAATTGCTAGTTTTTAACAGTTTTGTCAAATGTTTAATATTTTTTATAAATAAACACAAAACATATCTGCCTAGATTTACTATTACCACAAAGTATAAGGTGTCACGTAAAAACATTCTCAAAATCACTGGGAATTGTTGAAGCGTTGCAGAGTTATTACCACATAAAGTGACATTGGTTAGATTTTAAAAATTTGCCCCTGTCACAGAGGTTTAAAAAAAAAAAAAAATAGAGCCCAGAATACTTGAGGTCCCAGTATACTTAACATCTCTGTTTTAGCATCTAGCCAAAAAAGAGATGGGGTACTGTTGCAATGCAGGTAAAGGAGTGTTGTTTATTTTGCATTTTTTTTATTATGAATTTGGGACTTTTTTGGGGAAAAAAGATTGGGGATGGAAAAAGGCTGACAAACATGATCTACTGAATTGCTGACTGTCGCTCTGTACCTCTTTGATTCCAAGCTTTAGAAGTTTCTTCTCACTGAAGAATAGGCAACGTGGCCTCATGAGTGACAAGGGAGTACCGTGCACGGAGGGGGAAGTAAAGAAGGTTCTGTATGGGACACGGAGGTGTTGAGCATGACTCAAAAATGACTTCTTTTAATTTAAGCTAGATATTATTCCTACTCCCAATTATGTCTTAAATCAAATAATCCTGAATCCCACAAGATGTTTATAAGAGTGTAAACTGGGTTTAGTCATCATGTAAGTGTCTTTGACACAAAATTACACTTTGTAATATACGGCTTGCAGAATGTGATTCCAGATCCTGCAAAATCCTGCGGCCCATATAAACCCGTAAGAGGTATACCAGAAGGAAAAACCTCCTCCCCACAGAAAGAAGTGAATGTGCACAACCATGATACTATTGGTGAGTGTTTTGTGCAATTATCGTGTACAGCAAAGTGTGGAGTGTGTATTAAAAAAAAAAAAAAAAATCTTTATGTATCTCCTACATTCACTAGGAATGATTGCAGTTGATACACATGGAAATATTGCAACCGGGACCTCCACAAATGGCGCTTCTCACAAAATCCCTGGGTAAGTGAATATTTCTCCACCACATTTGACATATGTCCAAAATGTCCACCTATCACAGGTCTTTAATAGTGTTGGTCTACTTGTATGAGCTAAAGGGACTTTTTCGGTCCGCCTAGGCTCCAGGCTTCTTGTCATTTGTAAATTCATGCCAAAATGTCTAGAAAAATACGTAATGGAAATTTGAAACCAGCAAGACAGTGAAAGAGTTCATGAGGCAAGGAGTATTGACTGTCCACCCTTCTAGCCTGACTGACCATCTTCATTTGTTGTATCTCCCTTCTGAAATCTCACACTTCTCTGTACAAATGGTATACAGTACTAACAAAATTTACAGCACACTGCAATTAATGAATAATAGAATTAGTCTTACCGGTAATTCGGTTTCTAGGAACCATCCACGACAGCAGTATCGGAGGTTGTCTCCCCACCTTAATAGGGGACAGGAAACAGAGGTTAAATACCCCTCCCCTTCCTGCAACCACCAGTGTTTTTTCTGGACACAGTAGCATGTATAGTTACCACTTAAGTGCAGGAATCATCCAATAAGAATATTAGATAGGGATGGAAATTAGTGCTGTTGTTGAAGGTTTCTAGAAACTGAATTACCGGTAAGACTAATTCTATTTTCTCCAGTCACCTTCCACAACAGTAGTATCGGAGTAATGCCAACAGCTAATTTCTTAGGGAGGGACAACTGCCTTCAGAATGCGTCTGCTAAACGATAGGTCCCTATTGAAATTTAGTCTGTAGTGCCTGGTGAATGTATGGACTGACAACCAGGTGGAGGCTCTGCATATCTGCTCATACGATGCGTTCCCCCTCTCTGCCCAGGAAGTCGAAACTGAATGGGTGGAGTGGGCTTTCAGCGATGCCGGGGGTGCAAGCTTCTGGGATGAATATGCTAGACAAATGGCGTGTTTGATCCAGTTAGTGATCGTACTTTTAGCTGCTTTTTTGCCTTTATTCCGTCCTGTCTACTGCACAAATAGGTTTTGGTCTATCCGCCAACTTTCCGTCTGTTGGAGGTAGAAAAAGACCACCCTGCGGACATCCAGGGTGTGAAAGGCTTCTTCCTTTGGATTAGAGGGATTTGGACAGAATGAGGGTAAAACGATATCCTGACTTCTGTGGAAATCCGAGACCACCTTATGCATAAAGGAGGGGTCTAGCTTAAGGATTATGCTATCCATGGTGATGGTTATGTATGGCTCCTGTACTGACAAGGCCTGCAGCTCTCCTATACGCCTAGCGGTCGTGATTGCTACTAGGAAGACGGTCTTAAGGGTCAGGATTTTTAAGCTGATGGTTAAGGGTTCAAAGGGGTCCCCGGTTAGACTATTCAGGACAAGGTTCAAATCCCAAGGAGGGGTCTGGACATGGAGCCTAGGGCAAATCCTAGTTGCAGACATCATGAAACGTCTAACCCAACGGTGGCTTGCTAAATCCTGATTAAAATAAGGAACTAAGTGCCGACACCTGAACCTTTAGGGTACTTTGTGAGAGTCCTAGATCCAGACCCTTCTGGAGAAATTCTAAGATTTGTGCAATATTGGGATGGAACGGATTGGGTTTGTTTGGGAAACACCAGGATGAATTTTTTTTTCCAAACCTTGACATAGATGGCGTTGGTTATTGGTTTCCTACTTTTTTGTAGGGTCTGAATTACGTCATCTGAGAGACCTCTGGCTCTCAGAATCTCGGCCTCCGTAACTAGGCCGCCAGTTTCAACCTGTGTAAGTCTGGGTGTAGCAGGGAAAACATATATGAAAGATGCGTATATAGAACAAATCTTTATTAGAATAAAAGTTGTACTTAATCATTGAAACATACAAAATTTAAAATCTGGTAGCCAACAAAGTACTCGGTATATGAGCCAAACAAAATGTATGTGGCACCACTACTGAGCAAACAGCATTACAAAGAGATGGTAATAACAACAACATATTGCTAAAACTAGCATAATTCTAGGTGGGAGACAAAGAGCAATACCTCAAATCACCAATAGGAATCATCAAACCATAGTGGCATACCCGGTTCTCGCTACCCAATAGTACTCATAATAGCAAAGCAATATACACCAAAGTACTCACATTGATAAATAGATCTTTGCTGATGCTCAGGAGATGGTGCCACAGTCTGGGTGTAGCAGGGGTCCCTGCTAACGAAGGTCGACTATCTGTCTGTCAGTGCGCCGTAACAGCTTCTTCCTGGCCACATCGGTGCCACCAGAATCGTTGTGACTCGGTCTGCCCAGATCTTTTGTAGTGTTTTTGGTAACATAGGAATTGGCGGGAAGGCGTATCCCAGAGCAAACTTCCAAGGATGGGAGAAGGCATCCAGTCCTTGCGCTTCACTTGAGGGGTTGAGGGAGAAGAAAGTGCTCGACTTTGTGTTCTGACTGTTGGCAAACAAGATCCACGTTGGGACTTCCCCACCTCCGGACCAGGGATAGGAATACCTCTTGGTTTAGAGACCACTCCCCAGGATGGAAGTCTCTCCTGCTGAGGAAGTCCGCTTGGGCATTGTCTGATCCCTTTATGTGCACTGCTGTGATGGATAGGAGGTGTTTTTCTGCCCAGGAAAAAAATCCTTGCAGCGGTTAATTTCAGGCTGGTGTATTTCATGCCTCCCTGGTGTCGGAGGTAGGCTACTGTAATCGTGTTGTAGGACATTACACGTACCTGGTGACCTTGGATGAGGATAGATGCGGCTTTTAGTACCTCCTCCACCGCTTTTAGTTCCCTCAGATTTGAGGAGCTGGACCTGATGTTTGGGGGCCACAACCCCTGGAATTGTGGGAACCTTCTACTACGGCACCCCAGCCTCTCTGGCTTGCATCCTTTGTGAGCACATTCAGAGGAAGTTGATCCCAGCTGACTCCCTTTTGAAGGTTTTGAGAGTTCAGCCACCATGAAAGAGAGGATTTTATGTGACTGGGGAGAGGAATCCTCCTGGTTAATGCATTCTGGCATCCTTTCAAATGCGTCAGGATGTGGGACTGAAGGACTCTTGTGTGGGCCTGGGCCCAGGAGACTGCTTGGATGCATGACGTCAACGAGCCCAAGATTGACATAGAGTCTCTTAAGGTTGGGGTCCTCTGATTCCTGAATCTGGAAATCCTCTGGACAAGATCGAGTTGACAGTCCCTGGGTAAGAAGGACATTCTTTCCCCTGAGTCCAGAAGAACTCCTAAGAATGTTTTCCTCGAAGATGTATGGAGATCTGACTTCTCCAGGTTCGGAATCCACCCCAGGGATCTCAGGATATCCAGAACCTTCGTCTGCTCCGGAAGAGCTTTCATTTTATCTGTAGCCTTGTCTAAGATTTCATCAAGGGCTGGTCCAAACATATAATGTCCCTGAAAGTCAATACAATACAGTTTGGACTTGGAGGTAATGTCACCTCCCCAGGACTTAAGCCATAGAGCTCTCCTAGCTGAATTGGAGAGAACTGCAGACCTAGCAGCCACCCGTACAGACTCAGCAGAAGCATCTGCAAGGAACCCCGTTGCCTTCTGAAGAAGTGGTAGAGAGTTTAGTATCTCTTCCCTTGATGTCCCCTGAGCAAGGTGATTCTCTAAAGTACGTAGCCAGAGAAATAGGGATCTGGCAACACCTGTTGAGGCCACATTTGTTTTAGTAGATTAGTGGATGTGTGCCAGGAGTTCCTTAACAAGCTCTCGGTATTCCGATCCATAGGATCTTTGAGCTGAGAGGAATCCTCAAACGGAAGAGCCGTCTTTTTGGCTACCCTGGGCACTTGTACATCTACTTTAGGTATTTCCCATAAAGAACAGTTCCCATGAAGAGGGAAACAATTCTTTAATACTGACGGGACACTCAAACCTTTCTCAGGTAGGTCCCATTCATGAAGGACAAGATTTTCAATGTTTTCATGTATAGGGAACCCCCTCGGGGCCCTGGGTTTTAACCCCCCCAAAGATATCATCCTGAATGGAGTGGCTCGCTACCTCCTCCACCACCCCCATGGTGCCCCTCACCATGAAAATTAGCTCTTCCATAGTTTCGGAAGAAAAAAGATATATTCTTTATTATCTGATCTGGGGGTGGAAGTAAAACCCTCATTCTCTCAAATGTCCTCCGAACCCGAGGTACGGATCTCGCCAGAGTCAGAATCCACAGGAGCGATCTTCCTTTTCTTAGGAGGAGGGGGCTGTGGTGTCAGGGCCTGGGAAAGGACCGCCATAGAGGACTGGACCTCCTGTCTGATGAGGGTTCTGATGCTGTCCAGAAAAGAGGGCTGTTCATTACGAAGCACTTCATCCGTGCATGGTTGGCAGAGATTTTTCTTAGAAGTGGAGGGAAGCTTGGACGCACATGCACCACACTTGCGGCTGGGCATCTTATCTTTTTTAGGGGCAGGGACCTTGTCTCCCTAAAACGAGAGAGAAAGGTGAACTAACTCACTTTATAACTATCTGGACAGCAAGGGACTTCATCCACTACTTACAGTAGGAGGGTGAATGCTGGGCTCTGCAGAAGCAGAGTGCAGAGGTTTGTCACCGTCCATATGGCTTTCCCCTGACCAGGAATATATAGTATCGAGGTCGCCAGTGAGTTTAGTGCTGCTCCTCCTCCTCCTCCTCCTCCCTAGGATCCGTAGTGGGTGATGCAAGCCACGCCCGTCATGGCTTCCGCAGGATCAGGACGCAGACCGGCGTGCACTCCAGCACATAGGGATGAAACCAGAAGTTCAGGAGCATCATTTCCGGTGTGCGCGCTGGGCCTCCGGCAGCAGCGAGGAGGGAGGAGAAAGCCGGGGAGCTACAGGAGGACCCCGGTGCACTTCACCGCCTTGCTTTACCCCACGAGGAGGCGCAGGAAAGGCGGGATAGAGGGTCCCAAGTCACGCGGCGAACGCAGAGATGGGAGCAGTCACAGGAGGAGGAGAGCGGAGCCCCCAACCTCGACTGCCCGCTACATGCAGATAACAGCGCTCCCGATAGCCGGCCATGGCAGCACCCATAGGGGGCAGGAAAAACACTGGTGGTTGCAGGAAGGGGAGGGGTATTAAACCCCTTTGTTTCCTGTCCCCTATTAGGGTGGGGAGAAAACCTCCGTTACTGCTGTCGTGGAAGGTGACTGGAGAAACATGAATTCCTCTGTTGCTGAACATTCTCAAGTTGTCTTTTGAGCAGCTCATAGCTCTGCAGTCTCCTCAGTTCCTGGTTGCTTGGAGGGTGAGTGCTCCTGAGTGAGTTTTGGTCTGGAGCTCTGTCCTGCTCCAGCACTTTATGGTCTATGACTTTGTTCTGGGTCTACATTCTTATCACTTCATTTATATATAAAGATAACTGTTTATTTGAGCAAGTACAAGGCTCAGGAAAGTGTGAACTGTGATTAGAAGAAGTTCTCTAGAAGCTGCCAATGCTTGCTGCCGGGGAGTGTGATTATGCAGAAATGAGATCCTTGGCAATAGCTGAAAGGGAGGAAGAGAGAAGAAAATAGGTAACTGCTGCGTAGAAACCAATAGACTGGAGAAAACGGACTGATGTTCAGTATTAACATCTCTCCTGAAATGTAATTACTGCACACTCCATGGAAACAAGCTGTGCACTATATAAGATAAAAGCTTTCACAGCACAACAGAACGTCAATTACAAACTTACAGCACAACAGAAAGTCAATTACAAACATTATTTCATGTTGTCTAACCAAAACAATTTAATAACATGAGACTACCCTTTAAAATAGCAAGCACCACCCACCCCCACCTGGCAGCAATATTTGACAGAATTTTTTTTGTTTAAGAACTGTTAACACAATGCACCTCATTGTGTAACACAACATAGTGTGAAATCTGGTGACAGAACTGCATTAAGCCTAAATTAATCTGTTAGAGAACATGTGTATGACACGCGTAAAGTGCAAATGACGTAACATTTTTCATTTGCTCCACTCCAACACAAAATTGAAAAGGTGGGAGTCGTGTACTATGTACTTAATGTATGATTTTTCTTTTGCCTGGTAACTTGCAATACTGCAAGTGTACAGTAATCACTGCCTGACTTTTTGATAACCGCACATACACATATGCTGCACAGCAAGCTGTCAATCAAAATACTAGGGACTGATTACAAAGCGCTCAATGTATAGTGAGCAGGCACAGTAATGACACCCTGCAGTGCCCTAATGATTGGAATTCAGTGGTTACAGGGAGAATATAATTTCACTTTCTTCTGTAACCGCTGGTCCAGGAAAGCGGTGATATAGGATGTAAATGTTATTCACATGCATATTACCACAATTTCTGGAGATAAATAGTGCTTCTGGATGTAACACGTTCCCTGTATACTTGGAGGGGCACCGTTGCAAGAATCATACATCTATAAAATTCCCATTTAATAAGCTGTATCTTGTTTCTAGACGGGTGGGCGACTCGCCAATCATTGGAGCTGGATCTTATGCAGACAGTTCAGTTGGAGGAGCAGCAGCCACTGGAGATGGGGACACCATGATGCGATTTCTACCAAGGTATTGTGAAAGAGAATGGTAATGTTCTGGGTTGATA
The DNA here is from genome assembly GCF_032444005.1 of Ranitomeya imitator. Lineage (NCBI taxonomy): Eukaryota > Metazoa > Chordata > Amphibia > Anura > Dendrobatidae > Ranitomeya > Ranitomeya imitator. The sequence goes on along the minus strand of NC_091282.1, from coordinate 1,090,496,035 downwards.
AAATATATATACAAAAATAGTTTTATAAGGAAGCCTCCTTTGTAATGATTGTGATGTGAAGACTAGATACATTCAAAATACATGGTGCTAACATACTGCATGGTGGTCAGATTAACAGAAATGCAAGTAAAATGTCATTTGTTAGTTTTCCTATTAATTTTTGACTAATTTTTGATGACCATGTTATTCACATCCAGCATATCTTATTTTGATAAATTTAGATAAATTTTAGAGAAATTCGATTTGTGCTACTCTGGTCTGGCTTCCAATTCGGTCCTCCGTGGCAGCTGGTTTTAACCCCTGGAAGCGGCATCTTCGGCCTGGTGCTTTTTGCACTTAATGGGCCCTGTGACGCTATAACATCATGTAAATAACATAATAGTGTACGTCACAGGGTCTGGTAAGTGCCAGATACGCCCAGGATGCGGAGCACAGTCGTAAAGATTGGCGGTCAAGGAGGTCCAGAAGGAAGCTGGACTGATGCAGTGCTAATCTAATTGCTCATCTCTAATATTATTAATAATATATCCCGGTATAAAACTGTCCTTTAAAGGTTTATGTTGATGTGTTAAACATATGTGATACAATCATGCTTCATGTATTTAATTTTTTTCTTTTGATCATATTATTGCATTATAGCGCAATAATGAATATTATGTACTGATTCATCTCAGTTACCAAGCTGTGGAGAACATGAGGATGGGAGCAGATCCCACCACTGCATGTCAGAAGGCTATCTCTAGGATTCAGAAACACGTTCCAGTCTTTTTTGGGGCGATGATCTGTGCCAACAGGACAGGAAGTTACGGTGAGTGACAATTACATGTTGTGCCTAAGAAATGGACTAATAGCATACCTTAACCTAACACAACGCACTTCATTACACGGCACAGAAAAGTGATATTGCTGGCAGTGAACCAGGATTAATCTTCTGATTAGCGCTGTTCTTCAGAGAACACTTACTATTACCTGATAGTATTTATATGTAGCCATAGTGGAAATCTGCAAATAAATACAATTTTAAACATATGTGGCAGCATATTTGGAGGTGTTGTTACAGGCATTTGCTTCCAGTCATCGGGGAGGAGTCTAGGGTGTGAATAGTCAGCACTCGGTATACAGTGAGCAGTCAGCTGTAATCGCTTTCCATATTAGTTATCTGACATTCTACTCTGATTTACAGCAAGACTGAAAAGAAAGACGTTTAGATCCAGAAATCCCATGTATTTAAAAAAAACACTTATTGTAAAAATATTAAAAACATGATAAAAAAAATTGGGAGAGTAAATAAAATCACACAGAGTTGTTGTGTTTTGAATCCCATGGGTTCTGAATCCTAGCATGTTATAATTTGGTAGGCAAACATATTTATACTTGTTACCAGAATGGGAGTGGTGATATCCTATCTATCTATCTATCTATCTATCTATCTATCTATCTATCTATCTATCTATCTATCTATCTATCTATCTATCTATCTATCTATCTAATAGAGCAGCACATTCAGCATGGAAAGAATCTGGGTGCAAAAGAGCTTCCACAGCATTATACCAAACCTTGCATGTAGTAGTCCAAAAAAGGAAGCAGCACACCACTGTCTGTTAATAAGGAGCTATTTTATTTAGCCCATGATGGCGACGTTTCGGTTCATTGTAGGCTTGAAAAAGGTTTGCTACACTGAACCGAAACGTTGCCATCATGGGCTAAATAAAATAGCTCCTTATTCACAGACAGTGGTGTGCTGCTTCCTTTTTTGGACTACTATCTATCTCTCTGTGTGTGTGTGTGTATAGGTGTGTGTGTATATGTGTGTGGGCGCCGATACAGTTACCTTCTGCAGCACAACAGTGAGAATCAATCTCCCAGCTCGGCCGCTATGGGGCCCGTGAGCAGGTGGGGGGCGCCCCGGTGCCAGCAGTGGGCCTCTGCCTGTCATCACAAGGTCAGCTATATCATCTGCTGAGGTTCTCCTCCACCATTAGGGTGCGTCTCCCAGCTGTAATCAAAGTTACCTGGTTAGGGGCCCACTCAGAAGCTTCGCCCCCCCCCCCCCCCGAACCAAAACCCTAGATACGCCTCTGATAGAAATATACAGTACAGACCAAAAGTTTGGACACACCTTCTCATTTAAAGCTTTTTCTGTATTTTCAGGACTATGAAAATTGTACATTCACACTGAAGGCATCAAAACTTTGATGGAAATGTATACTTAACAAAAAAGTGTGAAACAACTGAAAATATGTCTTATATTCTAGGTAGGAGTGCTTTGCACACTCTTGGCATTCTCTTGATGAGCTTCAAGAGGTAGTCACCGGGAATGGTTTTCACTTCACAGGTGTGCCCTGTCAGGTTTAATAAGTGGGATTTCTTGCCTTATTAATTGGGTTGGGACCATCAGTTGGGTTGAGCAGAAGTCTGGTGGATACACAGCCGATAGTCCTAGTGCAGTTGCAAAAACCATCAAGTGCTACAAAGAAACTTGCTCACATGAGGACTGCCCCAGGAAAGGAAGACCAAGAGTCACCTCTACTTCTGAGGATAAGATTATCCGAGTTACCAACCTCAGAAATCGCAGGTTAACAGCAGCGCTCAGATTAGAGACCAGGTCAATGTCACACAGAGTTCTAGCAGCAGACACATCTCTACAACAACTGCAAAGAGGAGACTTTGTGCAGCAGGCCTTCATGGTAAAATAGCTGCTAGGAAACCACTGCTAAGGACAGGCAACAAGCAGAAGAGACTTGTCTGGGCTAAAGAACACAAGGAATGGACATTAGACCAGTGGAAATCTGTGCTTTTGTCTGATGAGTCCAAATTTGAGATCTTTGGTTCCAACGACCGTGTCTTTGTGCGACGCAGAAAAGGTGAACGGATGGGCTCTACATGCCTGGTTCCCACCGTGCAGCATGGAAGAGGAGGTGTGATGGTGTGGGGGTGCTTTGCTGGTGACATATGGGGATTTATTCAAAATTGAAGGCATACTGAACCAGCATGGCTACCACAGCATCTTGCAGTGGCACGCTATTCCATCCGGTTTGCGTTTAGTTGGACCATCATTTATTTTCAACAGGACAATGACTTCAAACACACCTCCAGGCTGTGTAAGGGCTATTTGACCAAGAAGGAGAGTGATGGGGTGCTACGCCAGACCTGAACCCAATCGACATGGTTTGGGGTGAGCTGGACCGCAGAGTGAAGGCAAAAGGGCCAACAAGTACTAAGCATCTCTGGGAACTCCTTCAAGATTGTTGGAAGACCATTTCCGGTGACTACCTCTTGAAGCTCATCAAGAGAATGCAAAGCAGTCATCAGAGCAAAATGTGGCTACTTTGAAGAACCTAGAATATAAGACACTAGATGGTGGCCAGATTCTAACGTATCGGGTATTCTAGAATATGTAGGTAGTATATAGCACAGGCTACATACTATAGTGCACAGTGACGTAGTATATAACACAACCGACGTAGTATATAACATGGCTACGTAGTATATAACATAGCCACGTAGTATATAACATAGCCATATAGTGTATTGCACAGGTATGTAGTATATTGGTCAGCCACGTAGTATATAGCAGAGCCACATAGTATATAACATAGCCACGTAGTATATTGCACAGGCACATAGTATATTGGACAGTCACGTTGTATATTGCCCAGCTACATAGTGTATAGCACAGAGATGTAGTATGTAAGAGAGCCTACGTAGTATATAGCAATGTGGGCACTATATGCGTGGTTTAAAAAGGACTTAAAATAAAAAATAAACATATACTCACCTTCCGAAGGCCTGTTGAAGTCCTGGCACCTGTGTACGGTGCACATGGCAGCTTCCGGTCCCTGGGTTGGTATGAGCGCAGACCTGTGATGACGTCGTGGTCACATGGAAGGTCCTTCTTGCATAGCATCCTTGGCACCGGAACCTGCCCCTTGCACTGCCGAGGACAGCGGGCGACATCGGAGGGTGAGAATAACCTTTTTTTTTTTTTTATTAGTATTATTTGTAACATTACATACGCAGCAATAATAGTAAAAAGTTGGTCACACAGGATTAATAGCTGCGTTACCAGAGTGCATTACATCGCGCTCCGGTAACGCTGGCATTAACCCTGTGTGAGGGCTGACTGGAGGGGAGTATGGAGCGGGCACTGACTGCGGGGAGGAAAGAGCGGCAATTTTGGCGCCGGACTGTGCCCGTCGCTGATTGGTCGTGGGCTGTTAGTACCCTCAAAGTACACATTTCAGCTTTAGCAGACTTATTCAACTGTGACCTGGCAAGCAATAGGTGGGTGGTGAGGTTTATCCGAGCCTGTAGTAGAGCTGACTCTGTTCCATCCCCTACTCCTCCCCCATGGGATCTAAATTTAGTGTTAACAGCTTTGACAGAAAGCCCCTTTGAGCTGTTAAATACAACATCAGATAAAGTACTAACATTAAAGACAGCTTTGTTAGTGGCACTTACATCGGCCCGTAGGGTTGGGGATTTACACACGTTGTCAGCTGACCCCCCCCCCCCTTACACACAAATTATGGACGATAGGGTTGTATTAAAATTAGATCCGGCATATCTCCCCAAAGTGGTATCGAGATTCCACAGGGCTCAGGACTTCTGCACAACACAACTGATCCCAACCTCATTTCTAAGGCAGGAAATCCCACTTATTAAACCTGACAGGGCACACCTGTGAAGTGAAAACCATTCCCGGTGACTACCTTTTGAAGCTCATCAAGAGAATGCCAAGAGTGTGCAAAGCAGTCATCAAAGCAAAAGGTGGCTACTTTGAAGAACCTAGAATATGTCATATTTTCAGTTGTTTCACACTTTTTTGATAAGTATATAATTCCACGTGTTAATTCATAGTTTTGATGCCTTCAGTGTGAATGTGCAATTTTCAGTCATAAAGAAACAGAAAAATATTTGAATGAGAAGGTGTGTCCAAAGTTGGTCTGTACTGTGTGTGTGTGTGTGTGTATATGTATGTGTATGTATACAGTGGGGCAAAAAAGTATTTAGTCAGTCAGCAATAGTGCAAGTTCCACCACTTAAAAAGATGAGAGGCGTCTGTAATTTACATCATAGGTAGACCTCAACTATGGGAGACAAACTGAGAAAAAAAAAATCCAGAAAATCACATTGTCTGTTTTTTTAACAATTTATTTGCATATTATGGTGGAAAATAAGTATTTGGTCAGAAACAAACAATCAAGATTTCTGGCTCTCACAGACCTGTAACTTCTTCTTTAAGAGTCTCCTCTTTCCTCCACTCATTACCTGTAGTAATGCCACCTGTTTAAACTTATCAGTATAAAAAGACACCTGTGCACACCCTCAAACAGTCTGACTCCAAACTCCACTATGGTGAAGACCAAAGAGCTGTCAAAGGACACCAGAAACAAAATTGTAGCCCTGCACCAGGCTGGGAAGACTGAATCTGCAATAGCCAACCAGCTTGGAGTGAAGAAATCAACAGTGGGAGCAATAATTAGAAAATGGAAGACATACAAGACCACTGATAATCTCCCTCGATCTGGGGCTCCACGCAAAATCCCACCCCGTGGGGTCAGAATGATCACAAGAACGGTGAGCAAAAATCCCAGAACCACGCGGGGGGACCTAGTGAATGAACTGCAGAGAGCTGGGACCAATGTAAGAAGGCCTACCATAAGTAACACACTACGCCACCATGGACTCAGATCCTGCAGTGCCAGACGTGTCCCACTGCTTAAGCCAGTACATGTCCGGGCCCGTCTGAAGTTTGCTAGAGAGCATTTGGATGATCCGGAGGAGTTTTGGGAGAATGTCCTATGGTCTGATGAAACCAAACTGGAACTGTTTGGTAGAAACACAACTTGTCGTGTTTGGAGGAAAAAGAATACTGAGTTGCATCCATCAAACACCATACCTACTGTAAAGCATGTTGGTGGAAACATCATGCTTTGGGGCTGTTTCTCTGCAAAGGGGCCAGGACGACTGATCCGGGTACATGAAAGAATGAATGGGGCCATGTATCGTGAGATTTTGAGTGCAAACCTCCTTCCATCAGCAAGGGCATTGAAGATGAAACGTGGCTGGGTCTTTCAACATGACAATGATCCAAAGCACACCGCCAGGGCAACAAAGGAGTGGCTTCGTAAGAAGCATTTCAAGGTCCTTGAGTGGCCTAGCCAGTCTCCAGATCTCAACCCTATAGAAAACCTTTGGAAGGAGTTGAAAGTCCGTGTTGCCAAGCGAAAAGCCAAAAACATCACTGCTCTAGAGGAGATCTGCATGGAGGAATGGGCCAACATACCAACAACAGTGTGTGGCAACCTTGTGAAGACTTACAGAAAACGTTTGACCTCTGTCATTGCCAACAAAGGATATATTACAAAGTATTGAGATGAAATTTTGTTTCTGACCAAATACTTACCGTATATACTTGAGTATAAGCCGACCCGAGTATAAGCCGACCCCCCTAATTTTGCCACAAAAAACTGGGAAAACTTATTGACTCGAGTATAAGCCTAGGGTAGAAAATGCAGCATTTACCAGTGAATTTCAAAAATAAAAATAGATGCCCCATACCGTTCATTATTGCCCCATAGATGCTCCATATACAACTGTGCTATATAGAATGCTCTGCACCGTTGATTATGGCCCCATAGGTGCTCCTTATAATGCTGTGCCCCATATATGCTCTGCACCTTTATGGCCCCATAGGTGCTCCTTATAATGCTGTGCCCCATATATGCTCTGCACCTTTATGGCCCCATAGGTGCTCCTTATAATGCTGTGCCCCATATATGCTCTGCACCTTTATGGCCCCATAGGTGCTCCTTATAATGCTGTGCCCCTTATATGCTCTGCACCTTTATGGCCCCATAGGTGCTCCTAATAATGCTGTGCCCCTTATATGCTTTGCACCTTTATGGCCCCATAGGTGCTCCTTATAATGCTGTGCCCCTTATATGCTCTGCACCTTTATGGCCCCATAGGTGCTCCTTATAATGCTGTGCCCCTTATATGCTCTGCACCTTTATGTCCCCATAGGTGCTCCTTATAATGCTGTGCCCCATATATGCTCTGCACCTTTATGGCCCCATAGGTGCTCCTTATAATGCTGTGCCCCATATATGCTCTGCACCTTTATGGCCCCATAGATGCTCCTTATAATGCTGTGCCCCATATATGCTCTGCACCTTTATGGCCCCATAGGTGCTCCTTATAATGCTGTGCCCCTTATATGCTCTGCACCTTTATGGCCCCATAGATGCTCCTTATAATGCTGTGCCCCATTTATGCTCTGCACCTTTATGGCCCCATAGGTGCTCCTTATAATGCTGTGCCCCATATATGCTCTGCACCTTTATGGCCCCATAGGTGCTCCTTATAATGCTGTGCCCCTTATATGCTCTGCACTTTTATGGCCCCATAGATGCTCCTTATAATGCTGTGCCCCATTTATGCTCTGCACCTTTATGGCCCCATAGATGCTCCTTATAATGCTGTGCCCCATTTATGCTCTGCACCTTTATGGCCCCATAGATGCTCCTTATAATGCTGTGCCCCATATATGCTCTGCACCTTTATGGCCCCATAGGTGCTCCTTATAATGCTGTGCCCCATATATGCTCTGCACCTTTATGGCCCCATAGGTGCTCCTTATAATGCTGTGCCCCATATATGCTCTGCACCTTTATGGCCCCATAGGTGCTCCTTAGAATGCTGTGCCCCTTATATGCTCTGCACCTTTATGGCCCCATAGATGCTCCTTATAATGCTGTGCCCCATTTATGCTCTGCACCTTTATGGCCCCATAGGTGCTCCTTATAATGCTGTGCCCCATATATGCTCTGCACCTTTATGGCCCCATAGGTGCTCCTTATAATGCTGTGCCCCTTATATGCTCTGCACCTTTATGGCCCCATAGGTGCTCCTTATAATGCTGTGCCCCTTATATACTCTGCACCTTTGATTATGGCCCCATAGATGCTCCTTATAATGCTGTGCCCCTTATATGCTCTGCACCTTTATGGCCCCATAGGTGCTCCTTATAATGCTGTGCCCCTTATATGCTCTGCACCTTTATGGCCCCATAGGTGCTCCTTAGAATGCTGCTGGTGCTGCCATAAAAAAAAAAAAAAATCACATACTCACCTCTCTTCTCAGGACGCCGGCGCTTTCAATAATTACCTGCTCCTCTGCGGCTCCGTCTCCAGCACTGACGCTCAGCAGAGGGCGCGCACTGACCACGTCACAGCGCCCTCTAACCTGAGCGTCATTGCTAGAGGACGCTGCAGACGGAGCCGGAGCGAGGAGCAGGTAATTATAGCGCTGCGCTCCCCTTAGGGTATGTGTCCACGTTCAGGATTGCATCAGGATTTGGTCAGGATTTTATGTCAGTATTTGTAAGCCAAAACCAGGAGTGGAACAATTAGAGGAAAAGTATAATAGAAACATATGCACCACTTCTGTATTTATCAGCCACTCCTGGTTTTGGCTTACAAAAACTGACATAAAATCCTGACCAAATCCTGATGCAATCCTGAACGTGGACACATACCCTTACCTGCTGCGGTGCGGTCCCTGCAGTCCCTGGCTTCTCCGGCGCTGCAGCTTCTTCCTGTACTGAGCGGTCACATGGCACCGATCATTTACAGCAATGAATATGCGGCTCCTCCCCTATGGGGGTGGAGCTGCCTATTCATTTCTGTAATGAGCGGTGCCATGTGACCGCTCAGTACAGGAAGAATCTGCAGCGCCGGAGAAGCCAGGGACTGCAGGGACCGCGCTGGGAGCAGGTAAGTATGATTACACGGCCCCCGCTCTCCCTCCCCTGCTGACACCCGGGTATATGACTCGAGTATAAGCCGAGAGGGGGACTTTCAGCCCAAAAAAATGGGCTGAAAATCTCGGCTTATACTCGAGTATATACGGTATTTTCCACCATAATATGCAAATAAAATGTTAAAAAAACAGACAATGTGATTTTCTGGATTTTTTGTTCTCAGATTGTCTCCCATAGTTGAGGTCTACCTATGATGTAAATTACAGACGCCTCTCATCTTTTTAAGTGGTGGAACTTGCACTATTGCTGACTGACTAAATACTTTTTTGCCCCACTGTATGTATATATGCTCTCGAGTATAAGTCGTCCCGAATGAAAGCAGATGACTCCCCAATTTTTGCCACAAAAAACTGAAAAAATTTAATGACTAGAGTATAAGCCTAGGGTGGAAAATGCAGCAGCTACTGGTAAATTTCAATATAAATATAATCCAGTGTGTTTCACGCATTAAGAGTGTGCATTTCCAATCTTAGTCAACATTTTAATCAATGGATCTTTGAGTAATAATACGTTACACAGTTGGTTGTTTAAAAAAAAAAAAAATAAAGTTCCTGTGCTGAGATAATTTTATAAATGTGCTCTTGCTGTGTACTGTGTAATGGCCATGTCTGATCGTGCAGGAACATGGTCTGAAGCAATAGCATTACAGCATGAGGTCACACATTCTCAAGTATTTATGCAAAATGTGTATCCTGATAAAGGATTGGGAGATGGCTTAAAATCCAATAAGTTACAGTTTCCTAATCTGCACTATTGGGAGTAAAGAAAATTTTATTTTGTGTTTTTGGTGTGATAGATATATTTTGTATTGTGTGGTTTACAATGCCCTTATCTCTACATAAAGTTTTATTTTTCTTACAATGTTGTATAACTCTATTTGTAATCTTTTTGCTTCTGGTTCTTATGCCCTATTTTCTGTACAGTCACCTTTGGCTTGGCTCAAACATATTCACCAATGGGCAGATGTTTGACAGTATGTGTGGGATGACAACTCTCCGTGTGTAAGATGGTATTACCACTTATTGTTTGTTCTATTTAGACTGGTATTAATAGAGCCATCATGTAGATCTCCATATATGTCTAGGAAATAAACAGTGTGATCATGACATTCAGCTGTAAAACAAAGATTGAAAATATTAGGGTTTCAAAATTTCAGAAATGAAAAAAAGTACATCTTTTGTCACCCTGTCAGATAAGGAGGAAATCGTCTATGTAACGACCATACCACTTTATATAATCAAGATGAAGGTTGATGGTTACATACAGACAATTCTCCCACCAAGACATAGAGATTGGCCAATGAGGAGAAGAATTTGGCTCCTTATCCCCATCCTTGTCTGCGTGGCTCCTTTTCCCTGTCCTTGTCTGCATGGCTCCTTTTCCCTGTCCTTGTTTGCGTGGCTCCTTATCCCCATCCTTGTCTGCGTGGCTCCTTTTCCCTGTCCTTGTCTACGTGGCTCCTTATCCCCATCCTTGTATGCATGGCTCCTTATCCCCATTCTTGTATGCATCGCTCCTTATCCCCATCCTTGTATGCATGGCTCCTTATCCCCATTCTTGTATGCATCGCTCCTTATCCCCATCCTTGTATGCATGGCTCCTTATCCCCATCCTTGTATGCATGGCTCCTTATCCGCATCCTTGTATACATGGCTCCTTATCCCCATCCTTGTATGCATGGCTCCTTATCCCCATCCTTGTATGCATGGCTCCTTATCCCCATCCTTGTATGCATGGCTCCTTATCCCCATCCTTGTATGTATGGCTCCTTATCCCCATCCTGGTATGCATTGCCCCCATGAGAAAAGCATAAAAAAAAATCCTACTTACCTGCATGTCCTCGCAGCAGCTTGTTCTGGTGCAAGCAGTTCCTGCGGTCGAGTGATCACGTGTTCCCGATCATTAAGGTAATGAATATTCACCTCTCTCTATGCCTATGGGAGTGGAGAGAGGTGAATGTTCATTACCTTAACCTTAAAGGGACACTGTCACCTGAATTTGGAGGGAACAATCTTCAGCCATGGAGGCGGGGTTTTTGGGTGTTTGATTCACCCTTTCCTTACCCGCCGGCTGCAATATTGGCTGCAATATTGGATTGAAGTTCATTCTCTGTCCTCCGTAGTACATGCCTGCACAAGGCAATCTGTGCACGCACTATAAGAGAAACGAATGTTCACTGCAAGTGCAGTGAATAGTCATTTATTTTTAGCAGCGAGGACAGGCTTTAGCCACAGCAGCCGACTTCTACCTCCTCTCCCCCTCCATCTTCTGGGACAATGACTAGTGTATAAGCCGAGGGGGCATTTTCAGCACAAGAATATACGGTAATGGATGAACTAATGTTTCTTAGTGCCAGTTCTTTACTGAGGTGATTGGTTAGAGTGTGACCAATGCACACCTTATTGCCAGCATTCATTCGGTTGCCAGCATTTTTCTGTTGCCATTCCCAAGAACTAAGTGATTATACTTATTATATACTCAATAAATATAACCCCAGGCTCATAGTGCAAAGTGTCCAAGTACCATGTCCTGGGCACTATAAATCCTACTCCAAAAAGTACTGATATAATTAAAGGAGAACAAAAGGAGCGTTAAACATACCAACGTAAAAAAGTACAAAATTTATTGAAACATAAACAAAAGACATATACAAACACATACATGAAATTAAGGACACTAAAAAACACCCCTAACACCCACACTGGTCCTCAAAGGTATAAGGCGTGTACATGGTACCAGAAAAAATGTGTCACGCAAGTGGTACAAAATGGACAACCGTGTCCGTATAAAGCATCATGGACCCTGGACTGAGCCCCTATGGTCCTGAGTTATAGACCTAAAATGGGGCTTACAGACAGTGCTGCAATACAAACAGTCTATGATCCCGGACACACTCTAAGAACCGATGACACTGCCGGTATAAAACATGCATATAGCGTCATAGACGCAGTGAAATCAGTAGCCAAAACGTACCTCTTACCCGGGTGAAGGGATCAAAAGAGTTGGGCGACACCCCAGACGCGCGTTTCGCTCTAGCGTTCTCTTTGCTTTCTCAAGGGGAAGTCCTTGAGACTTTGACAAGTAATAGTAAGTAGTAATAGGAAAGCTGCTATACAGAATTACCCTTTACACAATCAGTAAAGACCATTAAAATTCTCACAAAATAGAGACCTCAATTTCTGGGACCATATATTGGATTAAAAAAAAAAAAAACATTGGGGAGTTGTGGGAATATGAGCAAAAACTGGACACTTTTGAACTGGTGACAGGTTCTCTTTTAATAGGATCACTCACCATAGTAGTAGAGCAGCAGATGTCTTAGCTGTAAGAGTATATTCACATGCACAAGATTTATTACAGAAATTTCTTGACTGAAAATTTATTTTTCAATGAGGTTGTTTTGGCCACAAACACACCATTTTTGTTGAGGACACATGTTGGAATCGGACAAAATTGGTGGGGAAACGCCAAAAGTCTCGACATTTTTGGGCAACTCTGTGCTGTGCCTTTTAAAAAGTGCTTTATGTCATAGGCCCCAATTCATCATTGATATTTCTCCAGTTTTCTGGAGTAATTTGCCTTTTATTAGTGGCTTTAGTATTTGTGCCTTAATATTTATAAGTTTTGTGTAATTTTTTAAAATGGGCCTTTTTGAATAATAAATGTAAAACATATATATACATTTTTGTTTGTCTGCAACTGGTTTGCTTATCTAGATGTATATAGACAAATTCATTAAATACAACATTATGGAATGTTGCATTTTTTTTTCTGCATCTTACTTCAGTTGCACCTAATTCGCTAACCGTTCTGCATTTTGAGTTCCGCAATTTGGTGCAGAAAAACCTCAGCGAATAACGCAAGACAAAAAATTGACTTAAAAAAAAAAAAAAATCGGTTGGAGACCCACAGATTGGTGCACATACCATTCACATCAATGTGGATTGTGGTTATGACAAGTTTGCTTTGTATGACCTATACCATAAAAGTGCTTTAATGCTTCAGCTTGTCACTCACTTTAGATGTCAGAGCTGAATAGATTTATGTAGCCCTTTTATCTATAGGTTGCATATACAGATAAAAGATGCCATTATGATCCCAGCACTAGTCGTGAGGACATGCGATTTAATTCCGACAACTTATTCTTTGCTTTGGCAGGAGGGGCTGGTAGTCTGAACCACTCCATGTAGATCGAGCTTACACTTGCAATGGCTCGATAAGTATTTATTTTCCAGCCGGTAGCAGTGTATTAATTAGCATATGAAGGGAGGGGGGGACACAAACGGATTTAAATTTTATTTTATTGTATGTTCTTAAAACACTACTTTTATAAAGTATATTGTATCCACAGATCCCTCTTCTCAGCGTGCAGTATGAAAATGTTTTACCGTAACATTTATTTGGACTAGAGTGAAGCAAAAAGATTTTTAGGTCTGGCGTCCATGTTATTATATGGCAACCGAAGAAAGGTCCTCTGAATTTCCTCTGATAGCACTTGTAGCAGTTGTCATGTCAACTATGGAATTGTCATGTCAACTATGGAATTGTCATGTCAACTATGGAATTCCTTTATGATTTTTATGATTTAAGTTGTGCTGCTGTGATACCATAATTTCCCACGGGATCAATAAAGTGTATCGTATCGTATCGTATCGTATGCCAACATCCTGGGTGCCTCTTGTGATTATTGGGCTCCCATGATGTCGCAGTGCAAGTAATGACATTGTGTGAGGTTTAGTAGTCACAAGAAATTCCTCGGAGAAGTTTGCAAGACCCTGGTCCAGCTGCCACAGTTTACAAATGTAGATGCTGGGCCAGGGTGAAGTGAATCTCTTTGCTCAACTCTATTGTGGACTGGTGAAATTTTGGACAGAAAAAGAGATTCCTGGAGTTAAGGCCTAATGGGCTGTCATCTACTGGTTAAATATTGTAGGATGAGAGAAAGTGGCCCCATCATTTTCTCACGGTGCTAGCAGAGATCTCATTGAGGTTACTGCAGTTCAGCCCGACTGGGAACGCAGCCTCAGTGACCGGAGGTAACCTCAATGATGTCACCGCCGATCACTGAGGCTGCGCTCTCGGCAGTTAAGTCACCAGTGGTTCTCAGCCTGGACGGTCGAAACTTGGCACCGTCCAGGTTGAAAACTAGTTATCCCCCAGACATCGATTACGGCATGGGACAGAACGACGGACAGCTGACGGATATTGTTGTTTGTTATTTTTGTTTTATTACAGGAGACGAGGGATTCATTGGAATTGGGCATTAGGTGAGTATAAATGTGTTTGTTGTTTTTTAAATAAAACAAAACACTCTTTTACTTTTTTATTTCAAATAAGACTTTATTCTGGCTGTGTGTTTATGTACCATACAAATATAGGATTAGTAATGGATAGGGGTTTTATAGACGTCTCTCCATTACTAAGCCGTGAGCTGGATTTAACTGAACAATACAAAGGTGACATCAACCCCACAAATATTAACCCCCACTTGCCACCGCTATAGGGCAAGTGGAAAGGGCCAGGCAAAGCGCCAGAATTGACTCATCTAATAGATGTGCCTTTTCTGGGCAGCTGAAGGCTGCTATTTTTAGGCAATATCCATGGCCCCATAGCAGCTTGACAATACCAGCCCCCCAGCTTTCTGCTTTAGCGAGGCTGATTGTGAAAAATGGGGGGGGGGACTCCACACAGTTTTTATTTATTTAAATGATTGAAAAATACTGCATGGGGACCCTTTTATTCTTGATAACCAGCCTTGTTGAAGCTGACAGCTGAGGGTTGCAGCTCCCAGCTGTGAGTTTTGCCTGGCTGGTTATCAAAAATTCAAGAGAACCCATTTACGTAACATTATTTATTTACAGCACAGGAACCAGCTATTGTATACACCGATCAGCCACCCAGCTCTCGTTATTAGCGGCAGCAGGCATCACATGATGGGAACAGTAGTCCCATCAGCTAACACCAGTGACCGGAGGTAAACTTTATACCTCCGATCACAGCTGATTCACATGACCGCGTGGCAAACACTGGATGATCGGGCCCCCCATTCAAGTGAATCAGGTTTGGGTACTGTTCTGGTACCCAAACTTTTTGTAACTGTTTGGCTGAACCCGAACATCCAGGTGTCTGCCCATCTCTATAGGGAATCTTCCACCCAGGGTTTTGTCTAAACCGTGTATTTCAGAGATTTCACGTATACAGATACCCCGGTGGTACTTGCTCAGCGTAGAGCGCAGGACAAATGTGAGCCGAGCCTTACTGTGATCTTTGGGAGACAGACAGATCAACAGCAGGTTTTAGTTTTTACGTCGTTCACTGTGCAGAATAAGTGATGAGACCACTTTATTCTTCGGGCCGGTGCAATTACAGCGATACCAGATTTTCTTTTTTTTTTTTTGTTTAGCTGCTATCACCCGCTAAACTTTTTTTTTTTTTTTTTACGTCGTATTTCGAGAACTATAATTCTCTGCTGACAGTCATGTGAGGCTTTGTTTTTTGCAGGACGAGTGGACATTTTTGTTGGTACCATTTTCGGTCACAATGTTTTTTTCGTCGCTTTTATTCTGATTTTTTTTTTTTTTTTTTTTTTATGCCATTCACCATATGGTAAAAGTGATACACAGCTTGATTCTTTGGCTTTCAGCGATACCACATTCATATCATTTTTTTTTTGTTTTGCCACTTTTACACAAAAACTATTTTATAGAAAAAAGGATTGTTTTTGCATTGCTTAATTCTGAGAGCTATAACTTTTGTTTTTGTGCTGATGGACATCAGATTTCTAATTCGATGTTTCAATTAAAAGTTTTTACTGGGCTTCAATTCTGATTTCGTCCACCCTAATCATAGATCGCCTGCTACAGCTCCTGCTAAGGAGACTCAATCAGTGTCTGAAAGCAAAGGAAGCATGTTTAGAAGGACTGCCCTACAAAGAAATGATGACTATCCGCACCTCGCCACCCTGCTTGACGTCTCTATTCCGTCAGAGGAATAACGTGCCAATTCTTTTGCTTTGCCCAGCTCTTTCCACTTGCCCTGTAGCGGTGGCAAGTGGGTTTCATATGTGTGATGTTGAGTGTTGCAGCTCCAAGCTGTCAGTTTTGCCTGGCTGATTAACAAAAATACAGTGGAACCTACGTTTTTTTTAAAATTCTTATTTAATTAAAGCGCAGTCGCTGGCTGAATACTCTCATCAGTTGCTCCTGCTCTCGGTGTTATTAGCAGCAACAGGCATAGGCTGATGGGAGCAGTAGTCCCATCAGCCGACGCCAGTGACCAGAGATAAAGTTTATACCTCCGATCACAGCTGTGGGCTCACGCTGTCTGACCGGCAGTAATGCTTTCATGCTCATGACAGCGTGGCAAACACTGGATGTTCGGATCCCCCTTCATTCAAGCATATAGGGTTCGGGTACTGTTCTGGTACCCAAACCCTAATTTTTTTTTTAACTGTTTGGCCGAACGCTCTGGACCTGACCAGTGGTCCGCCCTTCTCTATACAAAAGTTATTAGCAGATGTATCATGTCAATTACCAGCTTGATGCTGGGATGCATAGGGACATGGGCTGCCAGCTGATTCGGTTCCTTTTAAGCATGTTACATGTGGCCCCTTCTTTTAGAAGTGAACATCAAGCATGACAGAGCGCACATGGCCTTGCACAAGCATTTATTCCTTTAGTTAGTCACACCCTTTTGACCCCCAGCAGGGGTCTTATCCCCCTCTCTTGGGTGTTTGAAGCTAAAATTCCCAAAACCCATGGAGGATCATAATTTCCTAACGGACGGTCATAGGTTGGCGGTTGTGGCACTATGGGATCCATCCGGGCCCTCATTATGCTTGTAGACCAAATATGGCTTCCCTACCTCACTTTTACTAGCCGTTCTGCTGCCTGGAGTGCTAGAATGGGTCTCAATCTGGACAGAGAAGGTGCTGGGCCCGTTCCAGAGATCTCGAAAATATAACCGGTGTACAGCTAGGATGTATGATAATTCCATATTCTCCTTAAATCTATTTATGAAATTCCCAACTGAATGAATCATTTACACAAGATGACCCCTTGTGCATACTAGCTAGGGTGGTGGGTGTTCACTTTGAAGCAGACAACGCTGGACTACCTGCTGAGCCAGGTGTTCTGTTATAGCTACACATGCTGAAGGAGGACTGTAGTAAGCTGCCAGTAAATCCCCCCCCCCCCTATATTTTTCACAGTAGTTAATACATGAATGATTATTACTCTGCATTGGTAACTGAAAGGCATAGATCAGCCCCCTTGGCATCTAGAATTTTAATGGCATCCGCAGATTGGGCAGCATATATGTGCCAACAGATACACTGTAACTGATGGCCGCTATATTCATCCTCTGATAGAAGTTGAATTCCAGTCCCGTCCACTGAAGAGCTCTGCTGAACAAGTTTCCTTCAAATCTTCCGCAATCCCCACTACAAATTGCCTGATGTAATGATGGAGTGTGGCGTTTAGATCTAGCTTTGTTTTGCATAAATATATAGGAAGGCCTGAAACTTCAAAGCAATCAGAGATCAGTCATTGTGCAGGGTGTCTCATTAGTAGGGTTTAGTTTAGCAGAAAGTACAATTTACCGATCAATAAGACTTATTAGCTTAGACTGCTTACTTCATACTTTGATCTTTTACTTCCCACAGATTTGTGTATGCGAGATTAGACTCGGAGAAGCTCGTTAGTCTTTAATCATTAAGATACTGCATAAAGTGGTAGGAATAGTTTTTTCAGTTGTACAGTATTTTAATGGTATTCGGTGTGTTTTAAGTTCGTCATTTCGTAGGACTGGTCCACAAGTTGTGTAGTTGTCATGTTATTTTTAAAGATCCATAATCTTAAATTGAATAGATCCACACTTTCTTTTATTCTTTTTATAGGTGCTGCCTGCAGTAAAGCTCCAGGATTCACTGAATTTCACTACTCTGTATATAAACCGGGTTGCTCTCAGCCTCTGGAAGAGATGGTGGACTGTCTGTAGTTGAACGAGACTGTTCACAGTAATGCTGTTGTACAATTTCACTCTCCACGTACTGTATATGTGTTTTGGAAAAGACCACTAATAAAATTCATTCAGCAGCCAATATTACTTTCTTCTTCCAGCATATAACTGCATCATAATGCAGCATTTGAGAAAACTAATGGATTACACCAGATAATTGAAATCACCATATTGTATGTAGTGTTCTTGTGCACACTTGAGGCCTAGTGGAAAAAATTACACATTACTGGGCAACAATCCCAGAGGCTCTGAGGTAAATGAAAAGAAATGCCCAAGGAGTAGCATATTTTTGAAAACTACACTCATTAGGGCATTTATCAATGTGTTCGAGCATTTTGACCACACATGTTTACCAGAAATTAATATGCAAAGGATAATACAAAGTAAAAAAATGCAATGTTTCCAGATATGGTTTCAGAGTACAATATGGTGCCCCAGCGTGTACCACAGCAGTTATACGGTTAACCTGCTCTGCTGTGAATGGCAATGCCATAAATGTGGTCATAAACTGTTGTTTAGGATGTCATGGAATGACTGCCATGTGCCTTTGTTGTATTTCTACCTTGGATGTTACTGCCATGTGGATTACATCAAGGTATGAGATGGCATAAAAGGTGGCACAGCACAGACAGATGACCCTATGTAACAAATGTTAATTTATTTTTTGTTCCTGGGTACAAAGTGTGTTTTCCGAACCCGTTATACCTAAAACAAACAGAAAATGGTTTGCTTCTGTGATCAGGACAAGTTTCTAGGAACTTTTAGAACTTTCTAAAACGTTCTCGGACTGTTCAATAGTAGTCATACAAGTATAAAACCACAGGTGACTCGAACCAACATTACGGTTTGTTATTGCTGAGTAAGAGAATAACGAATCGTAGTTAAAGAGCAATTATTTGTTTTAGATGGCATCAACAGGTTGTTTGCGCCCAGCAGATGCATTTTGCTATGTGTGTGGACAATTTATAAAGTCAAGAGCGAGAAAGTCTTCCATGAAAGCATGTCATATGATGTGCGAGGCCTACAAGGCATATTTTGGCATGCCTGTCGGGGATCAAGACAATTCCTGGGCACCTCATTTCACATGCAAATATTGCAAGAAAACTCTTGAAGGTAAGGTGAACAATTGCTGCTCGTTTAGATGACAGTGTTTTATTTTGTAAAATTTCAATGATTTAGATCTAGTACCATTGCAAGTGACAAAATTTTCACATATGTCAATGCGCTATAGTAAAATATGTATTAAGTAATGTGTAAAATTTCCTGCTTATAAATTTATATAATTCATTAAATCTGCTATGTTACATGTTGGTACAGGGGAGAAAAGAGAGCCATGAAGTTTGCTATCCCGCGAATTTGGCGGCAGCCAACTGACCACTCGAGCAACTGCTATTTCTGTATGGTGGATCCTGCCAAACATTGCACAGGCAAGAATGTGCCTCAAATCGTTTATCCAGGCATTCCGTCTTCCTTTGCTCCAGTACCACACTGCCCCGAGATGCCTGTTCCAACTCCCCCGAAGAGGGATCAGTCCTCGTCAGGAAAAAGCTGCAAGTCAGACCGCGAGGAAGATATTGGAGATCAAGATTACGTTTTCACAGATGCGGTTGAGAAGAGAAGGCCATACTTTCCTAACCAGAAAGACATCAACAATCTGATCAGAGACCTTGGTCTTACCAAGTTCAGTGCTGAGCTTCTGACACCCAGGTTCAAGCAGCTGAACTTGTTGCATGAAAGCGTGCAAGTCACAGATCAGAGAAAGCGTCACCAAACATTTTCCAACTTCTTCAGTCGGGAAGGTGGGTTGTGCTTCTGCAACAATGTGGCCGGTCTTTTTGAGGCTATAGGTATCACCTGTAACTTGAGTCAATGGCGGCTATTCATAGACAGTTCATCCCGGAGCCTCAAAGCCGTGCTGCTTCACAACGGAAACTACCCTTCTCTCCCTATGGCTCACTCTGTGTATCTCAGAGGACTACACTAGTGTCAAGATGTTGCTGAGTGCTTTGAAGTATAACGACTCTGGATGGGAGGTCATCGGAGAATTCAAAATGGTGTCATTCCTGATGGGCCTTTAAGGCGGTTTCACAAAATTTCCTTGTTTCCTTTGCCTCTGGGACAGCCGTGACACTAAGGCGCATTCATATCAGAAAAAATACCACACTCAGACTTGGTGTGATGCAAAAAGGTTTTTCAACACATTTATTGTAGCCAAAAAAAAGGAAAAGGTAATCCTAGAAATACATGAACAGATGTGTTCAAATCAGACCATTCTGATTTGAACACATCTGTTCATGTATTTCTAGGATTACCTTTTCCTTTTTTTTGGCTACAATAAATGTGTTGAAAAACCTTTTTGCATCACACCAAGTCTGAGTGCGGTATTTTTTCTGATATGACTGTTCGGGCCTTCGGGTCTGTCTTACCAGCACCTTGAAAATCTCTGATCCGAGTGCATACCATTATTTCTCCTCCACTAAGGCGCATTATCACAGAAAGGACAGGCCACAGCGGACCGAGTTCTCTGTGGGGAAGAGCTGATGCCACCACTGCACATCAAGTTAGGCCTCATCAAGCAATTTGTCACAGCTCTTGACAAGGAGTCTGCAGCTTCCAAGTACCTCCAAGATCTCTTTCCAAAGCTGTCAGAGGCAAAGGTCAAGGCTGGTATCTTCGTCGGACCGCAGATCAAGAAGATCATAGAATGTGACGAGTTCGCCAAGCTGCTGAACAGGATGGAGAAAGGGGCTTGGAACAGTTTCGTTGCAGTGGTTCATGGCTTCCTGGGTAATCACAAGGCTGAAAACTATGTGCAGTTTGTTCAGACTCTCATAAAGAATTACACCATAATGGGATGCAGAATGTGTCTCAAAAGTCCATATTCTTGATGCTCATCTTGACAAGTTCAAGGAGAACATGGGAGCTTACTCAGAGGAGCAGGGAGAGCGCTTTTATCAAGATATATTGAACTTTGAACGTTGTTACCAAGGACAGTATAACGAAAACATGATGAGGGACTACATTTGGGGGCATCTTCGAGAAAACGATTTGCAGTACACTCGCAAATCTAGAAATACTACTCATTTCTGAATCTTTTTGAGTGATTTGACTGTCTTTGTCTATTTACCGTGTAAGTGTTGTATTTTGTCAGACCACATGAACAAAAATATTAATTTCCTTTTTTTGTCACAATACAAAATTTTTCTGGCCTGTGGTCATAAAATCAAAGTTTGTGCTGAATGTAATCGTTTTTCCATAGTCTTTAAACATAAGCAGTTGAAATTTTACACTTGGAAGCCGAGAACAAAAATTGTGTTACATAGTGTAATCAATAGACCGGTGGCAGCTATACCTTGACCATGGATGGTAGTGATGTGCAGTACCATGGTCATCTGCTGCTTCACATGTCTTCTGCTGAAAGGCCTCAGCCTGGGTCCTCCACTGAGTCACCAAATCCAATGTTCATCTCACTGCTAAGGTGGATCCCTTTTATGCACAGACAACCCGAAGACTTAAGTGATTAATGATGGATGCAGTGGCTGATGCTCCTTTGATTATAGCTGATGTGCTCCAGTCTTAGAGCTTATCTGAACACTGACTACAGAGTTTTAGCTAGTCAACAGTTGTACTATGTTGGCTATAGGCTTTGTGTTTATTTTACTCACTTATATAGCACCGTTATTTCCACAGTACTTCACAGACCTTTTCACTGTCCTCACTGGGTTTCACAATCCAAATTCCCTATCAATGTGTACCTGGAGGAACCCTACGCAAACATGGGAGAACATACGAACTCCTTGCAGATGTTGTCCTTGGTGGTATTTGAACCCAGGACCCCAGCACTGCAACGCAACAGTGCTTATCACCGAGCGCTTCGTATGACTCCTTCTGACTTCTGCCCACTGGAGTTTGCCGACTTGGAGAAGAGTTGACCCTGATGTGATATGCTTTTTTGTTCAGTCTTTGCATACATCTCAGTGATCTACAAGGGAATCTGCACCCTCACTACTTTGGCCATTAATCAAATTGTAGAAAGCAATATTTCTTCTGAGATACTGGGCTGTTACTCTTTGTACATAATAGCTGTGCAGTTGTAATGACTTATATTGACTAATGTACTCCACTTCTCAGCATTTTTGCAGTATTTGCTTAAATGACCTGAGCAGTGTTGGCTCAGGATAATGAACACTGATTAACTCCTGGACACTGTGACCACCATCAAGTTACCGTTTCATTAAATCCACTATCATTGAAAAAGTGGTTTAGAATTTGAAGACATTTTCAGCCTTGATATTTAATCTAATCCAATGGGTAAAATTAATTTGCTACTGTGGGGATGGAAAGTGAGTTAAAAAGTGAGTTTGTGGTTGGCCTGAGCTTCAAGTTAAGTCGTCTACTTATTATTAAAAGGGTTGTTCAGGCTTATCACAAAAGTATGTTGTTACTGAGTGCTAGACATGCAAATCCTCTTATCACTCATAAACACGCTTTGCGAATTCTCCAGTGACGGCGACGATACAGAGCGGTCATGCCTACTTCAAGGCGCATTTCGACTAGACATGCTCTGCCTCGCTCAACACAAATGAACGGAGTGAGGCCGCGCACATCTAGTAGGAATGTGGCTGGGAGTATGCATATGGCATACTTGTAGTCACGTGACTGCTCTGTCTTGACAGCAGCAACAGAGAATCCTCACAGTACACGTTACATGGAATGTGAGGGTTCACAAGTCTGCAGTCACAGTGACAGACACAGTCAGTGTCCATCGTATTCTTAATTTAAAAAAAAAAAACTGCCAGGTTTGCCTCTCCGGGAAATAATTGAGAATGTGCTTTGCCCAAATAGACGAGCAAAAAGAAATTTCCCACCTCTCCTACAATGGTGGTAAGATGGCAATTTTTCCAGAGCACTAGGGACACTATTAAAACTGATGAATTTCAATTTTAAAAAGAGACTGTCCAAGCAAAAGTATCTTATTCTTTAAAGGGAACTTGTCGACCCCCTCCCCCCCGGGCGTTTTTAAGTAAAAGAGCCACCTTTAGTAGCACTAAGGCTGCATTCTGTGAAGGTGGCTGTTTTTGATCTCTAGTAACACTGAAATATTGACTTTTATAAATTGCGCCCCATACCTGCATTGAGTCCCAGAGGTATGATGTTTCCCCGTTCCAGCCGCCTCCCAGCTGTCCATCATCCCACTCTTGCATCTGTTCGCCCCTCCTGTGTTGCGGTTACATGCCCGGCACCTGCGCTGTTCCAACAGTTCTCGGGCATGCGCAGTGCTCGCCGCCCGGGAAATGACATCAGGCTATTGCACCTGCGTGTTGCAGAGGCCTCAGATCTCGCCCCGCAGGGTGTTATGATGCATTCACACTGCGGGGCTGGGAATCTGGCACCTACGCAGTGGAGCAGGTCACAGTGCTCCATTGAACATAGTGTCGAAGTCTTATTGGAGCAATAAGACTAATCTGACATGTGCTGGATGTTCAAAATATCTGTGTAAAGGACATGTGTCTTATTATTGTGTTCAGTGTAAAAATGCATGAACATGTTCAGTTTTTCTTTCTAAAAAGGTTGAAGTTTTTATGATTTTTCATTTGTTGATTTAGAAATACTGTTTTCAAAAAGTTAAACTTCATGTTTTAGTAATAGTAATGTAAAGCTTCTTTGTTATTTGTGTGCAGAATGCCCACAATCAAAGATATTTCAACAAAAACCGACAGACATTCACTCGTATCCAAAAATGGAAAAATGTCCAAATATATACTAGACCACAGGCCAACTCATATTCGCAATAGAACCTATAATGAATAGCGGAGTATGACGCCCCAAAAAATATATAACGCTATACATAATATAGTGAAAAATATATATAATTTTATTAGTACAACAACACAATAAAAGACACAATATGATCACAGAGAGTTGGTGATGACAAGATGAACAACCATGGCGGTACCATAAAATAATATTAAGCAATCCAAACGAATAGATAGATCAGGGGAGTGTCAGACCCTACTATGAAGGTCTGATCCACAGGTCGTATAGACAATTGTCCTCTGACAGAGCACAGGGAGACACCAGCGTTACCACCAATGAGCAAAGAAAGTGCAAAAAACTGCCAGGGGAACCCATGTGCTACTGCCCCATAATAAAGTGCTAAGTGCCAAAGGTCTATATTACATAAGGTGCTTACCCATGTGGAAAATGGTACACGCCGTGTTGAGAGCCCTGATGTACATTTCGCTATGATTAGCTTCTTCGGGAGGCGTATAGAGGTTGCTGAATGGAGGGCTTTTTATAGCAGGCCAGATGAAGAGTGGCGTCGCTCCATGACGCGCATGGGGGGCGGGTACCGAGCCGCAACACGCCAAGTCAGTCTTTCCTAGCGCTGAGGGGGAGGAGAGAAAACTCTCCGTGATGTCAGTGATCCCCTCAGTGCTGATAGGACGCCATCCGAGGCATGCGCAGAGATCGGGCCCACCGCGCATGCGCGTACCGCGGCCGCCATCTTTGTTACTGGCTGTAAACAGGGCAAGTGCCGGGAATATGAAGACAGAAAGCCAGACCAGAGGCGGCTGGAAAAAACTGAGTGACAGGTGAGTGATACCATCAGAGGGCATTGAAAACATAGTAACATAGTAACATAGTTAGTAAGGCCGAAAAAAGACATTTGTCCATCCAGTTCAGCCTATATTCCATCATAATAAATACCCAGATCTACGTCCTTCTACAGAACCTAATAATTGTATGATACAATATTGTTCTGCTCCAGGAAGACATCCAGGCCTCTCTTGAACCCCTCGACTGAGTTCGCCATCACCACCTCCTCAGGCAAGCAATTCCAGATTCTCACTGCCCTAACAGTAAAGAATCCTCTTCTATGTTGGTGGAAAAACCTCTCCTCCAGACGCAAAGAATGCCCCCTTGTGCCCGTCACCTTCCTTGGTATAAACAGATCCTCAGCGAGATATTTGTATTGTCCCCTTATATACTTATACATGGTTATTAGATCGCCCCTCAGTCGTCTTTTTTCTAGACTAAATAATCCTAATTTCGCTAATCTATCTGGGTATTGTAGTTCTCCCATCCCCTTTATTAATTTTGTTGCCCTCCTTTGTACTCTCTCTAGTTCCATTATATCCTTCCTGAGCACCGGTGCCCAAAACTGGACACAGTACTCCATGTGCGGTCTAACTAGGGATTTGTACAGAGGCAGTATAATGCTCTCATCATGTGTATCCAGACCTCTTTTAATGCACCCCATGATCCTGTTTGCCTTGGCAGCTGCTGCCTGGCACTGGCTGCTCCAGGTAAGTTTATCATTAACTAGGATCCCCAAGTCCTTCTCCCTGTCAGATTTACCCAGTGGTTTCCCGTTCAGTGTGTAATGGTGATATTGATTCCCTCTTCCCATGTGTATAACCTTACATTTATCATTGTTAAACCTCATCTGCCACCTTTCAGCCCAAGTTTCCAACTTATCCAGATCCATCTGTAGCAGAATACTATCTTCTCTTGTATTAACTGCTTTACATAGTTTTGTATCATCTGCAAATATCGATATTTTACTGTGTAAACCTTCTACCAGATCATTAATGAATATGTTGAAGAGAACAGGTCCCAATACTGACCCCTGCGGTACCCCACTGGTCACAGCGACCCAGTTAGAGACTATACCATTTATAACCACCCTCTGCTTTCTATCACTAAGCCAGTTACTAACCCATTTACACACATTTTCCCCCAGACCAAGCATTCTCATTTTGTGTACCAACCTCTTGTGCGGCACGGTATCAAACGCTTTGGAAAAATCGAGATATACCACGTCCAATGACTCACCGTGGTCCAGTCTATAGCTTACCTCTTCATAAAAACTGATTAGATTGGTTTGACAGGAGCGATTTCTCATAAACCCATGCTGATATGGAGTTAAACAGTTATTCTCATTGAGATAATCCAGAATAACATCCCTCAGAAACCCTTCAAATATTTTACCAACAATAGAGGTTAGACTTACTGGCCTATAATTTCCAGGTTCACTTTTAGAGCCCTTTTTGAATATTGGCACCACATTTGCTATGCGCCAGTCCTGCGGAACAGACCCTGTCGCTATAGAGTCACTAAAAATAAGAAATAATGGTTTATCTATTACATTACTTAGTTCTCTTAGTACTCGTGGGTGTATGCCATCCGGACCCGGAGATTTATCTATTTTAATCTTATTTAGCCGGTTTCGCACCTCTTCTTGGGTTAGATTGGTGACCCTTAATATAGGGTTTTCATTGTTTCTTGGGATTTCACCTAGCATTTCATTTTCCACCGTGAATACCGTGGAGAAGAAGGTGTTTAATATGTTAGCTTTTTCCTCGTCATCTACAACCATTCTTTCCTCACTATTTTTTAAGGGGCCTACATTTTCAGTTTTTATTCTTTTACTATTGATATAGTTGAAGAACAGTTTGGGATTAGTTTTACTCTCCTTAGCAATGTGCTTCTCTGTTTCCTTTTTGGCAGCTTTAATTAGTTTTTTAGATAAAGTATTTTTCTCCCTATAGTTTTTTAGAGCTTCAATGGTGCCATCCTGCTTTAGTAGTGCAAATGCTTTCTTTTTACTGTTAATTGCCTGTCTTACTTCTTTGTTTAGCCACATTGGGTTTTTCCTATTTCTAGTCCTTTTATTCCCACAAGGTATAAACCGCTTACACTGCCTATTTAGGATGTTCTTAAACATTTCCCATTTATTATCTGTATTCTCATTTCTGAGGATATTGTCCCAGTCTACCAGATTAAGGGCATCTCTAAGCTGTTCAAACTTTGCCTTCCTAAAGTTCAATGTTTTTGTGACTCCCTGACAAGTCCCCCTAGTGAAAGATAGGTGAAACTGCACAATATTGTGGTCGCTATTTCCTAAATGCCCAACCACCTGCAGATTTGTTATTCTGTCAGGTCTATTAGATAGTATTAGGTCTAAAAGTGCTGCTCCTCTGGTTGGATTCTGCACCAATTGTGAAAGAATCACGCCACCCAGAATAATAGGTGGAAGGAAAAACTCCTACACCTACAAATGTCACGGTCGCAGTCATGGAGATTAGCTATAAAAGGAACGAAATGCCATAATAATTAAAGGACAGAGCCAAAATCCACCACCATAACACCCGGTATCAGTAATATAGATTGACAATAGATCCAATAACAACAAAATTTCAAACAATATATATAAACAATCAATTTGTACAATAATAATGAAGTAGGGATCCTTGATAGTATTGGTCCACAGGCATGGATGGTCGTGGAAATATGCCGGCATAATCCTGCAACTCAGATGTTTGGAGAGCCTTTGAGCTGCCTAAGCAGTGAAAATACCCCATAAGCCACACCATTTTGAAAACTAGACCACTCAGGGAACTGATATAGATGTGTGGTGAGCACATTGAGGGGTGAAGGCCGCAAAAATAAAAAAAAAAAAATCTAATTTTCCCCACAAGTTATCTTATCCTTAAATTTTGCATTTTCATAAGGGTAACAGGAAAAATTGCACCCTACAATTAGTTGTGCAGTTTCTCCTGAGTACGCTGATACCCCATATGTGGGAGAATACTACTTTTGAAGCACAGTGCAAAACTCAGAAGGGAAGAGGCGCCACATTGGAGTCCAGATCTTGCTGGAATGGTTTGAGGGTGCCATGTCACATTGGTGGAGCCCCTGAGATGCTAGAACAACAGAAACCCCCTATATGTGAACTCCCCAAACTACACTCCCCAGTGAATTCATTTAGTGGTGCAGTGATTATATTGACACCATGTGCCTCACTGAATTTTATACCACTGAGCGGTGAAGAAAGAATAAATTACATTTTTACCACTAAAATGTTGTTTTAGCCCCAAGTTTTTAATTTTTCTAAGGGCTATTAGGAAAAAAAATGGACCTGTTTGTTGTAAAAAAAAAAAAAAAAAAAAAAAAATTGCCGAGTGCGCCAATACCCTACATGTAATGAGGAACTATTTTTCAGGCACAGTGCAAAGCTCAGAAGGCACGGAGCACCAGATTTTACAGGTGCCATGACCAACTGTGAGAGCCCATAAGGTGCCAGAACAAAAGAATCCACCCCCCCTTAAGTGACCCCATATTACAAACTACACCTCTCAATGAATTCATCTAGGGGTGCAGTGATCATATTAACACTACGGATGTGGCACAGAATTTGATACCATTGGGCAGTTAAGAAAAAATAACTAAATTTTTACCAGCTAAATTTTGTTTTAGCCCCAGATTTTACATTTTCACAAGAAGTGGCTAAACATTGCTCCAAAATTTGTCCCACAATTTTTACTGAACGTGGCAATACCCCATCTGTGGCTGCACAGTACTACTTAACCATACGTAGAGACTCGGGAGGAACGGAGCGCTATTTGCCTCCTGGAGCGCAGATTTTCCTAGAACAGTTTGCGGACTCCATATAAAGAGCCCCTAATTGCTAGAAGAGCAGAATCCCCCCTCAAGTGACACTATTTTGGAAATTATACTCCTTGGGTAATTTATCTACCGGTGTAGTGACTATTTTGACTCCATGGGTATTTTCAAGCAGCAATGAATGTTCCCGAGTTAAAACTGCAATTGTAGTCACCAGTACATTATGCCCAGCCTGTGCTTCTGGAGGCAAGCACCCGTAAGTTAGGCAGGCTTTCGCTTCAGAAATGCCAAATGTAGACACAATGTGTGGTTTAGGTACACTGTGGGGCTCAGAAGGGAGGGGGCATTTGGATTTGAGAGCGGAGAATTTGCAGAATTTCTTTTGGCTGGGTGAGGAGCCATTTCGCTTTTCTAGAGTCTTTGTGCAACCAGTAAGACTATGTGCACACGTTGCGGTTTTGTGGTTTTTTCGGCGGTTTTCCGCTGCTTAAACACTTACATTAAGCATCATATCATTTTTAATGCATTCTGCAATATTTGTGCACATGTTGCGTTTTTTTCCTAGATAAAAATGCATCACGGGAAAAAAAACGCAGCATGTTCATTAACTTTGCGGATTTTTCGCAGATTTCTCACTATTTTATTGCATTGGGAACCTCCGGAAAAAACTTAAAATCCGCACAATCGCGTGCGGATTTCCTGCGAAAGTAGTCTGTACACTTTCCTGAACGTGGGCACAAGTAGCCTAACACGCATGTGGACACACATAGCCTAACGTAGGAGCCCCTTATATTTCCATTAACAGATGACAGACCCAAGTGGGGACTTGCTTTTTTTCTGGATTGAGTTGAAGCTTTTATTGGGAACATTTTACATAACGATTGGGATCACATTTATCCGGCGCTTACTTTGGGATTTCTATCTAAATCTGAGTGACATGATTCAGATGAAACCCCGAGGGATCCATTCAGTATGAGGCAGCAGATTTACTCTGGACTCTGTTCATCGGTGTCCTTTTCAGAAGTGCATAAAACTGTGGCCGACAGCACTTTTATGCAATCCTAAAAAGATGGACCCCCACCGGATCACAGGTCAGATGGCGTCCACAGTGCCTCAATTATAGGGAATCTTCCGCCAGTAGATCCGTCTGAATCACGTATTTCAGAGATTTACACAAAAACCCCTTTGAAAGCACTCAACGCAGAGCGCAGGATAAATGAGCACCAACGTATTTCAGAGATTTACACAAAATCCCCTTTGAATGCACTCAACGCAGAGCGCAGGATAAATGAGCACCAAGCCTTACTGTGATCTTTGGGAGGCAGAATGAAAAAAGTCAACAGCATGGGAAGAATTGGTTTTACTTTTTTTTACGACGTTCCTCGTGCGGTATAAGTGATCAGGCGACTTTATTATTTGGGTCAGTGCGATTACATTTTTATGTATGGCTGCTGTCACACTAAAAGACACTTTATTTAAAAAAAAAAATTTTTTGCGTCACCGCATTTTGAGAGCTATAATTTTTCCATATTTTGGCCCACAGAGTCATGTGTGGGCTTGTGTTTTGTGGGACGAGCTGATGTTTTTATTGGTACCATTTTTCAGGTCCATGACTTTTTTGATCGCTTTCTATTCCGATTTTTGAGAGACAGAATGAACAAAAACCAGCAATTGGTTTTTTTTTGTGGGTACAGCAGTTTTATTCTTTTTTTTTTTTTATGTTTGGCACTTTTACACAAACTTATAGAAAAAATAATTTTTGAATTGCTTTATTATGAGAGCTATAACTTTATTTTTCATCTAATGGAGCTGGCTTGTGTTTTTCCAGACAAGATGACGTTTTCAGTAGTACCATGTTTATTTATATCAGTCTTGTTAATCTTGTTTTATTCGGCGGTATGATGATAAAAGGTTTTTTTCTTGTTTTTTTATGGTTTTCACTAGTGAGACAGTTTTACAGGTCGGATTGTTGCGGACGCGACGACACTAAATATGTGTACTTAATTTTTTTATACAAATGTATTTATAGATTCAATATCTTGATTTTTTAAAAAAAAATTTTTACAAATTTTTTTTTTTTTTACAATTTGCCACTATGGGACTATCATTCTTTTCAGGCTGATTTTCTACAGCATGGAGATGCAGCAGCATCCCCATGCTGTACAAACTGTCAGCTCTGCACTGACAGAGAAAGTTGCTGATCATGCACTGCGCATGATCAGTTCTGGTGTCACGGATGTCATTACGACATTAGGTCACCATGGCAACGATCGGGACCCTGCGTCACGCTGCAGGGTCTCCGCTCCAAAGGCAGAGGGGCTTTCAGCCTTCTGCCGATGCCCAGAATGCTGCAATTGCAGCATTTCCGGGGTTAGTGTCGGGAGTGGTGCATTTCCGCTCCTGGCACTTAGAGCCGGGTGTCAGCTGTCAGAATCAGCTGATGCCTGATGGCAATCGCCTGTGCACGGACGATCAAAATGATGTAAGGATCTGTCCCTGGTCAATTAAGCCCAGGGCGCATGCACGGATTATTACATCAGATTAAGGGCTCCTTTCCACTTGCGAGAAACACGTCCATGTCTCGCATGTGAAAACTAAGCTCTGGCGCCGGCACTCCAGAGCGGAGCGTGTGGCCGCATAGCAATACATGGAGCTGCACGCTCTGGAGTGCCGGCGCCAGAGCTTGGTTTTCACATGCGAGACACGGACGTGTTTCTCGCAAATGGAAAAGAGCCCTAAAGGAAGAAAACTCACTCAGAAGCACCATTCTAGAACGCGAGTCAGATTGTAATCTGGTCCCCTCAAAGCAAAGTAGAGAGACTGTGATAAGTACAGACTAAGCTTATGGAAGTTTTAAACAAAAAAAAAAAATGTATTTATATGGTCCAAAAATCTCTCTATGAAAATGTTAAGACTGGTAAAATATTGACTGGGATTATGAGAAATCAGGGAAAGCCACAACATCACTTCTATTATAACCAGGCTGCTATATTTTGAAATATACAGGAAGTATGGGAAGAAGATATTGCCTCCTATTAGAAGTTTTGAATGGTTCCTGGGAGGAGGGTGCTTTGGCTGAGTTGATGAGGAAAGGTATAATTGCACTCATACTAAAAGGGAAAAACAACCATAATGTAAGAATAGGCATATAGACCAATTATGCTACTCAACACTAACCTAAAAATATTGGCAATGACATTAAAGAGTTATTTCTAATTTGGTTCATGCTGGCCAGAACAATTTCATACCAGGAGGGAATGGAGTTTTGAATGTACGCTGCCTCTGGAAATATGCAGTTGGGACAGGGGGATCACCGTTCCATTATGTCACTTTTTGTCACCAATACTTTTGACAGGGTGGAGTGAAGTTGCGTCTGGAGGGTGTTGGTAAAGTTAGGAATTGGTTCTAAATATATTGGGATGGGTAAGTTATTACATCAAATCCTGAATCCCATTTATGAAGGCCAAAAGAGCTTACAAGAATCAAATCCTTATAAAAATGAGGCTTTATAGAAGGATAAACATATCTTTATTAGAACAATTCATTAACCAATATAATGCAAAAGCATACATAGTGTAATATAAACAGGGAGTACAAATACAGGAAAAAGGTGGGTATACTTGGATATAAAACCTATAATGCTTTGCTATATCTCTTAGAGGACTGTTTAAGTATTAACGGGAATCTGTCACCCCAAAATTCGAGTATGAGCTGTGGGCACCGGCATCGGGCTTATTTACAGAATGCTGTAGATAAGCCCCCGATGTATACTGAAAGATAAGAAAAACAGGTTAGATTATACTCGCCCAGGGGTGGTCCTGTTTCGGGTCCGGCGCCTCCCATCTTCATACGATGACGTCCTCTTTTCTTCCCATTGCGGGTCTGGCGCAAGCGTACTTTATCTGCCCTGTTGAGGGCAGAGCAAAGTACTGCAGTGCGCAGGTGCCGGGCCTCTCTGACCTTTCCCGGCGCCTGCGCACTGCAGTACTTTGCTCTGCCCTCAACAGGGCAGATAAAGTACACTTGCGCCAGACCCGCAACGGGAAGAAAAGAGGACGTCATCGTATGAAGATGGGAGGCGCCGGACCCGAACCACCCCTGGGTGAGTATAATCTAACCTGTTCTTCTTATCTTTCGGTATACATCGTGGGCTTATCTACAGCATTACAGAATGCTGTTGATAAGCCCCTGATGCCGGTGGCCACAGCCCATACTCAAATTTTGGGGTGGCAGATTCCCTTCAAGACAAAATAATTATTCCTACCACATGATTATATAATAGACAAAAATACACCCATATAATGATATCCTAAATAACTAAAGGGAATCCTAACAGATTCTACCAAAAATAAGTGAATATACATTCCCTACATCTGGAAAGATCTAAGCACAGGAACATTTTTTTAATCACTATTGTGGAGTTTATTTTCATTCCAAGATCTAGTGAATAAAATAAACTTTTCTTTGTTGGAAAACCCCTTTAAGTCTCTAATCTCTGTGACTCCATTACACTAACATTTCTCCGCAAAGGAACTGATATGTTATGTTACTATATGTTGTCTTTATCAGTAGCAAATTAACTTTTTAACTTCACACCCAATCAAAATAGACCCATCAAGTCTTGTAGTGTTCAGAATATTTGACATTAGCAAGTTTATGGATAGGTGCAAAAAGATCTATTATTTACACTGTAAGCTGTTTGAGTACCTGCGGCTGTTAGTCAATCTCCGCATATGTGGTGGCTGTCTAAGATTTGCAAACCATCCAGCTGGGGGGACTCGAACATAGTATTCATGCACGCCCAGGATACTTGGATAACACGTTAACCAAGCACGATCGCCCATCACTAGTGAAGGACAAACCCCTGGATGTTTGCGTTCGACCAACAGTTAAAAAATAAGTTCTGTTCGGAACCAGAACAGTACCCGAACGTCCACTGTTTGCCACGCTGTCATGTGCAAGACAACATGGAAAACACTGCCTCTAATCGACTGTAAAATCATTACTGCTAGTCAGAGAGCCGTGGTTTCCACACTATCAAATGATAGCATGAGCCCGGAGGTAAAAAGTTTACCTACGGTTACTGGTGTCAGCTGCTGGGACTATTACTACCAGCAGCCTCTGCCTGCTGCCGCTTATAACAGTGTGAGCAGGCAGCAGCTGATGGGAGTGATTACTACCAGGTGCCTGCATTAGCCTGCACAGCAACTCATTCCTCAGGGGTTCTCAGCCAGGATGGTTGCATCTTTGCACCGTCGAGGTTGAAAACAGTTTATCCCAGACATGGATTATGGCGTGTGACAAAACAACAGACAGGTGAGGGATATGGTTGGGTTTTTTTTTTGTTTACAGGAGACCATGGCATCAGTGGAATATGCATTATACTCTCCCAACTGCGTTATTTTTAAATGAGTTTTTTAATTTCAAATAAAAGATTTTATTCTGGCTGTGTGTTTATTACAATAAAACTATAGGATTAGTAATGAGTCTTATAGATGCCTCTCCATTACTAAGCCATGGGCTTTTGATGTCACCAAACAATACAAAGGTGACATCAACCCCATAAATATGAACCCCACTTGCTATCGCCAAATGGCAAGTGGGAATAGCTGGGCTTAGTGCCAGAATTGACACATCTAATTATGTACTTTTCTGAGCGGCTGCTATTTTTTTATTTTTAGGCTGGTGGGAATATCAATGGCCCCTTACCAGCCTGAGAATACCAAAAGGTGGTCTGCTTTAGCTTGGCTGGTTGTCAGAAATCGGGAGACCCTGCATTTTTTTTTTTTAACTATATAAAGTAATAAAAGTGGCTTGGCAGCTGAGGATTGCAGCTGTTAGTTGTGCCTGGCTGGTTATCAAAAATACAAGGGAAGCCATGCCATTTGTTTAATACTCCCATCAGCTACCGCCTTTTCTTGCTGTTATTAGCAACAACAGCCATAGGCTGATAGGAGTAATAGTTCCATCAGCCAACGCCAGTGACCAGAGGTAAACTTTTTACCTCTGGTCACAGCTGTGGGCTCACACTGTCATCTGAAGGCGTGAGAACCGCAGCGTTCTGACCTTTGCTATTAATTTTACCGCCGATCAGAGCCGCCAGTATTTCTTATGCTGTGATGCAGATGCCAGCACAAGAAACACCTGGTGTTCGGGGTACGGAACCCGAACAGTAACACAAACTTCCTGGTGAAGTCCATGCCTGAACTTTCTGTTTGAGTTCGCCCCTCTCTATTCTTCACTTATGGTAACATGATGCTTCATTGTTATTTTACTTAACAGACAGTACAGCACCGCTAAAGGTTGTATGTTTCTATATTATTGTGCGATATACTGTACAAGAGAACAATATAGGTGTTAAAACAAGAGGTGACCACTGTAGCAGTCCTGCAGCAAGCTGCAAAATAAAAATGTCTGCTAAAGAAAAAAATATTTTATTCTACATTAACTTGAGAACAAAAAGGCATTAAGTGTTTTCATGAATTGTGTTTAAATGTATATGAGCGTGCCAAGACATTGACACACGCCAGACAGTTAAGGTACCTTCACACATAACGATATTGTTAACGATATCGTTGCATTTTGTGACGTAGCAACGATATCGTTAAGGAAATCGTTCTGTGTGACAGCGACCAACGATCAGGCCCCTGCTGGGAGATCGTTGGTCGCTGAAGAAAGTCCAGAACTTTATTTCGTCGCTGGACTCCCTGCAGACATCGCTGGATCGGCGTGTGTGACACCAATCCAGCGATGTCTTCACTGGTAACCAGGGTAAACATCGGGTAACTAAGCGCAGGGCCGCGCTTAGTAACCCGATGTTTACCCTGGTTACCATCCTAAAAGTAAAAAAACAAACACTACATACTTACCTACCGCTGTCTGTCCCCCGGCGCTGGCTGTGCTCTGCACTCCTCCTGCACTGGCTGTGAGCGTCGGTCAGCCGGAAAGCAGAGCGGTGACGTCACCGCTCTGCTTTCCGGCCGCTGTGCTCACAGCCAGTACAGGAGGAGTGCAGAGAAGCAGAGCGCCGGGGACAGACAGCGTTAGGTAAGTATGTAGTGTTTGTTTTTTTACTTTTAGGATGGTAACCAGGTTAAACATCGGGTTACTAAGCGCGGCTCTGCGCTTAGTTACCCGATGTTTACCCTGGTTACCGGCATCGTTGGTCGCTGGAGAGCGGTCTGTGTGACAGCTCTCCAGCGACCAAACAGTGACGCTGCAGCGATCCGGATCGTTGTCGGTATCGCTGCAGCGTCGCTTAATGTGAAGGGGCCTTTACTCTGTGGGTTTTGCCCATTCAAAGAATTTGCATTGCTTGTCTTTGCCAAAAGGACACACGTAAAAATGTTTGCCATTGTTTGGACCAAGCTTCAAAACTGTCCTCATGATGCATCTCTTCTCATGGTTGCAGAATGGAAAATGCAGATCAGCCCACTGAAACAAAAGCAGAATCATTTAGGATCTTTAAACTCTTTTAACACAAGTCAGCTTAAAATTCAATGTAAACTTGTGTCTGAAATCCAAGACTGTCCGCTCTCATTTCTGACATGGGTTACATCATATTCAACAGATGACTATTGACCCCATTGCCATTTACCGGTATTTACTGTATATTTTCATCTTTAATTAGTAGCATTAGACTTATTGTGCCTATATTTTTTTTCTACCACACAAAAATCAAGAAGAAATGGTTCATTACTTGTTAATATGGTCAGAGAAAACCAATTTACATGCACAGAATAAAGGGTTAAGGCTGCTTCAAACGTCGGTGCAAATCGTTCCGAGCACAGACAACAATGCATGGACCGGCCGCGGCTCTCATCGCCCGAATGTCACAGCCTCATAGACATATATGAAAAGCCATCATGCTCGGGTTGGGAGATCTTAGGCCAGTCCATGTGCTGACATCTTAAGAAGCAATCGTGCCTCCTCCTAGTAATTCTTTCCTGGCGATTGCTAGGAGGAGGAGGCACGATCAGCTGAATAGACAGATGCTTTAAGGCGGGGGACCTGGGTAACAGGCTGACACACGCAGTGCGCATGCCCAGGAATCCTAGCCCCGCACTGTGCATAATGCATAACACACTGCGGGGCTGGGATTCCCAAGGTGGGTGGCCGCACTGCCAGCACAGGCGCAGTCTGCAAGCCTGGCTGGGCCGTCAGACGGCCAGAGCTTACTGCGCCTGCCCCACACAGTTGTACACAGCGCAGGCGCCGTTTTTGAAGCTAAAACAGCGTGGAGGGGGCGGCGCCGAAAGCCCCTGAAGATTGGAGTGACAACAGAATAGCGGTTCAAGCTGGGGAGTGAGGACCCGCCTCCCTGGCGAAAGATAGGTATTTTAGATAAGTTTCAAAGCGCTTTATTTTGGGAATACATGAACAAAAAACAAAGAGCCACCTTGTTAGAATGCAGCATTACTGCTGCACAAGGTGGCTCTTTTAGTTTATAACGGCTGGAGGGGGGTGACAGTGGCCCTTTAAAAACATAAAGATATGAGTAGTATGGTTGTCCTTTTCTTTGCCCCAGTTTTGATACATTCCACCCAGTGACTGGATATTTTATATGTCTCATCTGTGCTGGACAGACTGGAAGTAGTCCAGGAAGCTACTGCAGTCCACAGAATCCTCGCTGGACAGTCAGAGTTAGTCCATATGCGTGCCTGCAATTTCTACACTGGATGGAGTCTTGGTTCAGAGGAGAATAGAAATCCTAAGTATTTAGCAATGACAGGTTTACACGAAAAAAAAAAAATGGTTTCAGGCTATGTTCAGACGTTGCATTTTTGCGGCTTTTATATGAAAATTTTAAGCTGAGTAGTACAGTACCAGCAAAAGCTATGACATTTCAGAAATCTCATGCACACACTTTATTTTCTTGACTGAACTGAAAAACTGCTGCGTTTTTGCAAGTTGCTGCATGTCACTTCTGTCAGCGTTTTTTCACACATAGAACCCAATGAGTAAGTGTAAAAACGCAGCAAAACACACAATCAGGTTTTGGTGCAAAAACTGAAGTTGAATCATGTTTTTTTAGGGGGGGAACACTAAACATTATCGGCATGCACAAGAGACAACAAAAACACCGGAAAAAAAAATGCAGCAAAACTTGCTTTTTGTAAGCAGCTTCTTTATTACTAGGAGAGCAGGTTTTGCTTGAAGAAAAAAACCTCAGCGAAAATACAACGTGGGAACATTGCCTCAACCAGAAAACTTTTTTCACTTTTTTTTTTTTTTTAAAAGCAGCAATTACTTTACACGCTTGTTGCCAGTTTACTATATTAAAGAATTGCAATGTATCAGTAAAAAAGGGTACTAAACAAGGGGCTCCATATGGCATTGATTTTTTTTTGTGCATCCATCAATTTACAATTAGGAAAAAAACAAGTGCGTGCTGCTATTTTTTTCATAAGCAGATTAAGTCTGTAAGTGACTTACCATTGATTTAATTTTTTTGATTTTCAACCACTGAGGACTTTCAATTCTAAATATTTTTTTGATTTTCCTGAAACCCATGACCGCACTGTAGAGTGGGATCTGCCCCTATCACTGGACAGGAAGCCAACAGCATAAAATAAAAACACAATTCACACTTCCTCACTCAATGTGGTTTCCAAGAAGTTAAGGAGGAGTCACCGAAATAATTATGATTTTTGTTAAAATATACATGCGCTTCTCACAAAATTAGAATATCAAAAAGTTAATTTATTTCAGTTCTTCAATACAAAAAGTGAAACTCATATTATATAGTCATTACAAACAGAGTGATCTATTTCAAGTGTTTATTTCCTTTAATGTTGATGATTATGGCTTACAGCCAATGAAAACCCCAAAATCATTATGTCAGTAAATTAGAATAATTTACTGACACTACTAGAATTTGAACACTGGATCTCTTCTTGACAAGGTGGGCGCTTTAACCAACTAAACTACAGTACACCTAAAACGAGAAATGCAAGGTTGCAGGCTAGGCTACAGGCCAAAGAAACGGCAGGCTGCAAGACATGCGAGAATCACAAGACTCCAGGCCAGACATCAAACATAGGTAGGTACTGAAGCATTAAATCTAGATATTAGCATTTCAGAGAACAACGGTACTCACAGCCAATCTTACTAGAGGTGGCTTTAGAACAGACAATGGTGTTCTATGATCAACAGCTGCTCCAGCCGTGTGCCTAATGCTCCTACTGTACATCCAAGGGACATGAAACCATATTGAAGGAGTGAGAAATGCCTTTTTACTGTGCTCTTGGCCTCCTGTCCAGTGATGGGGCAGATCCCTTATTCTCTCTTTCAGGTGCGGTCATGTGTAAGGGGAAAAAAAAATGATCAGCTGTATGGCCCACGTTGAATAACTTTGGTCCTATTGCGGTCAGTGTGCTGTCCATTTTTTACAGACAGAATTCGGACCGAAAATAGTTGCATGAATGAGCCTTTATAGTGTCTTCTCGACACAAAAGGATTGTTTAAACCATCGATGAGCAGTTAAGTGCACCTTCCCACCTACTCGTTAGACATCCATCAAACTTCCTTGATTGACAACTCTGGCTTCACAAGAACCAGAGGAGGTCAGAGATAGACGTTAGTGATGCGCGAAGGTGCTCAGATATCATCAGAGTATCTCTGGCGTGTTCGAGTAATATGTTTGAGTCCCTGTAGCTGTAATCCGCAACACATGCGGGGATTGCGGGTAAAAGTTTCAATATTATTACAAACCTGCCAAGTTGTGCAAAAATATTGCCCCTTAATACATTTACGACAGATTTTTGATGTAAGCACCTTAATGAACAACAACCTATGTGTGTATACCGTATTTTCCAGGAAAGTGGCAATACTTTGTGAATGCAACAGATCTTGGACAGTTCCTGCCTTGCATCATGTATTGTTAAACCCTTATTTAGTATAAAGATGGCCGGACCATACATGACAAGCACGTTCTACATGACTAGCACATTCTACCTATTGTGTTCCCCATAGTTCCTTGTAGATTGGAAAGTTGCAACCAGGGTCCTCACTCCTCTTGTAACTGTTGAAATGTGCTACATTGTATTTTTCCGTTCTGTGTATGTCCCCGCTTAATTGTAAGGCGCTGAGCTATATAAATACAAATGATTATTATTATTAATAGCTCAGAGCAGCATTTGAAATTGTGCAGGTTTCTGTTGAAAACAGGCACCTCCATAGCACATTCTATAGTGATGTGTAATAAAATTATATATTATGGTATACGATTTTTTATATGCATGTACAGATGAACATATCGTTTATATTTATGCAGCCCTTAGTCGTTTGGGCTTAGTAACCATTAAAAAGACAATGGTATGCATTACAGTAGGCTCTTGATATTCTCTATTACAAGGTTGCTACAGCTGGATCTGTGCAATGCGTTCCATGATTTTATTTTACTCAATACTGTACCTTCCTATAAACGCAGAGGCGCATGGGACAGCTACTGCTGCCATACTATGGATCTGTAGAGCACTGATCTTTTAAAAAGCCATGGGCAGAAAACTTAATTCTGCTTTTCCAAGTTGGAGTGAAGTTCCTAAACAAAAAACTAGGATACGAAAAACACATTTACAATTCTGTATTGAATCTCCTTGTGTATGATCAATATTTTCTCTATAAAGTGTTACTAGTCGAGCCTGCACATTAACAAAACTGTGTAGTATGTATTCGTAAAAAAAAATAAAATAAATAAATCTATGCTCCACGACTAAAATGCCATGTTTTTGTCACGTAAAAGAAAAAAAAAAAAAAAAGTCATACCAAGCAAAAACATTTCAGGACTTTTTCCATCTTTGTCACCTGAAATCTGTACAATTCAAATAAAAAGTAAAACTGAAATCTTTTTAGGTGAACCCCCCCCCCTAAAGAACTAAAAAAAAAGTGGTTGCATAAATATGCGCACCCTTAAAAAATACTTTGTTGAAGGGTCCTTTGATTTTATTTTTTGCAGCATTGTCTTTTTGGGTAGGAGGAGTCCATCAGCACTGCACATCTAGAATTGTCAATCTTTGCCCACTCTTTCTTGCAGTAGTGCTCCAAATCGAAGTAGTAACGAGTGAGCATAAGGTGAGAAGGTGCACAGATTTTCCATTAGGTTTAGGTCAGGGCTCTGGCTCAACCATTCCAAAACTTTGATCATCTTCTAATGAGGCCATTCTTTTCTTGATTTGGAGGAATGCTCAGGGTTGTTCTCATGCTAAAAAAAGTGAAACTTTTTCATCTTCAGCTTTTTAGCACAGGCCTGACCAATATTTGGAATTGTTCATAATTCCCTTAATTTTGACCAATGCCACCAGTTCCAGCTGCTCAAAAACAACCTCACAGCATAATGCTGCCTCCACCATCCTTAACTGTGGGTGTGGTGTTCTTTTGGAGATGGGTAGTGTTGTTTTTGCATTAAACAATTTTTTGAATTATTGTTAAAAATGTCAAACTTGGCATCAGACAACTATAGCGCATTTTCCCACATGCTTTTGGCAGACTTGATGAACGTTTTAGCAAAGCAGAGTCAGGCATGGATATTTTTCTTTGCAAGAAACGGGTTCTGTCCACAGGCTACACATATCAAGAATATGGGAGATAGTTGTCACATGCAGTAGAAATTCCTGCAGCTCCTTTAGCATTGCTGTAGGCCTCTTGCCAGCTTCCTGGATTAAATTTTCTTCTTGCTTTTTCATCAATTTTTGAGGCATGTCCAGTCCTAGTTAATGTCAATGTTGTGACAAATTTTGCGCCACTTTGATGAGCATCTTCACAATGTTCCATGGTATATCTAGTGCCTAAGACTTTTTGTGTACCCTTCTAACTGATAACATTCAATAATGAAATTTTTTGTGGTGTTTTATGCTGTATATTGATTATGGCTTTTGCTGTAAAATGCAAGAAAATGTCAGGAAAATCCTACCAGAACAGTTAGGGTATGTGCACACGATGCAGATTTAGTGCAGAACTGCAGCAGATTTTTCTGCAGCAGAAACGCTGCAGAACTGCACTGTGATTTACAGTACAATGTAAATCAATGTGAAAAAAAAAAAGCTGTGCACATGATACAGAAAAATCTGCGCAGAAACACTGCAGATTTCAAAGAAGTGCATGTCACTTCTTTTGTGCAGTTCTGCAGCATTTCTGCACCCCTCCATAATAGAAATCCATTGGTAAAATCTGCACAAAAAACGCGTAAAAAACGCATAAAAACCGCACAAAAAACGCACCTGCGGATTCTGCCAGGAGATGCAGATTTAGTGCAGATTTTATGCAGAAAATTCTGCACCAAATCTGCATCGTGTGCACACAGCCTTAAGCTTTCTATGCAGATAATCAAAATCACTAACACATGGCATTGGTGTACTGAGAACTATTTAACATGAATGTTAGGGCTCAGTCACACGACTATTTTCGGTCTGAATGTGGTCTGTGAAAAAAAGACAGCTTTTGAACCAAGCTTATTTTATCAGCAAGTTCAGATAATTTTTTTTATGACTGAATCTGCGTGTGTTAGTTGAAGTTCTTTGTGCCAAATTCTACAAAAAAAACACAAGTAGTTTATGAATTTTGCACAAAGTACAATAGGCTTTTCTGTTGTCATTTTACCTTTTTATGACTTTTAGTAAAAAAAAAAAAAAAAATTTGGCTTAAAGGTCATCAAATCCGCACAAAGGAAGGATGGGGACTGGAGTACATTTGCACAAAGACGTCTTTTTTTGTTGTTTTTTTAAAGTCACAATTGATGGCGCAGCCATAATATCTGATAACCCCCCCCCCCAAACTACACCCACAATGACAAACATAAAAGAAATTAGCTAACACATAAAATAGACTTAAATTCAAAGAATAAAGAGCAACTGAAAAACAATGAAAGCACAGATGCAATAATGAATTTGCCCTAATACATGAGGGACTGCAGGGCACAGCTGAATGTGAAGACTCACAATTACTCACTTGAAAATAGTCACATTGTCTTTCCTTTGGTAAAGCACAACTATAAAACTGTCTTCCTTTGTTCTCGCCATCTTTTCTCACAACACGAAGAGCAGAGGGACGGTTGTGTTTACT
Organism: Ranitomeya imitator; assembly: GCF_032444005.1. Classification (NCBI taxonomy): domain Eukaryota; kingdom Metazoa; phylum Chordata; class Amphibia; order Anura; family Dendrobatidae; genus Ranitomeya; species Ranitomeya imitator. The sequence goes on along the minus strand of NC_091282.1, from coordinate 1,090,453,722 downwards.
GCAGTGGGGGCCATTTGCATGTAGCGGAGAGGAGCCCCCCGTCATGTTAACAGGTGGTGAACTACAAGAAAGTCATAGCAGTACAATGAAGAAATCGGATATACACACGAAAATATGAAGCTTTAAAGTTAGCAGATAAAGGAAATCGGCCAAAAGGTTTTCACCATCTAATCAGAGGCCAGCATAATGCTGAGACACAACGATTCCAATTATGTGTCACCTACTGTTTTATCAACAGATTGTCCCTGAAGAAATACTTGACTATTTAGCCCTTCATTCATGAGCTGGGTATAACCCCAACCCCACCCAGCGGCTTTCTGTGTACAATGTGCATAGCCAGAAAGCAGCCAATCAGTGGGGTAGGCGAGGGTATAAAGAGCTGGTAGATTTGCAGCAGATAAACAGAGATTTTACAACAAGCAACCATGAAAACGATACATCGCTGGAATCAGGATTTCTGCCCCTACATCATGCTGCTCTCAGATGGAATAGCAAAAACCCAGTGACAGATTCCCTTTAATGCATTCCTGTGGATGAGGATTATTTCAAAGATCTATAATTTAACACCTTAAACCTGCAACCATTTGATGAATTGTTCTACATAATGCAATACCACAGTTTTGCAGTATACAGTAAAAATCACGGTCTGTGGCTGGGCTTTAAGGGGTCCAGTACCTGAACAACCACATTTTAAATGAAGTAATCTCACTTTAAGGGCTCATCTCCACTTGTGAGGAAAACGGACGAGTGCAATCCGATAAAAAAAAAAATCGGATTGCACTCGGACCAATGTTAATCAATATGTGACACTCCATTTGCGATTTTTTTCCCAGCCGAAATCGGACTGAGAAATCTGTGTCGGCTGAGAAAAAAAAAATCGCAGCATGCTGCGTATTGCTGAGATTCTCGGACGAGACTCGCCAATGCAAGTCAATGGGTGCGAGAAAAAAAACGCACAGCACTCGCACCATGCGAGTGCTGTCCGATTTTTACGCACCCGTGTCCTTAGAAAAGCCGGCAATTCAGCGCAGAGTACAGTTAAATCACACTGACAGGTTAGATGAGAGTAGATATATACACATACAGGTTAGATGAGAGTAGATATATACACATAGAATAGGTATATATACATATATATATGTCAGGGAGACACACATATATATATAATGCAGCGTGAGAGCTTTAAAGCTGGTAATTCAATTACCGGCTTTTGCTTTCTCCTTCCTAAACCCGACATGATATGAGACCTGGTTTACATACAGTAAACCATCTCATATCACCATTTTTTTTGCATATTCCACACTACTGTCAGTAGTGTGTATATGCAAAATTTGGCCGTTCCAGCTATTATATTTAAGGGTTAAATGGCGGAAAAAATTGGCTCCCGCGCAATTTTCTCCGCCAGAGTAGTAAAGCCAGTGACTGAGGGCAGATATTAATAGCCTGGAGAGGGTCCACGGTTATTGGCCCCCCCTGGCTAAATACCTGCCCCCAGCCACCCCAGAACAGGCACATCTGGAAGATGCGCCTATTCTGGCACTTGGCCACTCTCTTCCCATTCCCGTGTAGCGGTGGGATATGGGGTAATGAAGGATTTACATCGTTGGACTTTACAGATCTGCGGAAGGTAAGTATATTGTTGGTTTATTATGTTTTTTCTTTTACAGAACGAGGGTCTTCAGTGATTGGATTGGGCGTTAAATAAAATATTACAACAACCTTTGATTTTATTTCATTAAAATAATTTTTAATAATGTGTGTGTGTTTTTTTTAACCCTTTCATTCAATTGGATTAATAATGGATAGGTGTCATAATTGACGCCTCTCCATTATTAATTAGGCTTAATGTCACCTTACAATAGCAAGATGGCATTAACCCTTCATTACCCCATATCCCACCGCTACACGGGATTGGGAAGAGAGTGGCCAAGTGCCAGAATAGGCGCATCTTCCAGATGTGCCTGTTCTGGGGTGGCTGGGGGCAGGTGTTTTTAGCCAGGGGGGGGCCAATAACCATGGACCCTCTCCAGGCTATTAATATCTGCCCTCAGTCACTGGCTTTACTACTCTGGCGGAGAAAATTGCGCGGGAGCCCACGCCAATTTTTTCCGCCATTTAACCCTTAAATATAATAGCTAGAACGCCCAAATTTTGCATATACACACTACTGACATTAGTAGTGTGGAATATGCAAAAAAAAAATGGTGATATGAGATGGTTTACTGTATGTAAACCAGGTCTCATATCATGTCAGGTTTAGGAAGGAGAAAGCAAAAGCCGGTAATTGAATTACCAGCTTTTAAGCTGTCTCGCGCTGCAATATATATATATATATATATATATATATATATAGTCTCCCTGACATATATATATGTATATATACCTATTCTATGTGTATATATCTACTCTAATCTAACCTGTCAGTGTGATTTTACTGTACTCTGCGCTGAATTACCGGCTTTTCAAAGGAGACCCGTGCGTAAAAATCGGACAGCAATACGGATGTCATACGGATGTTGCGATAAAAAAATCGCATGACACTCGCAGACGTTACATCAGTTTTTTCGGTCCGTAAATCGGACCATTTTTTTCTCACACAAGTGGAGATGAGCCCTAACAAAAATAAAAACACACACCTCCCGAACAGGTTCTTATGATGTTGACGCTAGGTTTCGCATGAAATTGCCTGTTGTGTCATCACCTCTGCTGATTATGAAAGGTTCACGCTTTCGGCCGGACAAATGGAGTAGCCCAATACCAAATCACTCACTATTTTGTCCTGTGAGACCTGCAACCAATGTCACGGGATGTCTCAGCATTGTGAGAGTGGCAACGGTGCGAAAGGTCAGCATGTTTTTTTGCTTTTCTTTTCCCACAATATAAGAATTTACCCCTTTAACGATCGCCGGTACCCATTAAAATGGCGGTCATTAAGGCGGCCTTATTTTGGATCGAAGTTTTAAAACTGTTAGGAAGTGAATAGTGCACCCCGTGTCTGAAATTCCTGCAAGCAACAGCTGTGCGTGACAACCAACACCTTGCGGTATCGGCACCAATTAACCCATTAAATACTGCTGTCAATCACTACAGTGGTATCCAAGTGGTAAAAAGACACCATTTGACAAGATCAACCACCTGTGATTATCGTTGCCAAAGTACCCTGAGGTCACGTGATGACCGCAAGGTATGGTGGCCTGTAAGATCCTGATTTATAAGCAGAGTCTTAGGCTATGTGCACACATAGGAAAAGTGGTGCCGAATTTTCTGCACAAAATCTGCATCTCCTGGCAGAATCCGCAGCTGCAGATTTGCCGCGGATTTTCTGCGGTTTTTATGCGGAATTGCTGCAGATTTTCTGTGGTTTTTGCCACTGCGGATTTTCATCATGAAGGGGTTGAGAAACGCTGCAGATCCGCACAAAAGTGACATGCACTTTGAAATCCGCAGCAATTCCGCACTGATTTTTCCGCACCATCTGCACAGCTTTTTTAATCCCATTGATTTACATTGTACTGTACATCACAGTGTGGATCTGCAGCATTTCTGCGCGGAAAAATCAGCTGCGGATCCGCAGCAAATCCGCATTGTGTGCACATAGCCTTACAGACTGTCATCAAGTCACTAACCGGTCTCAGGCACTGTAATACATGAGAACTATTATTGCACTGCTGTCTATTTATTCATTCTACCTCCTAAAAAGCAGAATAAGGCTTGGGTCATATTTATCCTGTGCTCTCCGCTGAGCGCTTACATTGGGTTTCTCTATGTAAATCCCAAAAACCGCAATTCAGACAAAACTGCCGACGGAAGCACTCACTTATGAGGCATTAGACATTTGGACTCCGTCTGGTATCTGTCCCGGTGGTGTTATGTGATTTTAGGCATCTTTTTAGTGCACAAATATGGACGGCCCACGTTCTGTGCATGCCTAATAAGATTTATACCAATGGACCAGTAGCAAAAAGGTGTAAAACGTGTCTCCATCCACCTCATTATAGTGAGTAGTTCCGTTGGGGGTTTCGTATGAATATCATTTTTGTGGGATTTACGCCATGGAAACCCTGATGTAAGTGCTCGGTTTTATTTTCTCTCCAGAAAGAGCACCATTCTTGATTATGGGATGTGTCTGACATTGCAGATGAGCCATTGACTTGAATGGATGAAAAGCTGCAATAACAGACCCAGCCCATGGAAAAGAGTGGCGCCGTTTTGGAGAAAAAAAAAAACAAAAAAACGACATTTTCATAATTTAGGACCAAAGGAATAGGAAGATTTTTTGCAAACATGTCATCAAGTATAACATAATCCCTTCCAATCATCTCAATGTGGTTGTTTTTACAGGAGGTGCATTGATTTCTGTAAGCCCAATTCAGATAAATTGGCGATTCTCACAGATGTCTCCATAAAATCTTCAGAGTGTGAACATTTTCTTGAGCTCCTATGGGCATAATTAAGAAACAAACCGTGCTTTTCATAAAGGGATATCCTAATGAACTGAGGGTAAAGTATGTACGGCTGCTAGAAATATGACAAAGGCTGCCCAGCGTGTCACGCACAGGAATAACTCATCTATTTTTCATTAACGCTGGTCACAAATGCACACAATGGTTTAAACATGTCGCTGCGGCTCGTACTAGTGCCATGAATAAATGATACCTATACAGGGAGTGTTTGCACTGACAGAATAATATTTGAATCGTTTTCTGAGGTTTTGTCACAGGAAAAACAAAATGACATTTCTAGAAAGCAATTACAGAGTCACATTATTCCGATGCCACCGAAGGAGATTCGTGCCGAGAAACTGAGTTAACAAGGATCGGAATAGGGGAAAGAACGAACGCGACGGTTTTTATTTCTTTAAGTTAACAAAACATGAAGGAAAAAAATAAATCATTAGATGAAAAGAAAAAGGGTAAAAAATGTACTTTTAAAGGGAATTAAATTAAAAAGGGATGCTATTAACTTCCAGATATAGGGTTAATCCGTAGGTTGCAAAGCTTCCTGGGCCGCCACACTGAAAGCTCGACTATACTTATACTGAGGGAGGCGCCGTCCATCTAGTCGGCACGTGAACACATGTATGCAAATCACATACTTGTGGTCTCTCGCCCGCCGCCGGAGAATCCTCACAGTGCGCACGATATGAGGATTAACAAGTCTTTAATCTTTTCATTGTCACAATTTATATCCATTTTCCAGGAGAACAGATTTCACTTTTAGAACTTCTATTATTCTCAGTTTTTATGGTATTAAAAATGTCAGAATTCATATTGGCGCAAATGCCTTAATTCAGCCTGAAAAATCAGACCAGAATAATGCCATGTCAATAAATTAGAGCACCAGGCTTCCCTACGGCGAGCCACGGTCGAGGCAGAAAAACACCGGAATGCTTGGACACCATGATAAATTGTAAAATGGAGCATTAGGGTACGTTCACACAAGCAATTTTTTTTTTCGTTCTGTATACACAACAGACTGCACACTGACCCAGTGGTAGCCAATGTGCGAGTGCCCATAGACGATTTTCCACAACATGCGCTAGTCTGGTTTGCATTAAGGACCAGTCTAGTGCATGAACACAGCAGACAGCTCCTGCCCAAATCGATAAGTCTGCAGTCACTATGTGTGGATTCGCTGGTTTCTGAGCCAGGAGTGGAGTGCATGTGTCATGCATATTCCCGGCCAGAGCCCGTCTAGTGGACGTGGCCTCGCTCCATACACTCGTAGAGAGCAAAGCCGCACCCCGACTAGTGATGGGGCCGTCCACTGGCCGGGAGTATGTATAACTCATACACACCCTCCAGTTCAGCTCAGAAAATGGTGACTCCCTGCAGGGCACAGAGCGAGCACTGGGGGGATTCATTAGTCTGTAGACACACCGAGTGGCTGCACATTTATCGATTTGGACCGGACAACCCTTAGAAAGTTGCTTGAAGTCAATATTAAGACTTATTCACATGTAGCGTTTTGATGCTTTCTTTTTTTCAATCTTTGGTTTTTGTGTGGGGGGAAAAAACACTACCAACAGTATGATCAAGATTTCTAATATCTCAGTCACACTGCTTTTTTTTTTCTTTAACAAAAATAAAGGGTGTTTTCACGTTACTTGTAGCTAAAACCTCTTGAAAAGCGACATGCCCTCCCCCCTAGTCCAGTGAAATCTGCGATCGTAAATCCAAATGGACTTTGCAGGCCATGCAGATAACATCCACATTTGGCATTAATACAGGGGGATTCATGTCTCCAGAAGCACAAGCTTGCATTATTTCCATCAAAGCATCTGCAGGGTTAAGAAATAAATATTATTTGAAAATGCTAACACTTTTGTGGGCTTTCCAATATAAAAAGGTCCTCAATATCACATCAAAACTAAACGGGGCCATAAGTGTTTTTTAACCTCTTCGCCCCAGAGCCTCTTTTTACCTTCCTGATTAGGCCAAATTTTTCAATTCTGATCAGTATCAATTTATGTGGTAATAACTCTGGAACGCTTGACATGATTCTGAGATTATTATTATATTTTTTTATACAATGTAATTTAGGTTGATGTGATTTGCATTTATTTATGAAAGAATTTGAAGTTTTATGAAAATTTAGAAGAATTGGCAATTTTCAAACTTTTAATTTTTGTGCCTTTAAAGCAGATAGTCATACCACTTTGTCACGGGTCTACTTTACATCAGTATAATTTTTTAAAACATAATTTTTTTATTGTTATGAAGTTAAAAGGGATAAAAGGTTATTAGAAATGTTTATCAGCACATTTGAAGTGAGGGGCCTCTGTGACAGAAAACACCAAGAAGTTACAACAATTTAAAAGCTTCTCCCTACAAACTGCTTAAATCCATATTCAAGAAGTTTATTAACCCTGTTGCTGCTTCAAATGAATTAACCCCATCACAACTTTTGACGTATAGATAAGTCATGGCGATCGTGTGGGGCACAGGAGCAGGGCAGTGCCATCGTCGCTGGGAGCTTGGCTTAACTTAAATTTGAGACTCAGCTGTCACTGAGGAGCAGTGCCCGCAGTAAGACCGATGTAAGTAACATAGTAACATAGTTAGTAAGGCCGAAAAAAGACATTTGTCCATCCAGTTCAGCCTATATTCCATCATAATAAATCCCCAGATCTACGTCCTTCTACAGAACCTAATTGTATGATACAATATTGTTCTGCTCCAGGAAGACATCCAGGCCTCTCTTGAACCCCTCGACTGAGTTCGCCATCACCACCTCCTCAGGCAAGCAATTCCAGATTCTCACTGCCCTAACAGTAAAGAATCCTCTTCTATGTTGGTGGAAAAACCTTCTCTCCTCCAGACGCAAAGAATGCCCCCTTGTGCCCGTCACCTTCCTTGGTATAAACAGATCCTCAGCGAGATATTTGTATTGTCCCCTTATATACTTATACATGGTTATTAGATCGCCCCTCAGTCGTCTTTTTTCTAGACTAAATAATCCTAATTTCGCTAATCTATCTGGGTATTGTAGTTCTCCCATCCCCTTTATTAATTTTGTTGCCCTCCTTTGTACTCTCTCTAGTTCCATTATATCCTTCCTGAGCACCGGTGCCCAAAACTGGACACAGTACTCCATGTGCGGTCTAACTAGGGATTTGTACAGAGGCAGTATAATGCTCTCATCATGTGTATCCAGACCTCTTTTAATGCACCCCATGATCCTGTTTGCCTTGGCAGCTGCTGCCTGGCACTGGCTGCTCCAGGTAAGTTTATCATTAACTAGGATCCCCAAGTCCTTCTCCCTGTCAGATTTACCCAGTGGTTTCCCATTCAGTGTGTAATGGTGACATTGATTCCTTCTTCCCATGTGTATAACCTTACATTTATCATTGTTAAACCTCATCTGCCACCTTTCAGCCCAAGTTTCCAACTTATCCAGATCCATCTGTAGCAGAATACTATCTTCTCTTGTATTAACTGCTTTACATAGTTTTGTATCATCTGCAAATATCGATATTTTACTGTGTAAACCTTCTACCAGATCATTAATGAATATGTTGAAGAGAACAGGTCCCAATACTGACCCCTGCGGTACCCCACTGGTCACAGCGACCCAGTTAGAGACTATACCATTTATAACCACCCTCTGCTTTCTATCACTAAGCCAGTTACTAACCCATTTACACACAATTTCCCCCAGACCAAGCATTCTCATTTTGTTGTACCAACCTCTTGTGCGGCACGGTATCAAACGCTTTGGAAAAATCGAGATATACCACGTCCAATGACTCACCGTGGTCCAGCCTATAGCTTACCTCTTCATAAAACTGATTAGATTGGTTTGACAGGAGCGATTTCTCATAAACCCATGCTGATATGGAGTTAAACAGTTATTCTCATTGAGATAATCCAGAATAACATCCCTCAGAAACCCTTCAAATATTTTACCAACAATAGAGGTTAGACTTACTGGCCTATAATTTCCAGGTTCACTTTTAGAGCCCTTTTTGAATATTGGCACCACATTTGCTATGCGCCAATCCTGCGGAACAGACCCTGTCGCTATAGAGTCCCTAAAAATAAGAAATAATGGTTTATCTATTACATTACTTAGTTCTCTTAGTACTCGTGGGTGTATGCCATCCGGACCCGGAGATTTATCTATTTTAATCTTATTTAGCCGGTTTCGCACCTCTTCTTGGGTTAGATTGGTGACCCTTAATATAGGGTTTTCATTGTTTCTTGGGATTTCACCTAGCATTTCATTTTCCACCGTGAATACCGTGGAGAAGAAGGTGTTTAATATGTTAGCTTTTTCCTCGTCATCTACAACCATTCTTTCCTCACTATTTTTTAAGGGGCCTACATTTTCAGTTTTTATTCTTTTACTATTGATATAGTTGAACAGTTTGGGATTAGTTTTACTCTCCTTAGCAATGTGCTTCTCTGTTTCCTTTTTGGCAGCTTTAATTAGTTTTTTAGATAAAGTATTTTTCTCCCTATAGTTTTTTAGAGCTTCAATGGTGCCATCCTGCTTTAGTAGTGCAAATGCTTTCTTTTTACTGTTAATTGCCTGTCTTACTTCTTTGTTTAGCCACATTGGGTTTTTCCCATTTCTAGTCCTTTTATTCCCACAAGGTATAAACCGCTTACACTGCCTATTTAGGATGTTCTTAAACATTTCCCATTTATTATCTGTATTATTAGTTCTGAGGATATTGTCCCAGTCTACCAGATTAAGGGCATCTCTAAGCTGGTCAAACTTTGCCTTCCTAAAGTTCAGTGTTTTTGTGACTCCCTGACAAGTCCCCCTAGTGAAAGACAGGTGAAACTGTACAATATTGTGGTCGCTATTTCCTAGATGCCCAACCACCTGCAGATTTGTTATTCTGTCAGGTCTATTAGATAGTATTAGGTCTAAAAGTGCTGCTCCTCTGGTTGGATTCTGCACCAATTGTGAAAGATAATTTTTCTTAGTTATTAGCAGAAACCTGTTGCCTTTATGGGTTTCACAGGTTTCTGTTTCCCAGTTAATATCCGGGTAGTTAAAGTCCCCCATAACCAGGACCTCATTATGGGTTGCAGCTTCATCTATCTGCTTTAGAAGTAGACTTTCCATGGTTTCTGTTATATTTGGGGGTTTGTAACAGACCCCAATGAGAATTTTGTTACCATTTTTCCCTCCATGAATTTCGACCCATATGGACTCGACATCCTCATTTCCTTCGAGTTTCCTCATTTCCTTCAAGTACTCAACATAAAGCACAGGATAAACATTTTCCAAATTATTATGTAAATTGTTCCCAACAAAACCTTCATCTCAAGCCATAAAAAAAGAAAGTAGCCACTCAGGTCTATCACCTGTTAATGGAAATATAGGGGGCTTCCACATTACAGGTTGCACAAAGACTCCTTCCATTCTGAGCGTTCCACTGTGCATCAAAAGTAGTTTTCGACCACATATGGGGTGTTGGAATACTCAGGAGAAATTGTGTGGTTCATTTTCTCCTATTATCCCTTTTGAAAATTGAAAACTTGGGGCTAAAGCAACATTCTGTGAATCACTTGAAGTTTAAAAATGCTCACCTAGTTGAATTCCTCTAGAGGTCTAGTTTCCAAAATGGGGTCACATGTGGAGGTGTCTGTTGTTGTGACATAGCATTTGCAATCAATTCCAGCCAAAATTACACTCCAGGATTCAGTTGGCGCGCCTTCGCTTCTGAGCCCTGCCTCGTACCCAAACAGCAGTTGCCTACCACGTATAGAGTTATCGGTGTACTCAATAGAAATTGCACAACATTTAAGGGTCCATTTTCTCCTGTTACCATTGCGAAAAGTAAAATTCTGGGGCTAAAGCAACATTTTTGTGGGAATGTGATTTTTTTTTAGCACGGCGCAACCTTATAAAATTTCGTGAAGCACCTTTAGGTTCAAAGTACTGACCACACCTCTAGATAAAGTTCCTTGAGGGAAGAGCAGCCGATCGAGGGTGCATACTGCTGTGCAAGATGTGAGCACGTTGTGCATTTGGAAACCCAGATTCTGACTCTAAATGTGCAGCTGGCAACACTGAGATCCATAGACATTATGGAGAGGAGTCTTCTGCTCACGGAGCAGACGCTCAATGGGACAGATGAGGGGGGGGATGGTGGGATGGAGCTGCAGGACAATGAAGTAGCAAGCTGGGTGACAGTTAGGAAGCGGGGTAGAGGGAAGAGTGCTAGGGAGGCTAGTCCTGACCTGGCACACCCCAATAAGTTTGCTAAGTTGGCAGATGAGGGGGGTGCCAGTACAGGGGTAGCACTGCTGCAGCCAGGCATGTCTTCTGAAAGCCGGAGGAGTGACTGCTCCAGTAAGGAGGGAAATAGGAGAGCAGGGCAGGCCAGACAGGTGCTGGTAGTGGGCGACTCAATTATTAGGGGAACAGATAGGGCAATCTGTCACAAAAACAGGGATCGTCAAACGGTGTGCTGCCTACCTGGCGCTCGAGTCCGACACATCGCTGATTGGGTGGACAGATTATTGGGAGGGGCTGGTGAGGACCAAGCGGTCATGGTGCACATTGGCACTACTGACAAAGTTAGAGGTAGGTGGAAGGTCCTTAAAGATGATTTCAGGGAATTAGGCTGCAAGCTGAAAGCAAGGACCTCCAACGTGGTATTTTCCGAAATACTGCCGGTACCACGTGCCACGCCAGAGGCAACGGGAGATTAGGGAGGTTAATAAGTGGCTCAAGAATTGGTGTAGGAAAGAGGGGTTTGGGTTCCTGCAGAACTGGGCTGACTTCTCAGTTGGCTACAGGCTCTACGCTAGGGACGGGCTGCACCTTAATGGGGAAGGTGCAGCTGTGCTGGGGGAGAAAATGGCTAGAAGGTTGGAGGATTGTTTAAACTAGGAATTGGGGGGGAGGGTATTCATTTTATAGGAGGGGAAGATAGTGCAGACAGAGACCTGGGCACAAATAAGGAAGTTGGGGGTGGCGGTGGCATGGGGGGTGGGGTCAGAACAGTAAATAATTTAAGAAATAGAAGTACAGAGAGGAACATAAAGTGCATGTATACTAATGCCAGAAGCCTCGCCAACAAAATGGACGAATTAGAACTAATGTTGTTGGAGCATAATTATGACATGGTGGGGATATCTGAAACGTGGCTGGATGAGAGCCATGACTGGGCTGTTAACTTGCAGGGCTATAGCCTGTTCAGAAATGACCGTACAGATAAGCGAGGGGGAGGGGTGTGTCTATATGTAAAATTGTCCTTAAAACCCATCCTGCGCGATAATATAGGTGAATTTAATGAAAATGTAGAATCCCTGTGGGTGGAGATAAGGGGAGGGGGAAAAAATAATAAATTACTGATAGGGGTTTGTTATAAATCTCCAAAAATAATGGAAGCAATGGAGAATATCCTCGTAAAGCAAATAGATGAAGCTGCGACTCAAGGAGAAGTCATTATTATGGGGGACTTCAACTACCCTGAAATAGATTGGGGAACAGAAACCTGCAGTTCCAGCAAAGGTAATCGGTTTTTGACAACTATGAGAGACAATTACCTTTCACAACTGGTTCAGGACCCAACAAGAAGGGGGGCACTGCTAGACCTAATATTAACCAACAGGCCAGACCGCATAGCAAATATAAGGGTTGGGGGTCACTTGGGAAATAGCGATCACAAAATAATAAGTTTTCATGTATCCTTTAAAAAGATGTGTAATAGAGGGGTTACAAGGACACTAAACTTCAGGAGGGCAAATTTCCAACGGATGAGAGAGGATCTTGGTGCAATTAACTGGGACGATATCCTGAGACACAAAAATACACAAAGAAAATGGGAGACGTTTATTAGCATCCTGGATAGGACCTGTGCACAGTATATACCGTATGGGAATAAACATACTAGAAATAGGAGGAAACCAATATGGCTAAATAGAGCTGTAAGGGGCGCAATAAGTGACAAAAAGAAAGCATTTAGAGAATTAAAGGAAGTAGGTAGTGAGGAGGCATTAAATAAATACAGAAAATTAAATAAATTCTGTAAAAAGCAAATCAAGGCAGCAAAGATTGAGACAGAAAGACTCATTGCCAGAGAGTAAAAATAATCCTAAAATATTCTTTAACTACATAAATAGTAAGAAACTAAAAAATGATAGTGTTGGCCCCCTTAAAAATAGTCTGGGTGAGATGGTGGATGAGGATGAGGAAAAAGCCAATATGCTAAATAACTTTTTTTCATCAGTATTTACACAAGAAAATCCGATGGCAGACAAAATGACTAGTGATAAAAATTCCCAATTAAATGTCACCTGCTTAACCCAGCAGGAAGTGCGGCGACGTCTAAAAATCACTAAAATTGACAAATCTCCGGGCCCGGATGGGATACACCCTCGAGTACTGCAGGAATTAAGTACAGTCATTGATAGACCATTATTTTTAATCTTTAAAGACTCCATAATAACAGGGTCTGTACCACAGGACTGGCGTATAGCAAATGTGGTGCCAATATTCAAAAAGGGAACAAAAACTGAACTCGGAAATTATAGGCCAGTAAGCTTAACCTCTACTGTGGGTAAAATCCTGGAGGGCATTCTAAGGGATGCTATACTGGAGTATCTGAAGAGGAATAACCTCATGACCCAGTATCAGCACGGGTTTACTAGAGACCGTTCATGTCAGACTAATTTGATCAGTTTCTATGAAGAGGTAAGTTCCGGATTGGACCAAGGGAACCCAGTGGATGTAGTGTATATGGACTTTTCAAAAGCTTTTGATACGGTGCCACACAAAAGGTTGATACATAAAATGAGAATAATGGGGATAGGGGAAAATACGTGCAAGTGGGTTGAGAGCTGGCTCAGGGATAGGAAACAAAGGGTGGTTATTAATGGAGCACACTCGGACTGGGTAGCGGTTAGCAGTGGGGTACCACAGGGGTCAGTATTGGGCCCTCTTCTTTTTAACATTTATTAATGACCTTGTAGGGGGCATTCAGAGTAGAATTTAAATATTTGCAGATGACACTAAACTCTGCAGGGTAATCAATACAGAGGAGGACAATTTTATATTACAGGATGATTTATGTAAACTAGAAGCTTGGGCTGATAAATGGCACATGAGCTTTAATGGGGATAAATGTAAGGTCATGCACTTGGGTAGAAGTAATAAGATGTATAATTATGTGCTTAATTCTAAAACTCTGGGCAAAACCGTCAATGAAAAAGACCTGGGTGTATGGGTGGATGACAAACTCATATTCAGTGGCCAGTGTCAGGCAGCTGCTACAAAGGCAAATAAAATAATGGGATGCATTAAAAGAGGCATAGATGCTCATGAGGAGAATATAATTTTACCTCTATACAAGTCACTAGTTCGACCACACTTAGAATACTGTGCACAGTTCTGGTCTCCGGTGTTTAAGAAAGACATAGCTGAACTGGAGCGGGTGCAAAGAAGAGCGACCAAGGTTATTAGAGGACTGGGGGGTCTGCAATACCAAGATAGTTATTACACTTGGGGCTATTTAGTTTGGAAAAACGAAGACTAAGGGGTGATCTTATTTTAATGTATAAATATATGAGGGGACAGTACAAAGACCTTTCTGATGATCTTTTTAATCATAGACCTGAAACAGGGACAAGGGGGCATCCTCTGCGTTTGGAGGAAAACAGGTTTAAGCATAATAACAGACGCAGATTCTTTACTGTAAGAGCAGTGAGACTATGGAACTCTCTGCCGTATGATGTTGTAATGAGTGATTCATTACTTAAATTTAAGAGGGGACTGGATACCTTTCTGGAAAAGTATAATGTTACAGGGTATATACACTAGATTCCTTGATAGGGCGTTGATCCAGGGAACTAGTCTGATTACCGTATGTGGAGTCGGGAAGGAATTTTTTTCCCCAATGTGGAGCTTACTCTTTGCCACATGGGTTTTTTTTGCCTTCCTCTGGATCAACATGTTAGGGCATGTTAGGTTAGGCTATGGGTTGAACTAGATGGACATATAGTCTTCCTTCAACCTTAATAACTATGTAACTATGTGTAGCTTCCAAAATATGGTCACTTGTGTGTGTGGGTTCTACTGTTTAGGCACATGAGGGGCTCTGCAAAGGCAACATGGTATCCACTATCTATTGCATCCAATTTTGCACTCCAAAAGTTGAAGGGTGCGGCTTCCTTCCAAGTCTTGCATCCAAACAGTAGTTTTCCGCCACATATGGGATATCTATGTACCATGCGGAGTTGGAAAGAACAGATCACCTGGCTGCCAATCTCACCGCATCCACAGATACATCCATTAGAAATGCTGCTGCTCCCTGCATTAACAGTATAGTGGCCAGGATGTTTTCTCTTGCCACTTTATTCCTCAGCTGATTATCCAGTTAATGTAGCCAGACCATTATGGACCTGGTTGTACAGGTCGCCGAGATAGATGGCTTTAGGGCCCCTGCTGATGATTCTCAGTCATGTCTCAAGTAACTATTAGCCTTTCTAGCCAAAGTGTCCATAAGAATTCCCATGTCTTCAAAGGGTAATGTAGATCATTTTGACAACTTGGCCACTGCCACATCTATCTTAGGTGCCTTATCAAATACAATGTGTTTTTCTGATTTTTAGTTTTCGATTGTCTCTCACAGTTGAAGTGTACCTATGATATAAATTACAAACCTCAACATTCTAGATGGGAAAAATTGCAAACAGTGCATGCATAATCAGCTCTGCTCCATATGGACTGTATAAACTGCCACATTTTAATGTTCTTTCCAAGCATGTGACTGCTCACATGACTCAAAAAGGTCCTTCTCCTTTCCATGTGACAGGCTGTTTGGTTACTCAGGATGTTCAGAATCTGTGCAGGTCCAGGTAAGCTTTCTCTCAACCCCAAAACATATCAGACAGATCAGTGTAGGGCAGAAGGAGAGCCATTCTCAATGATCGAGAAGGACATTGTCTCAATGTTTTCCTCGATCACAGGAAGCTGCCTCTGGTAGGTATTTTTAGTTACCATGGATAGTCTGCCGTCACCTGGAGGCACTTATTGCAATTAAATAAAATGGGATCCTCCCCAGCAGACTATATCCTGCTTGCTGGAGCAGGCATCCTCAGTTTAGTGTCAGTTGGAGGCAAGGTCTATCTCAGACCTATCTTAGCTTATGACCTAATCACTTTGTTTTTCAGATGGATGTCTCAGGGTAAGAGTGTAATTGTGCACTCTGTTTCACCCATGTAGCGGAGAGTACAGGCTGTAATTTTCAGTCCATATCCTCTCGAATCAGTGTGGCCGGACCAATGTATCTTGACAAAGTCGGTGCAGTAACTGGGGAGGAGGTCCATAGGCCAACTAGCTCTTGCCACCGCCCCACATAGCTGTGTGCATACATCAGAAATAGGGGGATCCAGAGCATCGGGACAGGCAAGTATATCCTTGTCGTAAGCCTGATTTCCAACCCTCCCCTCCTAGGGTGGTGGTTACCAAGAGCTTTGTAGGGGGCAGGTGATGCTGCTGGGGGTCCTACTCATCCAGCTGTTCTCTGGGCTTTAGTAGGTCACAGTTAGACTAGCCGTTGGTCGAGAGTGGGCCCATCACAGAGGTGGCGTCTGGATGGCCATAGTTATCGGGGGTGTGGTCAAGGCATGGCCATGGAGTGAAGCCATTTTGCAGGCGGGAGGTTTATGCCAATTGCAAAGATAAGAAAAAAAGAATGCAACACTTATCAGTTCAAAAGAATGTGCAATAGTCCTTTATTCCATACTGTGGGATTTGGACATGATGTACAGGTTTTCAGAGGCATGCGGGGAGAGGCAGTGTGGAAAACGGCCCTTTTGCATAACGCTTCAACGGATCCAGGTGTGTAATTCTATTGAAGTCACTCCCATTTAAAAGGGCTGGACACAAAGTGCAATGTGAAAAAATACAGTGTTATTTTTAAAGAAATAAGTGTCAGATTATAAAGTAATTACAATTTTTACAGACATATCGTAACTTTAGAGGAAAACCGAAAGATCCGGTTTGTCATTTAATCCAAAGTGACCTTGTGCTTTATTTTGCATGATCTATTTAGTTCTATTAGATCTATTTAGCCTCATGTCTAAGGAGTATATTGTTGTGGTTACCTTGCGGTGGATACTTAACCTTCGTCCGGCTGAGTAGGGACAATTGTAACTATTCCGTTTTAAAATTGCAATAACTTTTTTTTTCGAAAATCCGTTGAGGGCTGAAATTTCGTGACATCTCTGCAGTTTTGGTCCAGAATATATTGGCCAAATTTCAATAAAATATATATGAAGGAACAATTGTACCTCTGCAGCCTGCTAACGTAAAATTATGTAGCCTGTCGAAGGTTAACCACTTCAAGCCCTGCAAAATGAAAGGTCTCTGGATGCAATCCTGTTTTTGCATGTGGTTTTTGCATGTGGTTAATAAGCCCTAAAGAGCCTTTTCCTGATGAAATAGAACAATAATGTTCACAACATTTTTTCTAATGGCTGAATGTATTATTTTATCCATGGGACTACGTTTTAAATAAAAAATGAAACTTTTTTTTTTTTTTTTCTTAGTTGAATCTGCTCTACTTTCCTCCTCTTTTTTGCTCTTAGTTTTATTAAGTAATTCTGCATGAGAAATTTCACGGGCGCATTTATACGCTTCATCTAATATAGATGATGGGTAGCCACTCTTAGAAA